>NC_080164.1:140108953-140441063 GCF_950295315.1 Erinaceus europaeus
GGTTTGCTGTATAGTATCTAGTATCTTGTATATAGCTGTGCTATTGGATGCTTCTAATCTACTTGGTCTAGGATTTTGAGAGAGTACGCATATCAAATACACAGCCTATATATAAAAAAGATTCAGTTTGTGTTTTGAAAAACTTTGAGACATACAAGTGATTCTGCTAGGAGTGTACATAAACACCATTCCCACCAACAAAAGACTGTGACCCATCCCTCCCACCCACTCCCACCCCCCACTGTCCCACGAAGCTACATGTATACCCCTCACCACAGGGTTTTTACTTTGGTGCCCTACTTACAATTTGGTCAAGTCCTGCTTTTAGTTTCCCTTTCAGATCTTCTTACTCAAATTCTATTGATGAGTGGGATCATCCCATACTCATCTTTATCTTTCTGACTTAGCTCACTTAACAAAATTCCTTCTAGCTCTGTCCAAGATGGGTCAGAGAAGGTGGGTTCATTGTTCTTGATAGCTGTATAGTATTCCATTGTGTATATATACCACTGCTTTCTCAACCACTCATCTGTTGTTGGGCACCTGGGTTGCTTCCAGGTTTTAGCTATTATGAATTGTGCTGCTATGAACATAGGAGTACACTCCTCTTTTTGGTTGGGTGTTATGGAGTCCTTGGGGTATAACCCCAGGAGAGGAATTACTGGATCATATGGAAGGTCCATGTCTAGCCTTGTGAGAGTTTTCCAGACTGCTCTCCACAGAGGCTGTACCAATTTACATTCCCACCAGCAATGTAAAAGGGTTCCTCTGTCCCCACATCCACTCCAGAATTTGTTGCTGTTATCCTTTTTGATGTACGCCATTCATATAGGAGTGAGGTGGTATCTTAGTGTTGTCTTAATTTTCATTTCTCTGACAATCAGTGACTTAGAGCTGTTTTTCATATGTTTGTTATCCTTTTGGATCTTCTCTGTAGTGAATGTTTTGTTCATATCCTCTGCCCATATTTGGACAGGGTCATTTGCTTTTTTGTAGCTAAGTTTGCTGAGCTCTTTATATATTTTGGTGATTAGTTTCTTGTCTGATGTATGGCATGTGAAGATCTTCTCCCATTATGTGAGGGGTCTCTCTGTTTGTTTAATAGTTTCTTTGGATGTGCAGAAGATTTTCAATTTGATGTAGTCCCATTGGTTTGTTTCTGCTTTAGTCTTCCTTGCAATTGGGTTTGATTCATCAAAGATGTCCTTGAGGTGTATGTGGGAAAGTGTTTTACCAATGTTTTCCTCTAAGTATTTGATTGTTTCTGGTCTGACATCTAGTTCTTTGATCCATTTGGAGTAGATTTTTGTTTCTGGTGAGATAAAGTGGTTCAATTTCATTCTTCTGCATGTTTCAACCCAGTTTTCCAAGCACCATTTATTGAAGAGAGCCTCTTTTTCCATTTTTCCTTTGGGCCCCCTTATAAAAGATTAGATGTCCCTAGGTGTAGGGATTTATTTCTGGGCTTTCAATTCTGTTCCACTGGTCTGTGTGCCTATTTTTGTTCCAGTACCATGCTGTTTTGATGATGATGGCTTTATAATATAGTTTAAGGTGTCTGGGAGTGTGATGCCTCCATTTCTGTTTCTTTTCCTCAAGATGGTTTTGGCAATTCTAGGTGTTTTCAGGTTCCAGGTAAATGATGTAGTGTTTGTTCTATTCTCTTAAAGAAGCCTGGTGAAACTTTGATGGGTATTTTATTAAATTTGTATATGGCTCTGGGGAGAATATTCATTTTGATGATATTTATTCTTCCAATCCATGAGCATGGGATATCTTTCCATTTCTTGGTATCAGTTTCTATCTCCTTGAGTAGCGACTCATAGTTTTCAGTATACAAGTCTTTCACTTCTTTGGTCAACTTTATTCCTAGGTATTTGATTGATTTTGCTGTAATAGTAAATGGGAGTGATTTCTGGATGTCTTCTTCTTCAGATTTAGTGTCTGCATAAAGAAATGCCACTGATTTTTGTACATTGATTTTGTAGCCTGATACCTTGCTATATTGCCTAATAACTTCCAGTAATTTTCTGCTGGATTCTTTAGGTTTTTCTATGTATACTCTCATATCATCTGCCAATAGTGAGAGCTTGACTTCTTCCCTTCCATTCTGTATTCCTTTGATTTCTTTCTCTTGCCTGATTGCTATGGCAAGAACTTCCAATACTATGTTGAAGAGTAACGGTGACAGTGGACATCCATGTCTAGTGCCTGATCTGAGGGGGAATGCTTTCAGTTTTTGTCCATTGAGTATGATGTTGGCTATAGGTTTGCTATATATAGACTCCACTATCTTGAGGAATTTCCCATCTATTCCCATTTTTTGTAGAGTTTTGAGCATGAATGGGTGTTAGATCTTGTCAAAGGCTTTCTCTGCATCTATTGAGATAATCATGTGGTTTTTGGCTTTGTTTTTATTGATGTGGTGAATGACATTGATTGACTTATGGATGTTGAACCAGCCTTGCATTCCTGGGATGAATCCCACTTGGTCATGATGAACAATCTTTTTGATATGTTGCTGTATCCGGTTGGCCAAGATCTTGTTTAATATTTTGGCATCTATGTTCATCAGATATTGGTCTGTAGTTTTCCTTTTTTGTTCTGTCCCTATCAGCTTTTAGTATCAGGGTGATGTTGGCTTCGTAGAAGGTGGAAGGGAGTATTCCTGTTTCTTCAATCTTATGGAAAAGCTTAAGACGTATGGGTATTAACTGTTTCCTGAAAGTTTTGTAGAATTCGCTTGTGAAGCCATCTGGTCCAGGACTTTTGTTGTTGGGGAGATTCTTAATAACGGTTTCAATTTCTTCGTCTATGATTGGTGAATTTAGATTTTGTAGTTATTCTTGGTTCAGTTTTGGAAGGGCATATGTTTCTAGGAATTGTTCCATTTCTTCCAGATACTCTAGCTTGGTGGCATATAGTTCTTTATAGAAGTTTCGCAGTATTCTCTGGATTTCTGTGGTGTCAGTTGTGATATCTCCTCCATCTTTTACAATTCTACTAATTTGAGTCTTCTCTCTTTTTTGTTTGGTGAGTCTGGCTAGGAAATAGACAATTTTGTTTAATCTTTCAAACAACCAACATTTGGCTTCATTGATCTTTTGTATGGTTCTTTTATTGTCGATGTTGTTTATTTCTGCTGTAACTTTAGTAATTTCTTTCCTTCTGGTTGCTTTAGGCTTCATTTATTGCTCTTCCTCTAAGTCCTTGAGGTATGCAGTAAGGTCGTTCATTTGAGCTTCTTCTTGGTGTTTAATATGTGATTGTATGTCTATAAGTTTCCCTCTAAGTACTGCTTTAGCTGTGTCCCAAATATTTTGATAGGTTGTGTCTTCATTTTCATTAGTTTCCAGGAACATTTGAATTTCCTGCTTGAGTGAGTCTCTGACCCAGTGGTTCTTAATGATTATGTTGTGTAGTTTCCAAATTCTGTGACTTTTAAAAATTTTCTGTTTGTTGTTAAATGTTAGTTTTACTCCACTGTGGTCTGAGAAGATACTTGGATGATTTCAATGCTCTTGAACTTATTGATGTTGTCTTTGTGGCCTAACATGTGATCTTTCCTTGAGTATGTGTTATGTGGATTTGAAAAGAAGGTGTATTCCTGTTTTTTGGGGTTGGAGGAGTCTGAAAATGTCCATGAGGTCTAGTCTGTCAATCTCTTCATTCAATTCTCTTGTATCTTTATTGGTTCTCTGCTTTGTTGATCTGTCTAAGTGTGAGAGTGGTTTATTGAATCTCCCACTATTATTGTATTACTACCGATGTATTTTTGAAATTCTTTCAGTAGGTGCTTAATGTATTTAGATGGTCCCTCATTGGGTGCATGGATGTTAATAATTGTTAAGTCTTCTTGGCTGATTGATCCTCTAATCATTATGTAATATCCTTGCCTATCTTTTATTACTTTATTTAATTTAAAATATATCGTGTTTGAGATGAGAATGGCTGTTCCTGCCCTTTTTTGTGGTCCTTTAGCCTGTATGATAGTTTTCCATCCTTTCACTTTAAGTCTGTGTTTATCTTTTTGTCACAGGTGGGATTATTGCAAGCAGCATATGGTTGGGTTATGTTTTCTGATCCATACCCCAACCCTGTGCCTCTTGATGGGTGAGTTTAAGCCATTGTCATTTATTGATATTATGGATTTAATATATTTAGTGCCATTGTTCAAAAAAATTTTGTTTGCTCTGATATATTGCCAGTATTATAGTGATATTCTTGTTTATAAGTGGTCTTTTAGAACCTCTTTCAGGGCCGGCTTGGTGATGGTTGCCTCCTTTAACTGTTGTTTATCTAAGAAGGTTTTGATCACTCTATCTAGTTTGAATGAAAGTATAGCAGGATATATTATCCTTGGTTGAAACCCTCTTTCATTCAGGGATTGATAGATATCTTGCCATTCCCTTCTGGCTTTTAGAGTTTGAGTGGAGAAGTCTGCAGATAATCTTATGGGTTTTCCCCTGTATGTGACTTTTTGTTTCTCTCTTGCAGCCTTTGGGAGCCTTTCTTTATCCTTACTTCTTCTCATTGTGACTATGATGTGTCTTGTTGTCTTCAGGTCTGGGTTGATTCTGTTTGGTACTCTCTGGGCCTCTTGAATCTTGATGTTCTTTCTGTTATTCAGGTCTGGGAGTTTTCTTCTATTATTTCCTCTAGAATGTTTTCTTCCCCTTCCTCTCTTTCTTCCTCTGGCAGGCCTATTATACAAATGTTACTTTTTTTGAGATCATCCCATATGTCTCTGTTGTTGTTTTCAGTGTCTCTCAATCTCTTTTTAAGCTCTTTCACCTCTTTCTTAGTTTTCTCTAACTCATCCTCTGTCTGATTAATTCTGTTTTCTGCTTCTGTTAGTCTGCTTTCTCTTGCCTCAGCTTCTTTCTGCATTACAGCTATTTCAGCTTTCAGTTCTCTAATTGCCTCAAGATAATCAGTATTTTCCTTGGGGGTGTCAACTGTTGTTTCCCTAATACTGCCATTCCTTTCCTCCAATGTTGTTTTCATTTCTGTGATTAATAAGTTTATTATTGCTTGCATACTTTTCTTATCTATGGTTACTTCTGGCTGATTTGTAGTTTCTTCTGGGCTCTTGTCTTCATTCATTGGAGTAGCAGTTTTATTTGTTTTTGATCTATCCATTTTTTTGATTTATGTGTTTCTTTTTTTATGCTCTGTTGTTCCTCAGTTGTTGTGTCTTGAGTACAAGTAACACTGTACTAAGTACCTTTATGACAATTGCACTCACCAACCTCAGGAATTACAGTAGCAACTGAAGCAAGTATTGAAGTAATTTAATCGTTACCAGTTACCCAATCAATTTTTCCAGTCTGTGAAAAAATAGTAACCAAATCCCAGTGAAGAAAGAGAAAAGAAAGAAAGGATAGCAAGAATAGACAGTTATGCAAATCTACTATCCACTGTATATTCTAGGGATAACTAGAGGGGAAAGGGAACTAGAGCAGGGATACACACATAGAGAGTCCACTCTGAGTCAGATTTCTTCCCCAAAATAATTCATAAATTCAGAAAGGCAAAGAAGGAAGAAGTGTGTGACAAGATTAAAAAAAAGAGAGAGACAGAGAGACAGAGACAAGAGAGAGAAAAGGGAAAAGATAAGAAAAAGAGCTGTAATTAAAGAGCAGTGAAATGATATTCCCAAATGTGTATCAGTGAATTCAAAAAAGCACACTGTTTGTTCGTGTGGGGGCCGGGGACTGTGACTTTTGAAGCTGTGGGATTAAGGAAGAAGGGATGACAAGAATGAGAAAAAGAAAAAGAAAGAAAGAAAGAAAGAGAGAGAAAGAAAAAAAGAAAAATAACAGTCATAAAAGGGCAGTGAAGGGAAAGGGTTTTTTTTAATGTATTTATTTTTAATTATTTAATTAGCTATGCGGGGTGAGGTGGGGGGGTGGGCTACTCAGAAAGAAAAAATGTCAGAGGTTTCAGAAGTATATGGACTTGGAATTAATGATACTCCCTCGTGGGACACGAATTTGGTAAAGAAAAGGATTGGTTATGGGGGGGTGGCCCAGGAAGGAGGTATGCTTGAAAATTAAAAAGAAGAAGAAAACAATTTTTCCCCTTTTTTTCCCCCCTTTTTCCCTACTCTAATTCTAAACCCAAATTAAGTTATAGTCACCTCCTTGGTGTCGCTGCTAGGACCCCTTATTGGCTGGCCTGCAAAAGGCAGAAAATCCTACCGTTTCCAGGAGATGTGGTCGGAGCTCAGCCACTAGCAGCTTCTCAGTCTGCCATCTTCCAGGAAACCCCCCTCCTGAAGCTTTTTTAAAGAATTTCTCAAAGATGAAAACTAGCTCCAAGTCCTTTTGATCCAATGAGAGCTGTACTCAAGGATGTCCTCGGATCCGCCCTCTAGGTCACGGTGGTCCCCGGAGTCTCCCAAGAGGAAGCCCCTGAGCTACAGTGCTCCCTCCCGGTCCTCTGCCGTCCGCCCAGCACCACTCTGCAACCGGCGGAGGAGCCGCCTTCCCGGGCCGGCGCACCCACCTTGCCTGCTGCCTGGGAAGTCTGGAGCCGCCCACCCACTAGTCCATGCCACCTCTACTCTAATTCTTAACCCAAATTAAGTTATAGTCACCTCCTTGGTGTCACTGCTAGTACCCCTTATTGACTTGCCTACTAAAGGCAGAAAATCCTACCGTTTCCAGAAGATGTGATCAGAGCTCAAGCCACTAGCAGCTTCTCAGTCCGCCATCTTCCGGGAACCCAGCCAGGGACTCTTAATTACTTTTGCAAGGGCCAGCTCCTGGCAAATTAGAATAAGCTGAAATCCAGAAATAAATTCCTTTTATTATAGCAACAAAAACAATAAAATATCTAGGAATAAACCTAACCAAAGAAGTGAAAGACTTGTATACTGAAAATTATGAGTCATTACTCAAGAAAATAGATAAAGCCATAAAGAAGTGGAAAGATATTCCATGTTCATGAATTGGAGGAATTAACATCATTAAAATGAATATACGACCCAGAGCCATATACAAATTTAATGCTATCCCTGTCAAGATTCCAACCACAGTTTTTAGGAGAATAGAACAAATGCTACGAATGTTTATCTGAAACCAGAAAAGACCTAAAATTGCCAAAACAAATCTTGAGAAGAATAGAACTGGAGGCATCACACTCTCAGATCTCAAATTGTATTATAGAGCCATTGTCATCAAAATTGCTTGGTACTGGAACAAGAATAGACACACTGACCAGTGGAATAGAATTGAAAGCCCAGAAGTAAGCCCCCATACCTAGGGACATCTAATCTTTGACAAAGGTGCCCAGACTATTAAGTGGGAAAACAGAGTGTCTTCAACAAATGGTATTGGAAAAAATGTGTTGAAGCATGCAGAAGAATGAAACAGAACCACTATATTCCCCAAATACAAAAGTAAATTCCAAGTGGATCAAAGACTTGAATGTTTAACCAGAAACTATCAGAGACTTAGAGGAAAATATTGGCAGAACTCTTTTCCGAATAAAATTTAAACACATCTTCAATGAAACGAATCCAATTACAAAGAAGACTAAGGCAACCATAAACCTATGGGACTACATAAAATTAAAAAGCTTCTGCACAGCAAAAGAAACCACTACTCAAACAAAGAGACCCCTCACATAATGGGAGAAGTGTTAGGACTATGTGTAAGCCTGATAGAGCTTAGGGAGAACTACACCCATCCTTGGATGGAGGTCTGAGAAGATAACCTCTTAGTGAGTCTCTCTCAACCGAGGTTAGCAAAGGGGGGGAAACTCAGACTTAGCTCTTTCCTTCTTGACTCTCAGGACCACAGAAACCCAAATACTTCCCTCCATTAACTGCAGGCCACATGGCCGCAGATTCACTTATTCAAAGTCACCTTCTGATCACAGAAGAACACACCTTGTCACATACTCCATCATAAACCTCAGACCCCAGACAAGAGAAATTCCAAACTATATGGCCTTTTGATATCCATCTTCTATCTGTCTCACCGTACTGGTTTAACCCCTATGTTTCTCTCAAATACCTTTGGATAAATAAGTTGCTTGTGTCATGGAGAATAACTGTCTTGTATCTCATCAATTCCTGTCATACCAGCCCCCTACCATAAGGGCAAACTGACCTTTAAGAAACCTGTAATTTCTGCCATGTTTCAATAATAATTCCCTTTGTTTGGTTTTCTATTTAACTCATGTCCACCTTGCTAATAAATGAGTTCTGAGCACGCTGAAGGACTCCCCGGTGTTGTTATTCTAGAAAGAATCAGTCCATTACCTTTCCCCTGGAGATCACCCTGCCAGAGACTCAACAGAGAAGATCTTTCCATGCCATACATCAGATAAGAGTTTAATAACCAAAATATATAAATACCTTGCCAAACTCAACCACAAGAAAACTAATTCCCATCCAAAAATGAGGAGAGGACATGGACTGAATATTCACCACAGAAGAGATCCAAAAGGCCGAGAAACATGAAAAAATGCTCAATGTCTTTGATTGTCAGAGAAATACAAATAAAGACAACAAAAAGATACCACTTCACCCCTGTGAGAATGTTATATAACAGAAAAAGGTAATAGCAGCAAATGCTGGAGAGGTTGTAGGGTCAAAGGAACCTTCCTGCACAGATGGTGGAAATGTACTTGGTCCAACCTCTGTGGAGAACAGTCTGGAGAACTCTCAGAAGGCTAGAAATGGACCTACCCTATGATCCTGCATTCCTCTCCTGGGGATAATATTCTAAGGAACCCAACACACCCATCCAAAAAGATTTGTATACACATATGTTCTTGGCAGGACAATTTGTAATAGCCAAAACCTGGAAGCAACCCAGGTGCCCAACAACAGACGAGTGGCTACGCAAGTCGTGGTATATATACACAACGGAACATTACTCAGCTATTAAAAACGGTGACTTCACCGTTTTTAGCCGATCTTGGATGGACCTTGAAAAATTCATGTTAAGTGAAATAAGTCAGAAACAGATGGATGAATATGGGATGATCTCAGTCTCAGGAAGAAAGTGAAAAACAAGATCAGAAAAGAAAACACAAGTAGAACCTGAAGTGGAATTAGCATATTGCACCAAAGTAAAATACTCTGCGGTAGGTTGGGGGGAGAATACAGGTCCAAAGAGGAAGGCAGAGGACCTAGTGGGGGTTGTAGTGTTATATGGAAAACTGAGAAATGTTATGCATGTACAAACTAAAAAAAGAAAAAGAAAGAAAAGACACACACACACACACACACACACACACACACAGTCCACTCCTATTCAGATTTCTTCCCCAAAATATTTTACAAACAAGTGTCAGTGAATTCTGAAAGCAATCGAAGGAATAAGGAAGAAAAGGGAAAAAATAGCAGTGAAAGGAAAGAGGTTTTTCTTTTTTTTTTTTTTTTAATTAGCTAGGAGGAGGGAACAAGGAGAATAGAGAAAAGAGGGAGAGAGAAACAAGTGCCTCTCACAATGGATAGGACACCCCGTCACCTCTCAATGGAAAAAACAACAAGAGTTAATTTTGGTCAACCTGAAGAAAGAGGAGGGAAAAGGGACACACATATATAACAATAGTAATAATAAAATAAAATAGAGTAAAATACCCTAAGTCTCCTGCTTGGACTGCTCTGGATTGGCTGTAGGCAGCCTGAGCAAAGACAGCCAATTGTAAGAATTATCAAAATAAATAAATAAATAAATAAATAAATAAATAAATAAAAATAACCTCCAGGTAGTCTTTCCCAGCCAGGGCTTACACTCTGACTGGTCAGGTATTTTGTCACTCAAATAGAGATCCAGCCTCCTAAAAAAAAGAGAAGGAAAACAAAAAAGAAAAGTCTTGGAATGACACCCTTGGTTAGCCAGGAATCTTAGTAAAGAAAACAGCTCAGAGAAAAGCCTGTTAATAGTGGCTGTCCAGCCCCTGGGGTTTGTTCACCGATGGAGGAGTGAGATCAGAAATAATCAAGCCAGAGAATTTCCTTTCTTTGTCCCCCTGGCCTCCGTTTGACATCCCAAGAATGGGTTATGGGATTCTTTTTTGGTGTCACCCTGACCATCCCTTGTTCATGCTCCCACTGACGGCCCAGTAACTTAGCCTATCCAGAGAATCCCAGGTCGCAAGGTGCTGCTTTTTGGAGTTCATGCCAGCTGTTGCTTCCAGATTGCCATCTTGATTCCGCCCAAGGAGAAAATTTCAAAACAAAAAAAAAAGCTTGAACCTGAACTGTTACAATGCTGTGGCAGGTGGCACCATTTTGATAGTCACACAGCAGAACAAACAGGTTCAGACTTTAAAAAGCAGAGAAAAACTGGTCAGAAATTAAAACTGTACAGCAAGCTCAGTCTGTAGCAGTAAACATCCAGAAGTCAGAGTACAGTCCTAAATAAGGCATTGAGAACCTATTCTACCTGTTTAAGGTGATATGGAAGATTCCCCACCTCACCATCCAACAACATATAAAAAACATAGCCACAATACTATCTGGCAGCTGAATAGGAGAAACTATGCTTAACCAAAACATGGGGGTGGTAGGTAGAACAAAGCTATTCAACATGTAAGTATTTGGAAAAAATATCTGAGTTTGGATTCAGAAAGCTTATTATGACAACAAGACATCACAAACCTTAAAGACAAGAAGTGAGTGAAATTATATAGTCACAGTATTAAAAGATAAAAATTGTCAGCCACAAATACTCCATCCTATGAAATTATCCTTCAAGTATGAAGGAGAAATTAAAATCTTCCCAAACATACAGAAATTGTATTCACCACCACCAGTCCTGCCATATAAGAATTACTGAAAGGGGTCCTACATGAAAAGAAGCAAAGAAATTCAACTTTAAATGATGTAAATAGTAGTAGAATAGAATTCGGAACACAAGCAGCTCAAACAAACAAACAAAAAAGAAAGCAAATACATAGGAAATGGGAGGGCAAAATGGACAGGGCAATATGACCAATATTGGTAAACCAAGGCCAACTATAAATCTTAGGAAAAACTGTTGTGTAGGATGAATCAGAAAGAAAGGGATGTATACTGGATGACTTCACATACAAATGTAACAGGGAAGGCAGAGTTAGAAACGTACGCAGGTTAAAACTTTGGTGGTGGTGTACTGAACCAATGCAAGGGACTTTGGATAAAGAATGGTAGAAGTGGCTTGGGGGATGGAAAGTTGGGGTATTAGGTTAGAGGTGAGAATATTTTGCAGACATACGTGATATGGAGCTGGTAACTGATGCCCATGTGTAGACAATTGTGTAGTAAACTGTTAATACACCAATACAATGTAAAAAAAAGAAAACTACAAGAGAAAATTTTAAAAATGTGTAAAATTTCATTTTTCCTAAAGATATATTATCTAGAACACTAGAAAGATGTGAAATAAAGAAAACGCAGTTTACTTGTGTGTACAGATGATAACTGAAGGCACTGAATACATATTGATGATAAATTCTTATATGAGAAGACTGATTTGCTTGAGATATTCATTATGTGTGATCCACAGATATTGGGCTTTAAGGCTGCTGTTTTTTAATCCTCCAGTTTTTATTTGTGCTGCTTCCTCTCTTCTGATATTGCAAATAATGCAGCTATTAACACTGAGTTCATATGCCCCTTCAAATTAGTTGTTTGGGTGTCCTTTGGTAAGTCAAGCCGCGGTGTTAACTATTTTTTTCAAAGCAATGAAAAGCTATAAATCTTGTTATATAGGAATATTAATTCACTACAACTGAAATCAATTGTAGAATGAATAAGTAAGGAATTATTACTGACTTTTCACCATGTTATTAAATGTGTTTATTTCATATTTTTATGAAATATGAGAAATCAAGCAATTTATTCATCAATTTAAAAATATAAAAAACTTAAATGATAACTCTATAGTTCTAATTTATTGACAAAATAGTTGTGATTATTTGTCTATGAAAATGATGCCCATTCACACACATTGAATTAATTTTAAAGATTAGAAATCATACAGCTCATAAATTAAGAATTTGTAATCTTAATTATTTACTAAGAATCACATTCATGTGACTGGCATGCTTACATTGGTAATTTGTTTTTCATTTTCAATTTGTTGAATAAATAGGTTAATATAATATGGCAGAAGGATTTATTTGGTGAGAACAAAGTATGTAGGAAAATGAGAAATTAAACAAAATTATTCATATTTCATGGCCTTAGGATAATGCATATATATGTATTATATATGTGATATTTATATTATATATGTGATACATATATGTGTATTATATATGTGATATATACCTATATATATCACCTTATATCATTTTTCTCTAAATTTGCTAAAATCTATAAGGGTAAGAAAAACCTCACTGTTACTGAAATGACAAAACTCCATTTTATATACCTTACTAAAGACAGTTCATTAGTGCAATACTTAAATAAAACATAAAATGTCATATACTTCTATGTATTAATGATTTATATAAAATGCATTAAAGGTAGATTTTATATAAATCAGTTCAACAGAGTTTGAGACAGTGAAAGAGATTAATCAAACATTTCTGGGATTATTAACAGACAGCAGTGATTTTAAAAAATTAAGGCAGATACATGAGGCTTAGAGAGCATTAGTTATTAACGACTGAATTTTAATAAAGGAGCACAAGTCAGTCTGAGAATGGAAAGAAGAGATGCTGGTTCCAAAGTTTAACTCTAGAAGGATCTTCTCCCTAAATCTATTTTGCCTGTAAGTGACAATCTAAAGTGACATTGCATCACATAGTCTTTTCATCCTTCTAGAGTGTCAGCTCCTAACAGCTAGTAGAGTTCTAACTGGGACAGAATGGCTTGTTAATGGATAGGGTTTAGATATTGTTTAGAACCAGTTTATAGTAGGGGTATATGAAGCAAGAACTTTTATTTTTTATTTTATTTTTCTATAGAATGTTGGCTTCCCTGTGAGAAGAGAAAATTTAGAAAATATGAGGTCAAATTTTATTCCAGCATCTAGTCCAGGTTACGCCCTCCTTTCATTTGTGCTAAGATACCCAATCAAGGCTACAGCTGCCTTGTTATTTTTAACTTTTGAACGATATGAAGAAAGACTGGGAAGAGAAAGCACTTACTGAGCTGAATGACTTTACAGTGATTTTCATTCTAAATGATTTTATAAAAATAGTGCTATTCTTAGACCATTATCTACTATCCTAAAATACTTTCAGTATAGCGCACTATTCATTATAATGGTGTTCCTTTTGTAATGGATTTAGAACTGACTTGATCAGAAATAGGATAAAGTTGGATTGGGTAAACACAACTTATTCTGGTTATAACAAAAGATCCATTGTCCTAGAAATTTTCAGAAACACAAAGTATACCAAAGTGACAACTTAATGGTTTGTATTGTTTGCACCTTGAAAATAACTTTACTTTGAAAATTAAATTTAAGGAATATTTATTTCCATAAGAAATATTTTTGATGGAAAACTATTTGAAAGAAATATGTTTTGATAATGAAAGGATGACACAGTTTTTAAAACCAACTCATAAGTAAGAGTATGTAAATGCAAACCAATATATCATAAAATGTCTTTTATTAGAGGCTATTGGTAACTAAGCACAAAAGAAAAGTTCTTGGGGCTTTCAGTACACAATTTTATTTTTAACTTTTATATTGCTGTTTTTAATTTTATTCATTATTGTTTGTTTTAGCTTTTATTTACAATAATTCTTATTTCTTTGCCCCAAATAGTTCTTCTGGAAAGAAACTATAAAAGAGTCTGTTCAATAAATGATGTTGGAAAAATTAGGTAAAAATGTGCAGACAATTTAAAATGGACCACAACACATCTTCATGCAGTGAAGACAAGCACATTAGACCAGAAACTATCAAATACATAGAAGAAAAATTTGGCACAACACTTCATGATCTATACTTCAGAAATGTCCTCAAAAACTCAAGCTTGCCAGCAAAGAAAAAAATATAAAAGCAAACCAAGTGACTAACACCAAACTGAAAGCTTCTGTGTAGCAAAAGCAACTAATATTAAAACAGAAAGACACTTTACAAAATGGGAAAAGAGTTTTATAAGACATGCATAAGATTAATGACTACTAACCCAAATATATAAACAGCAGAGTAAGCTCAGCAAGAAAAAAAAATTGAAAGTAGGGCACCAAAGTAAAAACCCTGTGGTGAGGGGGAGGATGGACATGCAGCTTCCTGGGCCCGTGGGAGGGTTGGGTTGGGGTGGGGTGGGTGGGATGGGACACAATCTTTTGGTGGTGGGAATGGTGTTTATATACACATCTATTAAATTGTAGTCATATAAATCACAATTTAATTAATATGAGAGGGGGGAAATTGATTGTATGTCTAACAAAGGGACTTTTCAAAGTTAACCCAATTACCAAATAATGTGATGTTAACAATAACTATCCATTGTCTTCTTGAATCCTAAGACAGCAGGAACCTCACATTTCCACTATAGAGCCTAAACTTCCCCTAGTCCTGGGACACTAGGGTAGGGCCCACTTTCCCGTATGCTTCTCCCAATTCTTATCAAATAATATTGCATCCGCTGATCATAACCTAATCAACACAATGAGTGCCACCCCAGCATGCTTCACTTCAGACTGTGTCCAGAGACTTCAGGTGTGGAATGACAACCCTTCAGCTTCATCCCTCGGGTGAGACTTTTTCCTTTCATAGTATTCTCTAACTCCATCCCAGGTGGTTCACTTCCTAACAAAATCCCAAAACCTAGATATACACCAGGTTCTGTGAGAGAGAGCATATGTCCACACGTATCCATAAACTAGTGCAAAATATATATCTGAAAGCAGAAGTACACTAGAATTTGCAGTGAGTATTCCCGTAACACTTCCTCTCCACTATTCCAAGCTTTGGGTCCATGATTGCTCAACAATTTGTTTGGCTTTGTATGTTAACTCTCTTTTCAGTCACCAGGTTCCAGATGCCATCAGGATGCCGGCCAGGCTTCCCTGGACTGAAGACCCCACCAATGCGTCCTGGAGTTCCACTTCCCCAGAGACCCGCCCTACTAGGGAAAGAGAGAGGCAAACTGGGAGTATGGATCAACCAGTCAATGCCCATGTTCAGCGAGGAAGCAATTACAGAAGCCAGAACTTCCACCTTCTGCAACCCACAAAGATCCTGGCTCCATGCTCCCAGAGGGACAGAGAATGGGAAAGCTAGTGGGGGGGAGAAGGGACATAAAGATTGGGTGGCAGGAATTGTGTGGATTTGTACCCCCCCATTTTATGATTTTGTTAATGTCTTCTTTCTTAAATAAAAAAAAAGGAAAAAAAAAACTAAAAATGGAATGGCATGAAGAGGTGAGCAGAACCTTTAACAAGGAAGAGATCCAGAGGTTCAACAGAGAGAAAAAAAAAGTCTCAATGCCACTGATTAGCAGAGAAATGCAAATAAAAACAATGAAATTCCATTTCTCATCCGTGAGAATGTCATACATTAGAAAAAACTCAAACTATCATATTTTGGTAGGGATGTGGTAAAAAAAGGAACACTTCAATATTATTGTTAGGACTGTAAATTGGTCCAACTTTTTGGAAGTCTGGAGACCTACCTTATGAGCCAGCAATTTCTCTCCTGGAGAATTACACACATGCACACGCACACACACATTCACACACACACGCACATGCACACACACACACACACACACACACCTATTTAAAAAGATTTACGTGCACTAAAATCCATATCAGGACAAATTGAAATAACCCAAATTTAGAATCAACCTAGATGCTCAATGACAAATGACTGGTTAAGAAATTTGTTGTAGAAAGATGATAGATATATTGATAGATAGATGATAGATATATTGATAGATGATAGATAGATGGATAGATAGAGATAGACAAATGGATAGATGATAGATAGATATATTGAAATACTACTTAGCTGTTAAAAATGAAAAGTCCCCCTCTCATATTAATTAATTAGTGATTTATATGACTACATTTTACTAGGAGTGTACATAAACACCATTCCCACCACCAAAAGACTGTGACCCATCCCTCCTACCCACTCCCACCCCCCACTGTCCCAGAAAGCTGCATGTCTACCCCTCACCACAGGGTTTTTACTTTGGTGCCCTACTTACAATTTGGTCAGGTCCTGCTTTTAGTTTCCCTTTCAGATCTTCTTACTCAAATTCTGTTGATGAGTGGGATCATATCATACTCATCTTTATCTTTCTGACTTAGCTCACTTAACAAAATTCCTTCTAGCTCTGTCCAAGATGGGTCAGCGAAGGTGGGTTCATTGTTCTTGATAGCTGCATAGTATTCCATTGTGTATATATACCACAGCTTTCTCAACCACTCATCTGTTGTTGGGCACCTGGGTTGCTTCCAGGTTTTAGCTATTATGAATTGTGCTGCTATGAACATAGGAGTACACAACTCTTTTTGGTTGGGTGTTAAATATATGCCTGAAAGCAGAAGTGCACTAGAGTTTGTAATGAGTACCCCCCTAACACTTCCTCTCCTCTATTCCAAGCTTTGGGTCCATGATTGCTCAACAATTTGTTTGGCTTCGTATGTTAACTCTCTTTTCAGTCACCAGGTTCCAGATGTCATCAGGATGCCGGCCAGGCTTCCCTAGACTGAAGACCCCACCAATGTGTCCTGGAGCTCTGCTTCCCCAGAGACTCACCCTACTAGAGAAAGAGAGAGGCAGACTGGCAGTATGGACCGACCAATCAACGCCCATGTTCAGCGGGGAAGCAATTACAGAAGCCAGACCTTCTACCTTCTGCAACCCACAATGACCCTGGGTCTATGCTCCCAGAGGGATAGAGAATGGGAAAGCTATCAGGGGAGGGGTTGGGAAATGGAGATTGGGTGGTGGGAATTGTATGGAATTGTACCCCTCCTACCCTATGGTTTTGTTAATTAATCCTTTCTTAAATAAAAGAATAAAATAAAATAAAATAAATGAAAAGTCCATCTTTCCATTATCTTGGATGGAAATTGAAGGAATAATGTTAAGCAAAGGAAGTTTAAAAGTGAATGGTGAATACCAGTTGATCTCACTTATAAGTGGAATTTAAGAAATAGGGACAGAAAGGAAAAAACACAATCAAAACTTGGAATGGATGTGTTGCATTTCATCAAAGCAAAGGGCTCTGGGGAAGGATGGTAATGAAGACGTTGGAGAGAACATTAGGGTCTTAGTGTCTGATGAGTGTAACTGTTTTTCAGACATCCATAATGAGTAGGTGAGGAGTTGTTTCCATGTGCTAACAACTTAACTATAATCCATTAATTGCCAATATGATTTAAAAGTAATAAAATTAAAAAACGTACACCATACCATAATCATTTCATAGAGATATTCTTCCCATTCTCAGAGATGTTGAAAGTCTTTTATACTTTTTCTAACTACTGAGATAGCCTTTTTAAAAATTGTCCTTCAGCTGAATTTTTTAACCTTAACAATATTAATAACTTATTCTTTGTTTTTATACTCTGTGCTGTTCCTTTCCATCTTTTGTCATGTACAATATCCTTCAATGTGATAGCAACATTTTATCTTCTGAGTATCTAAGATATCCTTTGTTGTTTTATTTTAATTTCTTTCTTTGAAAGGTCAACATTCTTTTAGTTTTAAAACTGTAAAATATTTATCATAAACATGTTTATGATGCTGTTATCATTGATAACAAGCAGTTCTTTGAGGCATAATGGCCCGATTATATTCACTTTATTACTTTAAAAAATATATTTATGAAAAGGAAACACTGACAAAACCATCGGATAAAAGGGGTACAGCTTAGCACAATTCCCACCACCAGAACTCTGTATCCCATTCCCTCCCTAATAGCTTTCCTGTTCTTTAACCCTATGGGAGTATGGACCCAAGGTCATTGTGGGATGTAGAAGGTTGAAGGTCTGGCTTCTGTAATTGTTTCCTTACTGAATAAGAGCATATACTCCCAGCCTGTCTCTCTCTCATAGTGGGGAAGGGCTCTGGGGAAGTGGAGCTCCAGGACACATCAGTGGGGTTGTCTGTCCAGGGATGTCTGGCCAGCTTGTTGGAGCTCATACCATCAGCTACCTCCAAGTCATCATCTTCCAATTTATTACTTTTAAGTAAGGAAATACTACAATGAAAAGGTGATGATTTTCCTTCACCACCCTTTACATTTTCCATACAAGCTTCTTAATAAGAAATGTGCTGACTTATATATTTTACCTTTATAGCTCTCGCCTATTCAGATTAGATAACTTCCTTAAATGGAATTCAAATAAAACAGCGAATTTTGTGACCCAATTTTGCTTTACACAGAATACCTTCACACTTGTCTCCACATTTGTTCTTAAAATAAGAAACTCCAATTTTCTTTACATTTCACGTTTTATCTCCAAAGAGACCTAAAACCACCATGCCACTTATTCTGCTTATAGAGACAATTTCTTCAAATGTTTCTCCATTCTTACCTGTCTTATTGATTTATTTTTTAGCACAAAATATAGTAGAATATGTAGCCTAAATAACTTTTCCCTATTATCAAAAATACAGCTGAATTTTCAATGTAATATTGATAAATTACTTTAGCTTACTTTCATCAAGCTAAGCCTTTTGATTACCAGAGTACATATGTATATATATATTTTGTTAGAAGCAAACACTTGAGCACTTTAAACACATTAAACAATTAATGTTTTCAACAGTAAAACTAGGAGCTAATTATCCAATGTCTCTACACAGTGAATCCTGCATACTTATCCTAGGAATCAAGGTCACTGTTTGCATTTGTTTATTTTACAGGAACAAATGACTATTTTAGCTTCTATCCTCAGACTTTTTCCTTTGTTTTTTATTGTAAGGTTAATGATTTACAGTAAGTACAACTGTTGGCACATGAGTACAATTTTTCATCTCACCATAATAGGTGTCTGCAGAACACCCCCAAATTAGGTCAATCATCTTGTAACTGGACATGAAAGCCACCCTTCCATCATATCCCCTCTTGGCTTCTTTCTCCAGAGTTATTTTGGTACATCACACAAAACCAGTCCAGGTTTTGCTTTATGTTTAGAAAAAAGTTTTGAAGTTTCTATGAAATTATGTCCTCTTCAAAGTTTCAAGTATAATTTTATAAGTGACTAGATATTATGATTATAAAGAAACACTGTAAGTGACCAAGTGGTGGCGCACTCCATTGAGAGTATATTTTACCATGCTCAAGGATCACAGGGGGGAAATTTCACAGTGAAGCAGTGCTGCAATGTTTCTCTGTCTCTCCATTCTCTATATCCCCTGCAATCTCTCTATACCCAACATGTGAATAAAGAAAATATTTAAAAAATAAATAAAATCTTTAAAAATAAACAATTCAATATACATATAAAACTATGCAGAGATTTTTTTAGAAAAAACAAGAATATTGCTCTTCTTAGGAAGCAATATTCTTTTTTTAAAATTTCTTTATTGGGGAATTAATGTTTTATATTTGACAGTATAAATACAATAGTTTGTACATGCATAACATTTCCCAGTTTTCCATATAACAATACAACCCCCACTAAGTCCTCTGTCATCCTTTTTGGATGTATATTCTCCCCATCCACCCACCCTAGAGTCTTTTACTTTAGTGCAATACACCAACTGCGGTTCAGGTTCTACTTGTGTTTTCTTTTCTTATCTTGTTTTTCACCTTCTGCCTGAGAGTGAGATCATCCCATATTCATCCATTTCTGACTTATTTCACTTAACATGAATTTTTCAAGGTCCATCCAAGATCAGCTGAAAATGGTGAAGTCACTGTTTTTAATAGCTGAGTAGTATTCCATTGTGTATATATACCACAACTTGCTCAACCACTTATCTGTTGGTTGGACACCTGGGTTGCTTCCAGGTTTTGGCTATTACAAATTGTGCTTCTAAGAACATATGTGTACACAGATCTTTTTGGATGGGTGTGTTGAGTTCTTAGGATATATCCCCAGGAGAGGAATTGCAGGGTCATAGGGTAGGTCCACTTCTAGCCTCCTGAGAGTTCTCCAGACTGTTCTCCACAGAGGTTGGACCAAGTACATTTCCACCAGCTGTGCAGAAGGGTTCCTTTGACCCCACAACCTCTCTAACATTTAATGCTATTACCTTTTTTAGATATATGACATTTTTACAGCAGTGAAGTGGTATCTCATTGTTGTCTTTATTTGCATTTCTCTGACAATCAAAGACTTTGAGCATTCTTTCACGTGTTTCTTGGCCTTTTGGATCTCTTCTGTAGTTAATATTCTGTCCATGTCCTCTCCTCATTTTTGGATGGGGTATTAGTTTTCTTGTGGTTGAGTTTGGCAAGCTCTTTATATATGTTGGTTATTAAAACTCTTGTCTGTTGTACAGCATGGAAAGGTCTTCTTCCATTCTATGAGGGGTCTCTTGGTTTGAGTAATGGTTTCTTTTGCTGTGCAGAAGCTTTTTAATTTGATGTAGTACCATAGGTTTATACTTGCCTTAGTCTTCTTTGTAATTGGATTCATTTCATTGAAAATGTGTTTAAATTTTATGCAGAAAAGAGTTCTGCCAATATTTTCCTCTAAGTGTCTGATAGTTTCTGGTTAAACATCCAAGTCCTTGATCCACTTGGAATTTACTTTTTTATTCGGTGAAATACAGTGGTTCAGTTTCATTCTTCTGCATGCTTCAATCCATTTTTTTCCAACACCATTTGTTGAAGACACTCTGTTTTTCCCATTTAATAGTCTGGGTACCTTTGTCAAAGATTAGATGTCCATAGGTAGGGGGGCTTACTTCTGGGTTTTCAATTCTATTCCACTGGTCAGTGTGTCTATTCATGTTCCAGTTCCAAGCAGTTTTGATGACAATGGCTCTATAATACAATTTGAGATCTGAGAGTGTGATACCTCACAATCTGTCCCTTCTTCTCAAGATTGTTTTGGCAATTTTAGGTCTTTTCTGGTTTCAGATAAACATTTGTAGCCTTTTTCCTATTCTTCTAAAAAATATGTTTGGGGGGATTCAGGCGGCAGCGCAGTGGGTCAAGCGAATGTGGTGCAGCACAAGTACCAACAGAAGTATCCTGGTTCCAGCCCCCGGCTCCCTACCTTTGGGGGAGTTGCTTCACAAGCAATGAATGAGGTCTGCAGGTGTCTATCTTTCTTCCCCTCTCTGTCTTCACCTTCCCTCTCCATTTCTCTATGTCCTATCCAACAATAACAACATCTATAATAATATAACAATAAAACCACAAGGGCAACAAAAGGATTAAATAAATAAATAAATATAAAAGAAATGTATTTGGTTTCCTCATGAGGATAGCATTAAATTTGTTTATGGCTCTGGGTAGTATATTCATTTTCATGATGTTAATTCTTCCAGTCCATGAGCAGGGAATATGTTTCCACTTCTTTGTGTCTTTTTCTATTTCCTTGAGTAGTGACTCATAATTTTCAGTATACAGGGCTTTCACTTCTTTGGTTGCACTTATTCCTAGGTACTTTACTGTTTTTGTTGCTATAGTAAAAGGAATTGATTTCTGGATTTCATCTTCTAACTTAGTGTTAGCATAGAGGAAGGCCACTGACTTTTTAATGTTAATTTTGTAGCCTGGCACCTTACTGTATTGTATGATGATATCCAAAAGCTTCTTGCTGGATTCCTTAGGTTTTTTGAAGTATACTATCATGTTGTCTGCAAATAAGGAGGGTTTGACTTCTTCTCTTCCAATCTGTATCCCTTTAATTCCTTGCTCCTGCCTGATTTCTATGGCAGGATCTTCCAGCACTATCTTGAGTAAAAATTGTGATAATGGGCAGCCCTGCCTAGTATCTGATCTGAGGGGAAATACTTCCAGTTTTTCACCATTGAATATGATGTTGGCTGTAGGTTTGCTATATACAGACTGCACTATCTTGAGGAATTTTCCATATATTCCCATTTTTGTAGTGTTTTGATCATAAAGGGATGTTGTATTTTGTCAAAGGCTTCTCTGCATCTATTGATATGACGATGGTTTTTGGTCTTGCTTTTGTTGATGTGGTGGATCACGTTGATTTATTTATGCATATTAAACCAACCTTGCATCCCTGGGATAAATCCCACTTGGTCATGATGAACAGTCTTTTAAATATACTGCTTTATCCACTTGGCTAGAATTATGTTCAATATTTTAGCATCTATGTTCATCAGAGATATTGGTCTGTAGTTTTCTTTTTTGTTTGTGTCCCTGTCTGCTATTGGTATCATAGTGTTGTTGGCTTCACAGAAGCTGGCAGGGAGTATTCCAGTGTCTTCAATCTTCTGTAAGACTTTTAAAAATAGAGGTATTAGTTCTTCTTTGAAGGTTTTGTAGAATTCATTTGTAAAACCATCTGGTCCAGGACTTTTATTCTTGGGAAGGTTTTTGATAACTGTTTCAATTTCATTAGCTGTGATGGGCCTATTCATGTTATCTAGTTACTCTTTATTTAATTTTGGAAGTTCATAGGTATCTAGGAAATTGTCCATTTATTTTAGGTTCTCTATCATGGTGGCATACAGTTGTTCATAGAAGCCTCACATGATATGTTCAGTTTCTGCGGTGTCTGTTGTGACATTTCCTCTTTTATTTACAATCCGATTTGTTTGGGTCTTCTCCCTTTTTTGTTTTGTGAGTCTGACTAAAGGTCTGTTGATTTTGTTCACTCTTTCAAAGAAACAACATGTACTTTTGTTGATCTTTTGTATGGTTTTTCTTATTTTCAATGTTATTTATTTCTGCACTAACTTTTGTTATTTCTGTCCTTCTGGTTGCTTTAGGGTTCTTTTGTTCTTCTTCTTCTAGGTCTTTAAGATGTGCAATCAGGTTGTTTATTTGTGCTTTTCTTATTTCCTAATGTGTGCTTGTATGGCTATGAACTTCCCTCTCAGTACTACCTTAGCTGTGTCCCCAGTATTTTGATAGCTTGTGTCTTCATTTTCATTGAACGTTTGAAAGATTTTGATTTCTTCCTTTATTTCCTCTTTGACCCATTAGTTGTTATGTAGTGCACAGTTGAGCTTCCACATTTTGGGACTGTTACTAATCTTTTGTTGATTGTTAAGTGTTAGTTTAATTCCACTGTGATCTGAGAAGATGTTTGGGATGATTTCAATGCTCTTGAATTTGCTGATGCTGTCTTTGTGGCCTAACATATGGTCTATCCTTGAGAATGATCCATGTGGACTTGAATAGAATGTGTATGAATGACTCTGAAAATGTCCAATAGTTCTAGTTTATCTATCTCCCCATTTAGCTCCCTCATGTCTTTATTGATTTTATGCCTGGATTATCTGTCAAGTTGAGAGAGTGGGGTGTTAAAGTCTTCTACTATTACAGTATTGCTGTTAATATATTGCTGTAGCTCTTTTAGTAGATTTTTGATGTATTTAGATGGCTTCTCATTGGGTGCATAGATGTTAATAATTCTTAAGTCCTCTTGATTGACTGGTCCTTTGAACATTAATAATGCCCATCCCTATCTTTTTAAAATTTATTTAATTTAAAGTCTGTAATGTCAGATAGGAGAATAGCTATTCCTGCCCTTTTTTATGGGCCATTGGCTTGTATGATAGTTTTCCATCCTTTCACCTTCAGTTTGTGTTTGTCTTGTTGAGTTAGGTTATTTTCCTGTAGAGACATATTCTTGGGTTGTGTTTTCTGATTCATTCTCCTACTCTGTGCCTTTTAATAGGTGAATTCAGGCCATTGACATTTATTGATACCAAAGATTGAAGATATTTTAACACCATTCTTTAGAGTTTTAGAGTGTTCTGATATATGACATATTTATGGTAGGTAGTCTGACTGTTTATAGGAGACCTTTCAGAACTTCTTTCAGGGCAGGCTTGGTGATAGTTGATTCTTTCAACTGTTGCTTGTCTGAGAAAGTTTTTATGCCTCCATCTAGTCTGAATGATAGTCTAGCAGGATACAGTAGTCTTGGTTGAAAGCCTTTCTCATTGAGCACTTAATAGATATCTTGCCATTCTCTTCTGGCTTTTAGTGTTTGGAGAAATTTGCTACTAATCTTAGGAGTTTTCAACTGTAGGTGACACTTTGTTTTTCTCTTGCAGCCTTCAGGATCCTTACTTTATCCTTATTCCTTTCCATTCTAAATATAATGTGTCTTGGTGTCTTTAAGTCTTGGTTAATTCTGTTTAGGACCCTCTGAGCTTCTTGAACCTTTAAGTCTTTGATGTTGTCTAGACTAGAGAAAGTCTCAATGATTATGTTCTGAAGAATTATTTCTTCCCTTCCCTCTCTTTCTTCCTCTGGTTAGCCAAAAATGCATATATTATTTCTTTTGAAGTCATCCCATAGGTCTCTGTTGTTTTCAGTATCTCTTAGTCCCTTTTTGAGATCTCTTACTTCTTTTTTAGTTGTCTGTAATTTGTCCTCAATCTTGCTAATTCTGTCTTCAGCCTCATTTATTCTATTCTCACTGCCCTCTACTGTTTTCTGGAGTTCATCTATTTTGTTACCCTGTTCTGATACTGTTTTAGCTTGTTCAGCTAGTTGTGTTCTTAGCTCAGCTATTTCAGCTTTCAGTTCTCTAATAACCTTGAGATAATTAGTTTTTCCTTCTGGAGTCTCATTGGTTGTTTCTGCATTTCTGATGACCATTCTTTCAAACTCTTTACTCACTCCTGTGATTATTTCCTTAACTAGTGTTTGGATGCTGACCTAATTATTTTGTGCTTCAACCTTTGGGGGCTTTTAGCTGGACCCTTCTACTGGTTCATTTCTCCAGTATTTCTTCTTTTTTGTTTAACCATTTTATATGGTATGTTATTAAGTCCCTCTCTCAGTATTTTTCAAATTATTGATCACTCTTGCCTGGATTGGCTTGTGTCTAAGTAAAGTACTTAAAGGGTTCACAGTTGTGGAAATTAAAGGTTGTTTATTATTATTTTAGCCCCTGAGTTGGAACACAGTGGATTTAAAAGCCTCTTTTGTGCTTTTTCTTTCCTGTAGGCTATGGGAACCTGAGGTGTTTTAAACTATAAGTAGGCTTCTTATCTTAATCCCTCACTCCTAACCAAGAGATAAAGCAGGGTGGGGGAGAAACAATACAGAGTTTATGCAAAGAGACTCTCACACTCCAAGGAATCAAAGCTGCAGGCTCAATTCAGCTTTTCTGCCAAGCTGGGTAGCACTGCTGGGCCCTGTGAGTTTCTAAACAAGTCCTGTCTATAGTCTTAGGTTCTGAGGCAAATATTCACTATTTTCTAATGTTGAACAACATGGAAAGGCTCCCACCATACAGTCACCAAGGTGTAGCTCTTCTCCTGAGTTTCCTGGTTAGTTCTCTGTCCTCTAGTTTCAGTATAGGGCCTGCTGCTCCAGCCTCTGAGGGCAGTAGCAATGGAGACTCAAAGTTGAGTTTGGTGAGTCTTAGGGGACTTTTTATTGGTAAAACAGACTGGAAGTGGTGCCTGAACTGGAAAACTGCAGGACTGTTAACCACCACTTATTCTCTTCCTATGCTCTTCTCTGTCCAGGAGCCACACGTCTTTGTACTCATTGGTGATTTGGTGGGTTCCTGGAGTCATTCTAGTCCTGCCTTGTTGAAGTCCCAGATGATCTTCTTTGGTATTCCTAGCTGACCCAGGAGAGGAGAGGAGAGCAGGAAGCAATGTTCTGTTGTATATGTAAAACAATTACATTTTACAGAATGTAAATAATAATGTGTCATTGGGATACACATTTATTTTATTCACTTTTTTGTTTGTGATAACTCTGATTTACAAGACTGTATTTGTTTTAGACGTTCAAATTCTCACCTCTGCAAAATATGTTACCTCATCTTGCACACCACTGAAATACCAGTATTTCCTTTGATAAACTCAGTTCTGAAGTCCACATCTATTATTTGACCTGAATTAATTTTCTTGATTTATTTTTCTTCATTTATTCCATATAAGTGATATTATTCTCAAGCAGTAACCAGTGACTTCCTATTCTAATTTCTAAGATGAATTTTGGTGAATAAACTTGTGTTTTAATTACCATAATTTATTCAGTACAAATACAGAAGAAAACTTTAATGTACAAGCATTGTGCTACTTTCACAAAAGAAAATAAGGGTGGCTGGACTCACTAAAAAAAAACAAAAAAACAAAAAAAAAAATGTAGTTTTGCTACAGTAGCCATCCTATCTCACAAGCCCTTACAGACTCTGAAAATTATATTATTTACATAAATTTGCCCTTTTACATAAATCATATAATTGGAACTATATTATTTGTAGCCCTTTAAGATTGACTTCTTCCATAATACAAAAGATGGTTATTTTAATATATTCACAGAAAAAAAAGTAAGATCATTTTATGTGTTTTCTTTCCTTCAATAAAATTTTTCCTTCTTTTCCGTCAATGAAAATGTCTTAACTACATAGTTGTATAAATTTTCCACTGAAGAAAAAATATTTAGCTACTTCAAAACTCATTAAATAATTAGCACTTTTCAACAATAAAATCAGACTTAATTACCAATATTTTGCTCAGCGAACCTTGTATCTTTACTCTGGAAATCAAGGTCATTACTGGCATTTGCTTATTCTCTGGGCACTAATGTCTATTTTATACAACATTCAGCTTTTACATTCAAACTAGAGCTTGATTATTTAAGACAATAAGGGAGGGGATTATCTTAATATTATATTGTTATTATAAAATATATGTGAGCAACCTGCTAATTAATAGGAAGGCTAGTACTTTGTTAATTTGCTCTATATCCACAATGTAAAAGAATTTTTTTCTAAATTACTAAGTTTCTTCTACTTAGAAATATTGCTTTGGTTCATAGGTTGCATATCCTGAGAAAGAACTACTATGAATGAAAAGTTTTGATTTAAGGATACTCTCTTCTCTGGAAAAACTTTCATGGTTACAATTATTTATTCACATTTTTTATGAGTACAATTAGCCTTGGTGCAACTGTTTCTTATTAAAATTTTACATACCAAACTTTACAGACTGTACTTCACTTAAAAAAATCAAACTATGAAATATCAAACTATTTTTATTATAGTAAAAAGAAGTTTGTGTTATTTACAGAACAGCTTGGAAAATATGCCTAAAGGATAAAAATAATTTCTAAATGTATCAATTCATATAATTTAGGGGCATAAATTAACTGCCCTTAAGAAAGAGATTAAAAGGGTTCAAGTGGTGTTGCACCTGGTAAAGCACACATATTACAACATACAAGTACTTGGGTTCAAGTCCCATATCCCTACCTGCAGGGAGGAACTTGCAATATATAGTGCAATAATACTGCATCTCTCTCTCTCTCTCTCTCTCTCTCTCTCTCTCTCTCTTCCCCTTCCCTCTCAATTTATCTCTGTCTCTATACAGAATTAATTAATTAAGAAAATAATAAATTCATTTTAAAAAGTGAATAAAATAATCCCCAGAAAATCCAAATGAAGGAAAATATACTTATGATTTCAGGACATAGTGAACCTCTCAAATGCCTAACCATCCATCTAACCACTAAGGAAGGATAAAAAATTATTTATACTCTTCAGCAGGGAAGCAATTACAGAAGACACACCTTCTACCTTCTGCAACCCTCAGTGACCCTGGGTCCATGCTCCCAGAGGGATAGAGAATGGGAAAGCTATCAGGGGAGGGGGTGGGTTATGGAGATTGGGTGGTGGGAATTGTGTGGAGTTGTACCCCTCCTACCTTAT
This sequence comes from Erinaceus europaeus, assembly GCF_950295315.1. Lineage (NCBI taxonomy): Eukaryota > Metazoa > Chordata > Mammalia > Eulipotyphla > Erinaceidae > Erinaceus > Erinaceus europaeus. The sequence goes on from NC_080164.1 coordinate 140,136,669, forward strand.
GGTTTTGTTAATTAATCCTTTCTTAAATAAAAATAAATAAATAAATAAATAAATAAAACAAAAAAGAAACAAATGAAAAAAAAAAACAACTTGCAAAAAAATTATTTATACTCAAGCAACTCAGAGTATAGATTTAGGTCTGCTAACAATAAGTAACTACGTAGTGCACTTATTTAAAAATGTGTGAAAAAGGGGGCCGGGTGGTAGTGCAGTGGCTTAAGCGCACCTGGCGCAGGCTGAAGGACCAGCGTAAAGATCTGGGTTCAAGCCCCGGAGTCCCCACCAGCAGAGGAGTCCCTTCACAGGTGGTGAAGCAGGTCTTCATGTGTCTATCTTTCTATCTCCCTCTCTTTCTCCCCTCCTCTCCAATTTCTCTCTGTCCTATCCAACAATAGCAACAACAATAATAGTAACAACAATGATAAACAACAAAGGGGAAAAAATAGCCTCCAGGAGCAGTGGATTCGTAGTGTGGCCACGGAGCCCCAGTAATAACCCTGGAGGCAAAAAAAAAAAATGTGTGAAAAGAAGAGTAGTATAAGCACAAGCTTTGCAATCAGAAATATTAAAATATTAGAAATAATCATTTCTCAGTACTAGACACAGATATTTAAATATGTCCTATATAAGGATCACAACACAAATTATAAGATTGTCAAATTTAAGAAGTTAGATTAAGTCAAATTTATTTTTCATAAAAAAGATGAATAGAATTTTTATTGTATATATGTCCCAAATAGTTCAAAAGAGATTATATATGGTAAAATTAGATTTGGACCTCAAGTAAGTGTGCATTTTTAGTGTATATTATGAGCACAGTATGAAATAAAATATGACAATTGGAAATATAACTTAGAGTTGTCTATTTACCTTGATAATCCTATCCATCACTGATTTAAAAAAAAAACTGCTTCATTTATTTTTAAATTTTGGCAGCTAAACTAATGTGCTTTGTTTATTGGATGTAGAATTATTTCAACACAGCAGAAAATTATCTTATTCTTCTGGGTTCTTCTTAGGCTGAACAAACAAATTAATAATTTAGAAGAGAAAAAGAAAGACCAAATATATTAACATATCAGTGAAGAATTTTTATGACTACAAGTAAAGGAAAGAGACTGGCATACTTTAATGATGTCTCTTTAGTCACTATCAGACCACCCCATCAGTTGGGGCCCTAGTTGGGGAGTCCTGGGATTCCTACGCAAACACTATCAGCCTAGACCTCAAATAGATCCTCTCTCCACTGTCACTGATCATCCATCAGAAACAACATAATGGGCCCCTTCGGGAGCCCCCATAGGACCTTGCCCTCAATGTAGATTAACAATCATAGAAAATGTTCCATCCTATGAAGGAGGGTTGGATAACATACTCTATCTACCAACTGAGAAAGATGGGTCCTGGAATTAGTGCAATTTGGAATGTTCCTACTCATGACCACAGAATGTGAGTTCAGAACATACAGGGATGCAGAGGTTACATAGGCTCCTGTGCTGAATATGAGCCCCAGATCAGATCAGAGTGATGGGGTTTACAGTCAACAATATTTATACACCTTTCCCATATTTGGGAGCTACTCTCTTCCTGATCCAGTTCCCTAGCCCTTTGTCCAGCCACGACATCATCTCCCCAGACAATAACTTGGATCCACCTGCATATCAGATGTCAGGCTCATACAAAACTACTATAGTCATGGGCCCTTTGGAATATACCTGAAGTACACCTACTAGCTATTTCCAAAACAGCGACCCCAAATCTTCATCTACAATATTCCAGCCTTTAGGTTCATGATTAGTCAATAATTTGTATGGCTTTATATGTTAACTCTTTTTTCAGCCACCACATTCTAGATGCTACCATCAGGCCAACGGGACTTCCCTGGGCAGATGTCCCCACCAATGTGTCCTGGAGCCCCACTTCCCCAGAGCTCTGCCCCACTAGGGTAAGAGAAATGACAGGCTGAGAGTATAGATCAACCTGTCAATGCCCATGTTCAGTGGGGAAGCAATTATAGAAGCCAGACCTTCCACCTTCTGCACTGCATGGTGACTCTGAGTCCATACTACCAGAGGGTTAAAGAATAGGAAAGCTTTCAAGGGAGCTCTGGTGGTGGAAATTATACCCCTCTTATCCTATGGTCTTGTCAGTGTGTCCACTTTATAAATAAAAAAATTATGTTAAGATGCAAAACGTATCATTCTCTCCTTCTCTGGATTCTTCTGTAACTGGACAAATTGTCAAGTGAATATCAGACAGATTGATAAGGGACAATATAAGAAGAAATTTACATGTTTCTGTAAACATAAGAGAAGCCCAGAAAAAATGGAGTAGTTCGTCAGATTGTTTTAAATATCACCTTTAAATGGTATCTGATTAACTAATATAGATAACATTCGGGAACAGGAAATGAACAATATAATTGACTAAAACAAACAAGTTTGCAATAAAAAAAAAACACATATAGAATTCATTTTGGAATTTACTTACTATTAGAAGTGAAGTAGTCTGGTGGATGGCATGTAAAGATCTTCCATTCTGTGAGAAACCTCTTTGTTTGGGTGATGGTTTCTTCTGCTGTGCAGAAGCTTTTCAATTTGATGTAGCACCATTGGTTTATTTTTGTTTTAGTCTTCTTTGCAATTGGGTTTGTATCACTGAAGATGTCCTTAGATTTAGATGGGAAAGTTGCTAGTCTAACATCCAGATTCTTGATCTGTTCTCTGTGGGAGAATGTCATACATCGGAAAGGTTAATAACAACAAATACTGGAAAATTTGTGGGGGCAAAGGAACACTCCTGCACTGATGGTAGGAATGTAAATTGGTCCAAACTTTGTGGATAGCAGTCTGGAAAACTCTCAGAAAGCTATAAGTGGATCTAGCCTATGATCCTGCAAGTCCTCTCCTGGGAATGTATCCCAAGGAACCAAACACACCCATCAAAAAAAATAAAAAGTACATACCTATGTTCATGGCAGCAAAATTTGTAATATCCAGACTGTGAAGCAACCCACGTATCCAACAACAGATGAATGGCTGAGTGAGTTGTGATATATATATATATATATATATATATATATATATATATATGAATATTACTATTCAGCTATTAAAAATGGTGAGATCAGGGCCAGCCAGGCAGTGACACCCATCCCGTTAAGTGCAAACCCAAGTGTGTAAGGTTCAAGACCATGTCCCCACCTACAGGAAGAAAGCTTCACCAGTGTTGCAGGTGTACCTCTTTCTCTTCCTTTCTACCTCCCACCTCCCTCTCAATTTTTCTCTGTCTCTGTCAAAATAAAAAATATTCAGAAAATAGTGAATTTAACTTCATCACATTATGTTGGATGGAGCTTGAAGGAATCATGTTAAGTGAGACAAGTTAGAACTGGGGGGGGGGGCAGGTGGTGGCGCACCTGGTTGAGTGCACATGTTACAATGCACAAGGACCCAGGTTCAAGCCCCCGGTCCCCACCTGCAGGAGAAAGCTTTTCAGGTGGTAAAGCAGGGATGCAAGTTGTCTCTCTGTCTCTCTCCCTCTCTATAATCCCCTTCCTCTAGATTTCTGGCTGTCTCTATCCAATAAATAAATAAAGATTAAAAAAAACAAAAACTTTGGGCTGGGAGATTTTGTTGACGGAGCCTTCGGCGCAGAGGGACTTGAGTGGAAATGGCCTGACAGGCAAGGTGGGAGGCAATATCAGCACCTGGCAACTCCCTCAACTCCTAGGTCCCAGGTTCTGATCTCCAGGGAGTCTTATTCTCAGTGAGAGAATTTCCACCCCAGCCAGGCTGCTAGAAGGAAGTATTTGAGAGCCAAAGGCCAGGCACAGGAGGGCCCATCTGCCCCCTGAGTAGAGTCAGCCACTCCTAGACACAAGTTCCCAAGATTAGATCTCCAGGCAGCCTTTTCTCAGTTCCAGGATTTTCCTGCTGGCCTAGGCCACCAGCCAGAGGGACATAAGGGCCAAAGGCTGGGCACAAAGGGTGAGAGTGAGCTCAGCCTCCTGGCTAGCATCCTTGCTTCCTGAACCCCAGGTCCCAGGCTCAGATCCCCAGGCAGCCTTTTCTCAGACATGGGTTTTTCCTGCTTGCCCTGACTACAGCTGAGCTGGAGGGACTTGAGGGACAATGGCCTGGCACAGGAGGTTAGCATCAGCCCCCTAGCTAGGATCCTTGCCTCCAAAGCCCCAGGTCATGGACTCAGATCCCCAGACAGCCTTTTCTCAGTATCAGGTTTTTCCAGCTGGCCTAGGCCGCCAGTCAGATGGACATGAGGACCAAAGGCCAGACATGGTAGGGCTTTTACACCCCATAATGATCCTGGATCCATACTCCCAGAGGGATAAAGAATAGGAAATCTTCCAATGGAGGGGATGGGATGCAGAACTCTGGTGGTGGGAATTGTTTGGAACTGTACCATTCTTATCTAACAGACTTATCAATCATAATTAAATCAATTAAAAGTATGTATCATCACAAAAATGAGGTAGTCTTTTAAAAATTGATGTGTTCATAGAGTGATTATAAAGAAAATATTTTTTCATTTAAATGTATTTATTTTATAATTAGGAATACTTCAGATAAACATTTCTCATTTTCAATTGGAAAATAATGAATACAAGAAATAATTGTGTATGGTAGAAAAATATATATGACTAGGAGGTTATATTTTTATTTTCACTTAAAGAGGTAAGATAGAATTTTGTTGACAAATTATAGTGCCAACATACTAAAGTAAAACTCCTGTTTGATTTCAAGTTTTTAAATTGCCATCCTGAAAACTTTTTTTTCAATTTTTCTCTATCATACTGCATAACTGCTTTCAATGTATATTTATATAAAAGAATATCAAGGATTATTATATTTTAAGTTTTACTATCATTTCACTCATGATTTTAAATGACACATTATTCTTCATTACAAAAGACTGAAACAACAATCTTACATTAGTGTTTAAAAATTTAAATTACAGAGCACATGGCGTGAAGCGCAAGGACCAGAGTAAGGATCCTGATTTAAGCCCTCAGCTCCCCACCTGTAGGGGAGTCGCTTCATAGGCGGTGAAGCAGGTCTGCAGGTGTCTATCTTTCTCCCCCCCATCTTCCTCTCCTCTCTCCATTTCTCTCTGTCCTATCTAACAACAACAACATTAATAACAACAATAATAACTACAACAATAAAACAACAGGGGCAACAAAAGGGAAAATAAATAAATATTAAAAAATTAAATTACAGTGAAAGATAATTTATTAAATATATATCAGACAAGTCATACCAGAGAAAACATATGGAAACTGTGAAAGACACCACCTTACTTTCCAGTATTATTTACTATAAATGAAGAGAAAAGGGGTTCATCTAATCCAAGAGGGCACTATCCAAAGCCAACTTTGTTATGTTTTGCATTCCAAAAGACAGATCTATTGTTTGTATAAATCTAGGAACTATGCTGTTTACAATCATCATTATAACTGCTGGAGGGAGTTGGGCGGTAGCACAGTGGGTTAAGCACAGAAGCTCAAGGACCAGCATAATTACTACTGGATATTGTTTTTTCTGTCAACTAATACCTACTGAATGAATACCTGCTACACAGAACATCTTAGCTGGAATTTGGAAAGAATGTCAGTTATTTCAAACCGTTCTTTGATCTAAAGGAGTTAATGGCCATGCTTAACTAAAGAGAATAATTTAAGATCCATTATAGTTTTATTTTGCTCTTACTCACCTCTGCATTCACTGGAAATGACAGAGAAGAGCTTATTTTGAGTTTTACTGCAATTATGTTTCTGTTTGTTTTTTAAATGGAACTCTTTTTCCAAGTGCCATAATAGACAGAATGGACTTCATCTACATACTTCAATATGGGCATATCGCCAGTTTAGGAAAACTTTCAGGAAACTTTTTTTTTTTTAACGTTTTCTCAATTTTCTTTTATTTATTTATTTATTTATTTAAGAAAGGAGACATTAACAAAACCATAGAATAAGAGGGATATAATTCCGCACAATCATAACCCGATCTCCACATCCCACCCCCTCCCCTGATAGCCTTCCCAATCTCTATCTCTCTGGGAGTATGGATCCAGGGTCATTGTGGGTTGCAGAGGGTGGAAGGTCTGGCTTCTGTAATTGCTTTCCTGCTGAACATGGTCATTGACTGGTCGATCCATACTCCCAGTCTGTCTCTATCTTTCCCTGGTAGGGTGGGGCTCTGAGGAAGTGGCGCTCCAGTACATATTGATGGGGTCCTCTGTCCAGGGAAGTCTGGTCAGCATCCGGAACCTGGTGGCTGAAAAGAGAGTTAACATACAAAGCCAAATAAATTGTTGAACAATCATGGACCTAAAAACTGTAATAGTGCAGATGAAGTGCTGGGGGTATTCCCTGCATGCTCTTGTGTACTTCTGCTTTCAGGTATATATTTTTCCCCTAGTTTATGGGCATGGGTGAACCTATGCTCTATCTCAGGGGAACTGGACTATATCTAGGTTTGGGGACTTTATTTGGGAGTGGAACACCTGGAATGGAATTAAAGAATACTATGAAAGGAAAGGTCTCACCCAAGTGATGAAGCTGAAGGGTTGTCATTCCATACCTGAAGTCTCTGGTCACAGTCTGAAGTGAAGCATGCTGGGGTGGCACTCATTGTGTTGATTAGGTTGTGATCCACAGATGCAATATTATTTGATTTGAATTGAGAGCAGCATGCAGAAAAGTGGGCCCCACCCTAAGGTTCCAGGACTGGGGGAAATATAGGCTCTATAGTGGAAATGTGAGGTTCCTGTTGTCTTAGGGTTCAAGAAGACAATGGATAGTTATTGTTATCATCACATTATTTGGTTAACTTTGGAAAGTCCCTTTGATAGGGTTTGGGGTATAGTACCCAGCATCTTGTAGCTGTGTTGTCGGTAGGAAACTTTTTAAATTTATTATTACAGCACCTCGAAAACAGTGTCTGGATACAGCAGAATAGATAGGACCTTACTACAGGATGAAGATCAATAAAGACTACAAAAATGGAAAAAGCAAATGTACTGTAGGTTTTTAAATGAAAAATGATTTCTACCTTTGACCGGGGACAACTCATCAGTAACACTGCATTTAGAGGGAATCTAATTGTTTCTTCTTAGGTAAGGCTTGAACTTCGAAGAGAAGTTTAAGAGGGAAATTAATCCTCTGTTATCACAAGGAGCTTAGTCACGGCATACTGATTCAAGAAAATATAATTGTTTAAGAAACCACTGTAACAACTCAATGGATTGTTTCAGAAAATCAAGTTGCATTCCTCAGAATCATAGAGTTCTGGTTGTAATTCTCTCTCCCTCTCTTTCTCTCTCTCTGTCATGTTACCAATTATATCTAAACACTAGCAATGCCATTAATTCTCAGTCATACAGGAAATAAAAAATAGATAAGGACAAATTCACTGGAGAGGAAGTATTTAGTACTAGAGAGAAGAGGCCCATATTGATGATTCCTCTTTGTAAGTAAGGGAAAACACACTACTTTATTAGCTTATCACTTAAATATAATAAGGGTACAGAAATGTCTATAATACACAGATCTCCAGTTTCAAGATAACATTTTATTTTATACATGAGTGAGGGAAAGAACATTTATGTAAGGAAGACAAAGTCATTAATGAAGAAAATAGACCTAAGTGGTAAGAATTTACCTTGATCACCTAGGATCTCTTCCTTAAATATAGAAACTGAGTTATAGTCTTTAAGTGTGCATCCAATTTTGTATTATACACACACTCTATCTCTATATATATGTAATTTATCTATCTATAATATAGATATACATTATATATGTTATATATATGCATAAATGGAGAGCTAGAGTGTTGTGTAACACATACACACACACACACACACACACACATATATATAAAAGACTAATCCTAAAATTTTACCAAAATGAAATTACTCAAGCATAGAACTAAGAATATTTAATGAATAGCCACAATGGAAAATGAAATGTTACCATTTTCTCCTATTATCTTACTTGTTTCTAAAAATTCTCCCCTTCAAAATATGCTTGAAATAAATTTTCTGAGGCATTGTTGATACTGAGAAAGGTTAAATCATTTTTCTAAGTCATGCAAATAGTAATTTTCATAGTCTGTATGTGGTCAAACCTAGTATCTTCTTCAAATGACTTAAATCATAAAGATAGCTGAGAAGTTAAGGAAAAAAACTTTCATTCATACCAATCATATATTAGTAAACAGCAACTGCTGAATATATATTTCTCAAGATAATTCACTGTTGCTATAGAGTCAACTCACATTAACTACTAAATAGTGACAATAAGGCACTGTCTTTTGGGCTTAACAAATTTGATTTTAATAATCTCCTGCTATTCTGAAAAGACAATAGATCCATTTCTCATTAGTTTGTCACCCTGATCCATTTCATGTCCTTGTGATACTAACTTGGCACTGCTTCTTCATTTTCTGTCTTGCTGTCATATTTACTGCAAGATTTTTCTACATTTTTATTGGAAGTACTTATAATTTCTCAAGATAAATACTTGAACTCCACAGGAATGAAACAAGAATTGCCTCTTAGCACAATCAAGAAACACTCTTGAATTGATATTATATGTCAAGTCAAATCTTCATCTTTCAAAAATCTCTGATTTATAGCATTCGAAATAACAGAGGATTTTTTGTTTATTGTTTATAACAAAAATGCCTACACAATTACTGAGAGGGATACATTACTTCTGGTAGCAGAATTAAGCAGCAAAATAAATAAATAAATAAACTTGTACAAGTAAAGTTTTGGAAAGTTTATTGCAATTACAGAAAGGTCCCAAGAACAGAAAGTTATCTAGATGGCTGTGCATTATTATTTCATCAATGAAATACCAAAAGGAGGTGATTCAAATGAGAAATACTTAACCATAGTTTCCACAAAACTGTGAAGTGAAAAATAATGGAGAGGAAATTCTGTATATAAAATGTAGTGTTTTTTTATCTCAACTTTATTTTATATAATGTATTTTTTCTTTTATAATTTTATTGGGTGTCAGCAAAATATTTTCACCCCAGCTTAGGTCTCTTCCTACCATCATGCACCTGGACCCCAGAGTACCAGTCTTCCCTGTACTTCTTCCATATTAAAGATATTTTTTTAATTTTTTAAAAAATTACATACAATATAACACATTTTTTGAAAAACCCCAATGTACACTATAGAGTACAGAGAAATATAAAAGACAATTCTTGGATAATAACATTCAACATAATTGGGTTGTAACATTAGTGAGAAAAATAGCACTTTGGATTGAAATTGAAGGAAATGTGATAATCTAGAAAGCCGTTTCTTTACATATATTTTTGTTTTTAAGTTGTAGTTTTTATACTGTATATATGATGTTAAATAAGATGTATTTTTTAATATTTTATTTATGAAATAGAAACGCAGACAAGACGATAGCATAAGACAATTCCACACAATTCCCACCACCAGAATTCTGTATCCCATTCCCTTTCTTGATAGCTTTCCTATTCTTTATCCCTCTAGGAATATGGACCCAGGATCATTAGTTTATTATACATTTTTTCTCACAGGAAAACCCTTTTGTCTTTAGGAGTATTTTCCCTTTAAAATACTGAAATACTTTTCAATGAAAGAAAGAGGAGAGAAGGAGAGGAAAAGTAGAAAAGGTAGAGGGGGAAGAGAAGAGGAGAAAGAGGTAAAGGTGAAGGGGGAAGAGGAAGGGAATGGGGGAGAGGGAGGGAAAAGAGAAGGGGGAAGGAGGAGTAGAGGAGGATAGGGGAAGGAAGGGAGAAAGGAAGAAATGCACTAGAGGACTGCTCAGCTCTAATGTATGGTGGTGTATGGTATTGAACCTGGGACTTCAGAGCCTCAGGCATGAATGTGTCTGTTTGTTGTTGTTATTGTTCATAGGCATTATGTTATATTCAAGTCCTTTAGGAGTATTTTGAATAATACATTAAAACAGGGAAAGTCTACTAATTCTTCTCAGGTAAAAGTGTGTGTGTGTGTGTGTGTGTGTATTTAAATCTGGAAGTGAGTTTAAGGCAAATGATATCACACTAAAATTTACACACATATGTAAAATACCTCAGGATTATAAATATTTACATTTACTTCTAGGAATCAAATTTAAGCCCTTCTTATCCAATGGACTTGTCATTCATAGTTAAATCAATAAAATATTGAATATTATAGGCTATTTTAAGAAAAAGAAACAAATATATTGAAAATTATGTAAATGTTTACTACAAATTAATGGTCATCTTTCTTTTAACAGATTCTCCAAATTCTCTCTCTCCCTCTCTCTCTCTCTCACATACACACTACACAGACACTCTTTACAGTTTATTATTAAATTGTCTAATTTTCAATTGTTCTAAGTAGAATAGTGTGTATTAGCAGCATGTAGTAAAGTAACTCCATGGCAATTGATGTTCCACCTGAGGAAGATGGGTCCTGTAATTGGGGCAGCTTGGAACATTCCTACTGATGGCCACAAAATGTGAGCTCAGATCTACAGGGATGCAGAGGTCACATAGGCTCCTAAGATGAATATGGGCCCTAGACCAAATCAAATTGATGGGGTTTACAGTCAACAATATTGATACACCTTTCCCATATTTGGGAGCTACTCTTTTCCCTGATCCAGCTTTCTGGTCCTTTTTCCAGCCATGACATCATCTCCCCAGACAATAACTTGGATCTACCTACATATCAGGTTTCAGGCTTGGGAAAAAAATAGTATAGTCACAGGCCCTTTGGAATATAACTAAACTATGCCTACTAGCTATCTACAAAATGGAGACACACACCCCCCTACTCTTCGTCTGCACTATTCCAGCCTTTAGGTTCAAATTAATCAACAATGTGTTTGGCGTTATATGTTAACTCTTTTTTCAGCCACCAGGTTCCAGATGCTTGCATGATGCCAACCAGACTTCCCTGGACAGACAATCCCACCAATGTGTCCTGAAGCCCCACTTCCCCAGAGCCCTACCCGACTAGGGAAAGAGAGAGACAGTCTGGGAGTATGGATTGACCTGTCAATGCCCATGATCAGCAGGGAAGCAATTACAGAAGCCAGACCTCCCACCTTCTGCATCCCACAATGACCTTGGATCCATACTCCCAGAGGGTTAAAGAATAGGGAAGCTATCAGGGGAGGGGAGGAGATATGGAGATCTGGTGGTGGGAATTGTGTAGAGTTGTACCCCTCTTATCCTATGGTTTTGTCAGTGTTTCCTTCTTATAAATAAAAAAAAAGAATAAAAAGAGCAGTAGTACTATTCAGGTTTGGTCAGGTTGGGATATAGGACTCATTCTATTCAATTGATGAAAATCTTATTTAATATGGATAGAAAGCTTAACTGTGTACAATAAAAATATTTTCTTGCTTCTCTTTTCTAGGCAGGTAATGCAGCAAAAATGTGGAAGTACTTCAAAACCATCATTTGGGGGTTCTAAGAAATTCAGATGCTGAGCAATACTACCCCACAAAATAAATAAATGGGTGACATTCCAGTGACTATTTCAGGTCTATGGTGAAAAAAATTATATATATATAACAAGTTATTGTTCAGGTTATCCTTTATATTGTGATGAATTAATGACTTTCAATATATTAATGGGTGAGAACATGTCTTTAATGTCCCTTTTCTATTTATGGAGATATTAAAAGGTCCTGTTCTTTAGGATAGAGTTTCTGGTTGAAATTATTCTAGACAAAAACATCAAGTTGGAGGTACCTAAACCAGTCAAATAAAGCTATTTTTAATGACTTTTCATTGAGGAAAAGCACCCCAAAAAAGACATGAATACTAGTACAGGAGCACTAAGGGGAAGAAAGACATTAAGAAGCAAAATTTAAAATGGATTAAAATGTGTATCTCATCTATTTATGAGCTGTGATTGAAACCAGGATATCTGTGGACAATCTTATGATGACATACTGACTAATATTAAACTTATGGGTGTTAAAAATGTGTAGCTACACCAGGAATTAACAGTGTTCATTCTTTTTTGATAACTATATCATATTCTGTCAATGAGTAGCACTACATTTCAACTATTTAAAGTAGCTGTTTTAATCTACTTTATTTCTTGAATTCATAGTCCCAAGTTCAATTTTATTTAGCATGAACAGGTTATATATTCTAATGGATCTTAATTTTATTATAATAACTTCATATGAAAGCAAGCTATCAAAAACAAAGATGCTAATATTAGGTGACTACTTCCAATATGCTAGAGTTTTTCCTGTAACAGTTATGATAAATTTACTTATTAAAATCAGGTATTTACCAGAAACTTGGCAGATATGAATTAATTCATGCTCTGGTGTACATCACCTCCTAACACTGGAGCCCAACTGATACTGAAAACTTTCAAAGTAATAATGCTTTATAAAGTCATTTCAGAATATTGAGGAAATACAAACTAAGTGCTTGAGAGGTAAATTTTGGTGTGTAGAGTATCCCACATATGTCAAGGCTGACTGATTTTAATTTGCTTACCTAGTAAGCTCTTTGGAATTTCAAATTTATTTTTAAGCCAACTGGTGCTAGAGAATATACATTTAATAGTGTGGTTAAATGTGACATTTTTATCTATTGCAGATCAGACCAGTCCTGGCTATATGGCTCCTATATGAGAACTAAAATAATTGAATATACATATCATATGCCTTGAACAATTTTTCTACATCTCATTGATATTCTGCCACAATGGATCATTATTTAAACACCATATGGTAGTGGCAGTCCATAAGGTTTCTTCAAAGAGTTATTTTAAATGAGCTCATCAACAGCATCCTTGGGGAGCCCCATATCTCTTTGATTAAAAAATAGGAAAGCATAAATTTGTAGGATGGACTAAACTATGATCATTTAAATCATTCCGTAGCTTATATAAAAAAAGTTAGGAAACTGATTACAAAATGTTGGTTTATATTTCATATAGTCTCTCAATATTTTGGTAATAAAATTTTATGCACAAAGGAATTACAAAGGTAGAAATTTCCAAAAATAAATAGATATAATGAGCTACTTGAGAGTCCCTTTGAAATTATGAAAAGCACATTCCTTTAAATTTCATTCTAAGACAGCAGTTTCCTATATATAGTCTACATTATAAAAGCTATTAAATTTCTCAAAATAATCCAGATTCTAATGCTTTGTGAATTCTTTCACTGAAAATACAGACATTTAAATATTGAAGTCAGATTTATTCATTAGTTGATCTCTAGCTCTGCTTATCTAAATAATAGTGCTAGAAATAAATAATTTTATCACATAAAATGTAAAATAATTTATTATTTTTAAAATATTTTTATTATTTTTATTTATTAATTAGATGGAGACAGCCAGAAATTGAGAGGGAAGGGTGGTAGAGAGGGAGAGAGAGACAGAGAGACACCTACAAAAATGTTTTACCACTTGCAAAGCTTTCCCCCTGTAGATGGGGAACAGGGGCTTGAACCTGAATCCTTGTGCATGTAGTATGTTCACTAAACCAGGTGCACTATCACCTGAAAATATTTTAAACTATTTGGAAAAAAACACTGCAATTCATAGTTTTAATACAGAATTTTTATGATAAAAGTCACTAAAGCTTGAAAAATGTTACCATTCCTTGGTAATAAATTGTACTCTATAATGAACTGTAAAAAAGGGGAACAAAAATGGGAAAAATGGCCTCCAGGAGCAATGGATTCATAGTGTAAGCACCAAGCCCCAATATAAAAAGGCAAAAGAAAAAAAAAAAAAAGAAAGAAAGAAAGAAAAGAAAAAGAATGGAATCCGATTGAGATACAGAGACGGGGAGGGAGAGGAGGGAGAGAGAAACTAGGACACTGCTCAACTCTCACTTATAGTGATGTGAGGTTTTGAATCTGAGTCTTTCAGAGCTTCAAGCATGAAAGCCTTTTTTTTTGCAGAACCAGTATGCTGTCTCTCTCACTCTCTCTGTCCTTTTCTATAGGCTCCTGTAGCTGTCCAATCTCTAGCAATCACTTTTGACTTACAGCAAAAGCATTATTGTCCTCTTCAACAGACTAAAATTTAAGAAGCCCTATGACATTCCAAGCACTCTAAAAATTTCAATACTCGGGACACCATTATTCTGTGGGGCAGGGTTGACTAATACACACATCTTTGTAGGTAAAAAATCTGACTTTAAGTGTTTTAACAAAGTTATGCTTCATTAGTTGGGGAAAATGGGTCAACAACTGGTAGAGCTCAGGACTTATATTCATGAGTCTTCTGACTTGATCCCTGGTATAGCATGTGAAACTCTATCTTATATGAAAGAAATAAATCTATATAAAAAAAGAAATAAATTTACTCTCCAATTAAAGGGAAGACACAGAAGAATGCAGTTCTGGTTTCCAATTCACTGCTTTTTCATTTACGATACCACTCCCCAAAACATGTTTACTGAGACCTTTGCTGGAAGGTCACAAGTGTTGCATGAAAACACACAAACTGAGGCCTTAGGTGAGTTTACAAAGGAACCAAAGTGAGGACTCAAGTCCAGGTTCAGACTTTTATTTATTTACTTTTTTTTTTTAAGGAGAGAAAGAAGCAGATTATTTCTCTCTTTCTCTCTCTCCCTCTCTTTCTTTCTATTTACAGTGACAAAGAGAAAGATAAATTCAGAGAGCTACCAAAACTCTGGTCATCTATGGTTTATGGTGGTGCTGAGGATTTAACTTGAGAATTTAGAGCCTTAGGCATGAAAGTCTTTTGAATAACCATTATGCAGTCTCCCCAGGCCTCCCCTGCCTAGGTTCAGTCTTCAGTTAGTTCTGAAAAAACTGCTCCAAAAGTGGCTTTTTCTGTAGACCTTCGTTACATGAGGGAAGTTAATATTAACATCCAAGGAATTCTATAACATGGTAGTAACTAGGCAGGGTTTTGTTTGTTTTTCTAGAGCACTACATAGCTTTGTTTTATGGTGGTGCTGGGAACTAAAAAAAAAAAAAAAAAAAAGAAAGAAAGAAAGAAAGAAAGGAAGAAAGAAAGAAAAAAGGAAGGAAGGAAGGAAGAAAGGAAGAAAGGAAGGAAGGGGAAAAAACAACTCGAGAGAAAACTGAAGTCTAAGCAGGGAGCAGAGAAGAAAGTGAAATAAAATATGATTATACTTAAAAAGAAACAAACAAAAAAACAAACAAACCAGATATTCTTTGTTTCTAGGCTTTGAAACTCTCAATATAACTAACTGCAAGGATCTTAAATACACAAGGCATGAAACACAAGCACAGGTATAAAAATCCAGGTTCAAGCCCACAAGCAGTGAAACAGGTCTGCAGGTATCTATCTTTCTCTCCCCCTCTCTTTCTTTCACTCCTCTCTTGATTTCTCTCTGCCCTATTTAGATAACAACAATAACAAGAGGAAGACAAAATGGAAAAAGATGGCCTCTAGGAGCAGTGGGTTTGTTGTGTAGGTACAGAGCCCCAGCCATAACCCTGGATGCAAAAAAAAAAAAAAGAAAAAAGGTTCAGCTTTTTTTTAATATATATATGATCAGAGGACCTTTTCTTTTTTAATTATCTTTATTTATTTGTTGGATAGAGACAGCCAGGAATAGAGAGGGAAATGGTAATAGATAGGGAGAGAGTCAGAAAAACAACCAGAAGACTGCTTCACCAATTGCAAAGCTTTCCCCCTGCAGGTGGGGTGAATTGTAACAGGTGCACTCAACCAAGTGCACCACCACCTGGCCCCCAAAATTCAGTTCTTCACCTTCCCTGTTGGTGTCTTCCTGTCCTCATGGCCTTGGCAAACTTGATATAGCACTGTCTTTTCAGAGGAAAGTTTTTCAATTCTCATAGCTTACTTGGTTATTCGTTTTCAACCCTTAAAACATTTATAATGTTCCACGTTTTTCAATTCTCTCCTGCTATAATGGCAACTACAGTGTTCTTTCAATTTCTATATCCTAAGCAGAAGATTTCTTTACTTTTGGCTGGCCCATACCTCCTTTATTATGTAGAAAATTGATCTCTGTTTAAAATGTTTTTGCTAAGCATCCATCAACTAGATTTTTTTTGTCTCTCCCCACTCCCAGAAATATTTTTAAAAAGACATAAGTAGAAAAATAAAATCTTCCTCTTTCAAAGATAACACAGATATTGTCTAAAATTTAGTGAAAAGAATGTTATTTATAGTTGTGGATTTAACTTACAGTCACATTTATTACCATCACTACCCTTCAAAGCAAAATCGGTTATTTCAGAAGAATCCATCCAGCAAAGCAGTAGAGTGTCTGACTATTTCAGTTTATATCTTTCTGTAGTGTTTGCTTTTAAACATTGTGCACCAGTGGCATCAAAACGTTTTTGAAATTGCAGCTAACTAGGTTAGGTTTGATTATTTAGTTTAAAAAAATTATCAGTTAACAGAGGTGGATCAATTTATGCTGTCCCACATTCTTACCACATATTAGGTAAATCAAGGAACTAGGTTGGATAGATAGAACTTCATAATTTGGGATACCAAGGTAGGGATGAAGTATAGTGAGTCTTGGAGATTTACCAGAATAAAGGACAGATTTTAAGAACCCAGAGGTAAAGTCAGATCAAAAGAGACATCAAGATTGATGTTTATCAATAATCATTGAGAAGAACTTGTATGTTATTCAGTGATCATCCATAGAGATTTCAGTTTAGATCACTTTAAGATCCACCATTTATTTTATTTTTCAAATTAGTTTTTATATTTATTTATTTATTTTCTTTTTTGTTGCCCTTGTTTTTGCTATTGTTTTTGTTGTTGTTTTGTAGTTATTATTGCTGCCATTGTTGTTAGATAGGACACAGAAAAATGGAGGGGGGGAGAGACAGAGAAGGGGAGAGAAAGATAGACCCCTGCAGACCTGCTTCACAGCCTGTGAAGGGGCTCCGTGGCAGGTGGGGAGCTGCGGGCTCCAACCTGGATCCTTACGCTGGTCCTTGTGCTTTGCGCCAAGTGCGCTTAACCCGCTGCACTACCTCCCGACTCCCAAGATGCACCATTTTATTAGCTCCTCATCTCTGTTTGTAGTATGACACTATAACCTATCTGCATATTGTAGATTTAGGTAGGGAACTAGAGGGAAAACATGCTTATTGTCAACTTGGCATTTCAGGATATCTAGCTAATCCATGAACAAATAAAGTTTTGATCACACATGTAAAATGTGTAGATAATGGTTATTATCTAATCTTTCAAATCTATGTAGAAAAGTGTCCCCCAGAATATGTTTTGATAAATTTTAAGTTGTTTGGAAATAAGAAAGACAATGTATTTGGATGTGTATTTGATGTGCGGACTCTCTCAAAAGCCTAGACCAAGTAGATCAGAAGCATACAATAGCACAGCTATATACAAGATCCTGGGTACTGTACAGCAAACCCTAAGAAAAGGACTTTTCAAAGTTAACCCAATTACCAAATAATGTGATGATAACATTAACTATCGATTGTCTTTTTGAACCCTAAGACAGCAGGAACCTCACATCTCCACTATAGAGCCTCTACTTCCCCTAGTCCTGCAACCCTTGGATAGGGCCCACTTTCCCGTTGCCTCTCCCAATCCATATCAAATAATATTGCATCTGCCGATCACAACCTAACCAATGCAATGATTGCCACCTCAACATGCTTCACTTCAGACTGTGTCCAGAGACTTCACGTGTGGAATGACAACCCGTCAGCTTCATTACTCGGGTGAGACCTTTCCTTTCATATTATACTCTAATTCCATCTCAGGTGGTTCACTTTCTAACAAAGTCCCAAAACCTAGATATACACCAGTTTCTGTGAGAGAGAGCATATGTTCACACATATCTGTAAACTAGTGCAAAATATATACCTGAAAGCAGAAGTACACTAGAGTTTGCGGTGAATACCCCCATAACACTTCCTCTCCACTATTCCAAGCTTTGCGTCCATGATTGCTCAACAATTTGTTTGGCTTGTATGTTAACTCTCTTTTCAGTAACCAGGTTCCAGATGTCATCAAGATGCTGGCCAGGCTTCCTTGGATTGAAGACCCCACCAATGTGCCCTGGAGCTCCGCTTCCCCAGAGACCCACCCTACTAGGGAAAGAGAGAGGCAGACTGGGAGTTTGGACCGACCAGTCAATGCCCATGTTCAGTGGGGAAGCAATTACAGAAGCCAGACCTCCTATCTTCTGCAACCCACAATGACCCTGGGTCCATGCTCCCAGAGGGATAGAGAATGGGAAAGCTATCAGGGGAGGGGGTGGGAAATGGAGATTGGGTGGTGGGAATTGTGTGGAATTGTACCCCTCCTACCCTATGGTTTTGTTAATTAATCCTTTCTTAAATAAAAAAGAAAAAAATTAAAAATTAAGAAAAGAATTTAATGAAGTAATATTTAACTTCAAATAAAGTATAGAGTCTAGTTTTTGATGTGTATGTTCATAACTGTAATAAAAGCTATTTGTTTGAAACATTACTCCTCACATAAATTAATTGCAACTTAGGGAACAAAATTTTATGGTTTGCTCGAATTATTATTACTCCACAGTTAGTGCTGATGATTTAAATGAATCATTGAATCTTAAAAAAATTAATGAATGAAATGTAAGGCTGAAAGCAATCACAAAGTCACCTTTTCCAATAGTGCAGATGCAACTGAAACAAATGGAGTCTACCAGTTTGCTATCTGTCTTGTCATTAAAAATTTCCCTTAAGAGAAATTTACTCATCTCCTTAGGTACATAGTTTTGAGGTTTTATTGGCCTAATTACTTCAAATCTAAGCCTGTATTTTAAATAAATAAATAATAGTAAAATATTAAAAATCTTATTGGAAAGTTTGACTGACTTCTTAATATTCAACATAGCACTAAATTTAAAAAACAAGCACAGTGGGTATAAGATTTTTAGGGTAATGAAAATTATATGATAGCATTATGATGGAAACATTTGTCCAAATTCGTAGAATGACAAAACCAAGAATGAACTCTCAGATAACCTATAGATTTGGTGGGACTATATGTATAAGTGTGGCGTCTTCAGTATTAGAATACCTATGTCATAAATTCATAAACATGGTGCTTGCCAGTCTGGTGATCTAAGCAAAGCTGAGCAAAAATACAGTCAGAATATTACATGACCAAATTCTCCCCAGTACTGATAAGAGGGTAAAAATTCCTTATTATCTGAAAGAGATATGTGGTCTACACAATGAGACATAATGCCCACCTAGATTAATAATTTTGAGAGAGAATTTTCCCCAGGCTATAGATCACCATCAATTAAGGGTCTGATAGAAAGAACCTTGTTGGGGAGTTGGGCTGTAATGCAGAGGGTTAAGCACACATGGCACAAAGTGCAAGGACCAGCATAAAGATCCCGGTTCGAGCCCCCAGCTCCCTACCTGCAGGGGAGTCGCTTCACAAGCAGTGAAGCAGGTCTGCAGGTGTCTATCTTTCTCTCCCCCCTGTCTTCCCCTCTTCTCTCCATTTCTCTCTGTCCTATCCAACAATGATGACAACAATAATTACTACAACAATAAAACAACAAGGGTAACAAAAGGGAATAGGTAAATAAATAAACATTAAAAAAAAAAGAACTTTGTTGTATGAAGTAAATTTGTTCAGTTTCAAAGTATGAGAAGTCACAGAAGGGGGCACATGCTACATTATTGTTATTTTAGTGGCCTACCCCCACGCAAGTGCCTAAGGCAGGATATGAGTTCATCAAACTTGCACAAAGAGCTTATTTCACAGGACAAATCAATTTCCTCCAACACATCTACTTAAGACCAGGAAACAGACCCTCTCTGCCAGTAATTAAAGAATGAGGTAGCATGTGTTAAAACTGTTTAAGCTTGGGTCCTATCCTAGATTTTATTCTATTGTTAGGTTACACTGGGACAAAACTATAAACTCCATGATCACCCAACCAATGAAAAACTGGATGAAAGATTATACATTAAAGTATAGATGTTTGGGGGAGTCTCAAGTCCACGTGCACCAACTGACAGTTTCAGGGTTGGCCAGTGCCTGATTCTGCAGAATCGAATACACGTTAAGTGCCTCGACTTTGAAGTTTCCTGAGTCTGAGTCTATTCTTGGGGTGTGCTGGGCTAGCTTAGAAGGAGGTAGAGATACGACCAGGGATTCATGGCTGAGCTCAGATGCAGTTCAATCTTTATTGATGAACGGGAATGCAGTGCAATCAATCTAATCTCTGTTCATTAGAAAATCCTGTCCTTTATATCTCCTGAGGTGGAAGTGTCAGGTTGGAAGAGGAAGTAAGTAGGATAGGGGGTGGGTGGGGAGAAGGAAAAAGCAGGGGCGCAGAAGTATCAAGCTTCCATTTAACAAGTGGGGATTAAACCAATGCCCTGTAGGCAGGGCGGGTCTCAGGTAAAGCAGTGATTATGTAAATAGACTACAGCTTTAAGCAATGCAAGCAAACCTAATGTGATGATCAAAACAGAAGGTCTTAGAAGAAGAATTAGAAGCATACCAACAGGGGTGAATGGATTGAACTGTCTCTAACACTGTTTTCATGCATAAGATAAAATAATACAGGAGAAAGTAGTTTTCTTGAGAGACCCCAGAAGAATGAAGCCCTGAAAATTATAGGCGTAAATATATATCCTTTCCAGCACCCAGTTGGTAAGATGATCACTTAAGGAATGTCATTCACCTTGTTTAATATTTCTGGACTTGTCTATTCTAATAAAGGTTAACCATTTCTATAATTTTATCTGCCATCTGATAACTCTCAGGTCCTTCACATATACATACTGCTGGCCAAATACGACTTCATACATTCATCAAACTAGTGCATGGTTTTGACACTGGGAAAGGCTATACAAATGTGAACACAGAGGATATATGGAAAATCCCTGCATTTTCCTTTCAAATTATTATATGAGTTTTAGACTGCTCTAAATATATATAGTCTTTTAAAAATGAGACTTTATTTTTCTTCTTAAAATATCTCTTACATCCTCTGCACTTTATTTTTGTCTTCCTGTTTCTCACATTGTACTTTTCCTCAGTTCTATTCCACTTATTAATATTACTATTATATTTCATAAGAAAGAAGGACCAAGAGAGACCAGGAGACTACTATGAAATATCTAGTGCCAAGAATCAAACTTAGGTTCCAAGCATACCAGTCCTGTTATTCACCTAGTGTTTCACCTCTGCAAATACTCTATGAACATCTTTTTTCTTCTTTATGTTGCCATCAAGTTGTCCATGATTTCATGACAACTTCTCTCTTAACTCTGATAACACTTAAAAGTCACAGAGCTATCTATAATATTAAGTTAGTTGCACATTCAATTATTAACATTTATTAGATACAATGTACTGCTTTCAGTTTCCTTACACATCCAATTTATTTAGTAGCTCTTTTCTGTCTTTTTCATGCTCATCATTCATCATTAATAATCATACATTAATTCCCTTTATGTGCCAAAACCATAAACAAACAAAAAACAGTAATTAGAAAAGTAAGGGATTAGGTTGTGGTTCACCTGGTTGAGCACACACATTACAGTGCACAACGACCCAAAAATGAGCCCCAGTCCCTACCTGCAAGGGAAAATGTCACTTGCAGTTAACAGCACTGCAAGTGCCTTTCTCTCCCTATCAACTGTTCTGCCTGGCTCTATATAAAATAGACTAATGAAAACAAATCATTTTAAAAAAGCAAAGTGATGATATAGTGATAGGATGGCAAGTAGATCTCATTTCATGACTCTCCTCAATTTCTCCTTTAGAGGTATCTGATAATTGTTTAACTGTCAAGTCCATCACTTTTACTCAGTGCACCTTGGCTGAGTCTTTAGAATAGATAACATAGTTGATCTCTTGACAAAATTTCCTCCCTTATTTAGAAGCTATGAGAAATTACTCAAGGAATAGAAAAAAATGATTGCATCCAGACATGAAATAAGGATACAATGATTAATAACACACTCTTTGAGATAATTTTCTTTTTACAAGCATTTTTTATTTTATTTTACTGAGAGAGATAGAGAGACAAAGACATATCTAGATAGATGATATATAGGTGATATGTAGATGATAGATAGATTGAATTTGGGACTTCAAAGCCTTAGAAATGAAAGTCTTTTATATAACTATTGTGATATCTCCCCAGACCCAGATAATTTTCTCATTTATACTAACTGTGATACCTAGCATCTGGTAAAATATTATCAGATGTATTTCTTGATACCATTATGCTGTTCACATACTTTTATCACTTCAATCTCTTATGTTCCTTCAGACTTATAGTCCACAAATAAACCTTGCTTCCATCATTCTTTCATCTTATGAATTTCTATTATACATTGACACAGAATTACATTTCTATCATATATCAGATAGTCCATACACTTGCTCAAATTTATTCATACATTCCAGGATCAAGTCTTAGATACTTTTTGGTCTTCAGGAAGTATTGCTATATTTGATGTATATTAAATAACTAATAAATACATTCTGGAGTCATAGCATACATGGATAAGTGAGAAGATGCTGTTATTGCATAGCTTGACTCTAATATATAAGTATAGTTGATGTTTCAGAAGGATGCTATCTATATGACCCCTAGGGAAGTGTGTGCTGCTGATGCAACATGCATATGTAGAGACAAGCTTGAAGCAGAGATCTATTTTTTTAATTTATTTTATTTTATTTATTCCCTGTTGTCGTCGTTATTATTGATGTCGTCGTTGTGTTGGATAGAACAGAGAGAAATGGAGAGAGGAGGGGAAGACAGAGAGGGGGAGAGAAAGACAGACACCTGCAGACCTGCTTCACTTCCTGTGAAGCGACTCCCCTGCAGGTGGGGATCCGGGGGCTCCAACCCGCATCCTTACGCCAGTTCCTACAATTTGGCCATGTGGGCTTAACCCGCTGCGCTACCGCCGGACTTCCGCAGAGATCTATTTTAAATCCTTTCTTTACCAGGGATGGACTGTGTGTACCTGGTGAAACACACGCATTATAGTGTGCAAGGACCTGGGCTCAAGCCCCTCATCTGTACCTAAAGGAAAGCTTCACTAGTGGTGAAGCAGTACTGTAGGTGTCTCTCCCTCTCTATATCCTCTTTCCTCTCAACTTCTATGTCTCTATCCAAAATAAATTAATAAGATAGTTTTTATAAATGCTCTCTTTCTTTATTATACTTATTTATTTATTGGATAGAGATAGCTAGAAATCGAGAAGGAAGGGTTGGATAGAGAGGAAGAGAGACAGAGAGACACCTGCAACAATTGCCCCTGCGGCTACAGACAGACTATGACCCACATAGTCAATGACTGCCACCTCTCCAGATTCAGAGGAGGTCTTGAAACTTTACATCAGGCTCAACCTGATGCTGTTGACTGGCTATGGAAGAAGGGCAAACGCTAGAAGAAGTGAAGCTTTCCCCATGCAAGTGGGGACCAGGGTCTCAAACCTGGGTCCTTGCGCATTGTAACATGTGCGCTCAGCCAGGTGCGCCACCACTCAGCGGAAGAAATGCTCTCTTTACTAAACAAAAAAGGATTAAGATCACTTTTACATAACTTGATATATTTTGTTCAATGACATGAAATTAGAAGTAATCAAATCAAGGTTTAGAGCTTAAAAAGATATTAGGGCTCATGACATTTGTTTTTCCAGAATCACCTTATAACAATTTCCCAAAAGCACCATATGCATTCTTAAACCCTCTCTTCAATACCCATGACAAATTTTAAAGACAGCAATTTCTTCTAATGAACAGGAACAGAGAAACTAAGAATATTTATTCTGGTCTTTCAGACGAAACTATTAAATTTGGCAGATGAGGTTAAACACTTCTTCCCCTTGAAAGTGAAATGATAATTTTTATAACTGTAGAGCAAATATAAAGAGTTAATATTAGTGGGTCTAGGTAAAACATTCAATCACCAAAATTAAAGAGTTGTGAGGTAAATAAGATGTATAGTGAACTCCTAAAAGTAAAATGGTAAAATATACTAGGATCATATTACTATACTATGCATCATGATGTATTGTTGGCAAACTCATAACAATCAATCCAAATAGTAAGAAAAAAATGAAGACTGGTGTTCTAGCTTGTGAATGTGATATTTTAATTTACAAAAAGAGTTTGGCAATTTCTTGTATAATGGAAAAGCTAAAAAGCGAGCTTTGCTGATAAAGAATACTTTTACTAACTTTTAAAGGAATGGTAATGTAATAGGATTGTTCAGAAAAAATATATCTAATGTTATATATATTATATTAATTATATTATATTATATTTAATATATATATTATATTATATTATATTATATTATATTATATTATATTATATTATATTATATTATATTTCTTCTCTTTTTCAAGGTTACCTGGTTTTGCATTTCAGACTTTCAACTGATTGAATGAGGAGTACCTACATTATCAAGATAATCTCTTTAACTTAAAGTCAACTATTTGCAGATGTTAACTATATCTACAAAATACATCCATCACCACATTTGACTGAATAACAGTCATTATAGTTTCACAGAGTTAAAATATGACACTGTATATATCTATGTCTTTTTCTACAAAATAGATTTACTCCAGGGATTAATTTGTGTGATTTGCAAGTCTTAAATTTGTGGGACACGTCAGCAGGTTGGAAACTTTCAGGGTAAAGCTGATGCTACATTTCTCCTGAAGGAAGCAGAATTTTCTTCCTCAAGGCAACCTGAATTTGTTCTTTAATCTTTTAACTGATTGGATGAGGCTCACCTACATTATCAAGGAAATCTTTTTATCTTAAAGTTTGATTGCAGATGTTAATCACATATATAAAATCCTTCCACAGTAACAACTTGTTGATTGAATAACGGGCATCAAAGCTTAGGCAAGCTGACATAGGACACTAAATATTTCTAATGCTTTTTTTGTCCACATGACAGAGAAATTGTCAGTTGCTTCAAAGGTCTGAATGTGTCCCATTTTGTTATCTTATAGACATTATCAGATTACTAATATTCAAGAAATGTCTTGGGTTGCTGATGCTAGTATTCATTTGTGCACTCTGGGTAAAATAGAGACACAGAAACTTCACCTACTTAGTGAGGTCCCTAGGTTCAATTAAAACCTTATGAAAAGTGTCATTATATGGTTCAGATGCCTGGCTTAGTACAGTCCAAATATAGCTCTCAGAAGAAATGAAGGTCAGTACCAGTTGAACTCCAGCTTTAGTTTCATAAGAAAAGACAGGATAACAGCGATTTGCTTTCCCCAAGCCCCTCAAGCAGTTGCTATGGAAGATGATTGGAAGAACTGATATAAATCTAGATTCAGAAACACAACTATCAGAAAATTTCTGGTTTTTTTTCCCTAAAGTTTCACACACCTACTGCATGTTTTATACTCATATGATGACTCCATTAAATATAAATGCTGATTTATTTCTCAGGTAGAAAAAATACCCTGCTAATATTGAGAACAAGTCAGCATAAGTGTTGTTATAAAGCTATAGCTTTAATCTCTGTGTTAAAGGCTTTA
This sequence comes from Erinaceus europaeus, assembly GCF_950295315.1. NCBI lineage: Eukaryota > Metazoa > Chordata > Mammalia > Eulipotyphla > Erinaceidae > Erinaceus > Erinaceus europaeus. The sequence continues at coordinate 140,162,207 of NC_080164.1, forward strand.
AATATTTGAACAGAAAGAGGAATATGTAAAAAGGGATATAAAAAGAGGTTATAATGAAGGAAAGAATATAGACAGAATGGAAAAATACAAGCTTTATATTTCCATTTGGTTAATCTAATTCAATTCTATCTATAATTTCCAAAGCTATAATCAGGTAGTAATCATTATGTGCAAATTGCTTACCATAATAAGAATAGGGGTGAACTTTTACTTCATCATGGTAATTCAGAATTTTTAGTTTCAATTTATGAGCTTTTAAATTAAATTTATTTAGTATAGTAGCAATTATTTATAACATAATGTTATAAATATGTTTCAGGTATAAAGCAACACTATAAACTATATTAAAATAGTTCTCTTAGGAAACTGGATTACAGATCACTCAGTAAAATTTCACCTTCCCAAGTGTGAGGCCCTGTGCCCTTGGCACCACAGAGAAACACCATGGGCAGTAGAGCAGTGCTGTGGCATCTCTCTCTCTTCCCTCCCTACAAAATGAAAAAACAACTGGCCCAGTATATGCTGCTCAGAGTCAATATCAATGTGTGTGAGGCCTCAGCACAAAAAAATATTTAAAAAATGAAGAATTATTTCCAGCATTAAAAAAACTATAAAACGTGTGAATTAAAAAAATGTAATAAAATAAATCAATCAGGTTACATACCAAGGAGGAAATAAAAACCCTTAGAAATAAAAAAGCCACTTTCTAACAAAGTCCCATAACCTAGATATACACCAGTTTCTGTGAGAGAGAGCTTATGTGCACACGTATCCATAAACTACTGCAAAATATAAACCTGAAAGCAGGATTACACTAGAGTTTGCAGTGAGTACCTCCCTAACACTTCCTCTCCACTATTCCAAGCTTGGGATCCATGATTGCTCAACAAATCGTTTGGCTTCATATGTTAACTCTCTTTTCAATCACCAGGTTCCAGATGCCACCAGGATGCTGGCTAGGCTTCCCTGGATTGAAGACCCCACCAATGTGTCCTGGAGCTCAGCTTCCCCAGAGGCACACCCTACTAGGGAAAGAGAGAGGCAGACTGGGGGTATGGACTGACCAGTCAACGCCCATGTTCAGCGGGGAAGCAATTACAGAAGCCAGACCTTGTACCTTCTGCAACCCTCAACGACCCTGGGTCCATGCTCCCAGAGGGATAGAGAATGGGAAAGCTACCATGGGAGGGGGTGGGTTATGGGGATTGGGGTGGTGGGAATTGTGTGGAGTTGTACCCCTCCTAACTTATGCTTTTGTTCACTAATCCTTTCTTAAATAAAAAATTTAAAAATAAAAAAAAGAAATAAAAAAGCAAGCTACTAATTATAGATACAATTAATAACAAAATGAAATAAGTATAAACCTAAGTGAAACTGACAAAATTTATACTATGGCAGAATATATATTCTATTCTCTATATTTCTAGTAATTCTATAGAATCCAAATGAAGATATGTTGTTGAGCCAGATGTTGTTGTGCACAGGCCGCAGAGAAGAGAGAGGGAGTCCAGAGCAAAGAGGAAACACAAATCTTTATTTGCGCTGGCACCTCAGAGTTGGGTGCTAGAGAAGCAGGTTGGGCTACGTGGAGGTAGCGAAAATGGCTGCCTCACGCAGTAACCTTTCCTGCGTCTGAACACTGGAGTGAAGCGCTGGCAAGAGAGAGAGGTGTGGAAGAAGAAAGACTTTTATAGGAGCAGCTTTCGCGAGAATGGGAAGGGGGAGGAGTGACCATAGCACTCCAGGATAGGATGATAACTCCCTTGAGAAATGGAGGGGGGAGGAGTAACCAAAGCACTCCGGATATCCTGGGGATATAGACAATGCCCTGAGGGCATAACATGGCGGAACAGGCACTCTGAGAATGTCCCAACTCTCATGGGAACTAGCAGTAGCCTGAGGAGACAACATGGCAGATGTGACTGCATCGCATAATTTCCCAGCAAAGATATATTTATTTCTCATCAGAAAAATCTGAACAACTAATTATGTGATAGTGAACACGTAGGCCAGGTCTAGTAATAGCAAACTCCTTTAGTTTTTGTACATCTGGTACTTTTATTGATTTTTATTGGTTATTTATTAATTATGATGTGGTACTGTTTTTATTGTTCCTTCATATTTTTATGGTAGTTTTGCATGGGTGGAAGTTATGTCATCTAAAACCTTGAATATACCACTATACTTTCTTCTACTCTTCAAGGTTCTAGCAGAGAAATATGATGCAAGTCTAACTAAACTTTCTTTATAAGTCTATTTTTTTCTTTTCCCATATAGTTCGTAAAACATTTTATTTGTCCTTGACTTTTGATAGTTTCACAAAAGATGTGTCTTGGTGTAGGACTATTTCGATTTAGGAATTCAGGAGTTCTCTCTGCTTCCTAAACATATATATCTTATCACATCCCAGATTTGGGAAATTTTCTATTATTTTTTTGAATATGGTTTCTGCTTTGTTCTCTCTCCTCTCCTTCTGAGAACCCTATAATTCTGATGTATGTTTTTCTGACAGACTTTATTTTGCTTTCCACAAACATTTTTTCCATATAAATGGAACTAGTTATTGACTGGAAGATTTGTTAGTAAACATGCAGAAATATTTTGTCTTTTCTATGGAAGAATCTGCCACACAAGAAGGTATTGTTTGACAATATTCCCCATCAAGAAAAATATTTGGGTCACTTAATCAGGTAAAGGACAAAAAACTAGGGGATCATCATGGAAAACAGTAGCTTCTTCTTCACAAACATTTTGCCTAAAAGAAACTTGCAAGATTTCTCACATGACTTTTTGTAACAAACTTTGCCTTTTGATTAACTGAGCTTTCAAGCAGTGGGTCCCACTGAACACTCTTTCAGTAAAATATCTGTCATCCTTAGCTACTTACATATTGGTTTTAAAAGTAAAGTATTTCTTGCAAATTAAAGCCACATTGAGGTTCAATCTCACACCTGTGAAAATAACCTTCAACAAAAGAGAGTCTTTGCCTGGACTGCCATTATCATATAAGTCTCTTTCTTCTTGGTCTCTCGCTCTCTTTGGCCCGGACCAAAGTCACAATGTAAGCCAGTCTCCTTCTCTCTTTCTCATGACGTAACATGTTTTGTTTTTAATAAAGTTTAAATTACCTGAAAAAATAAACCCAACCAAACAGGGAACAATAAGTATTGGAGAGGATGTGATGAAAGAACACTATTGTATTGATGATGGAAATGCAAATTGGTACAGCCATTATGAGAATAGTTTGGAGTATTTTCCAACAAATTCAAATGGAAATACATCAAGATCCAGAAATATGAAATATTACTTCTAGACATTTACCCAAAAGGCATGAATACACTAATTGAAAGGACATATGCACCCCCGTGCATGTTCATAGCTGCATTATTCACAATAGCCAGAATATGGGGGCCATCTAAATGACAATAAACAGATGAATGGGTAAAGGGTCAAAAACTAAAAGAAAAAAAAACTAGTATAGCCACAGACCCTTTGGAATTTAACTAAAATATGCCTATTAGCTGTCTACAAAATGTAGGACCCCCAACTCTTCATCTGCACTATTCTAGCCTTTAGGTCTATGATTGGTCAACAATTTATTTGGCTTTGTATATTAAGTCTCTTGTCAACCACCAGGTTCCAGATGGTAGCATGATGATGACCAGACTTCCCTGGACAGACAATCCCACCAATATGTCCTGGAGCTCCACTTCCCAAGAGCCCTTCCCCACTATGGAAAGAGAGAGACAGGCTGGGAGTATGGATCGAACTATCAACGCCTATGTTCAGAAGGGAAGCAATTACAGAAGCCAGACCTTCCACCTTCTGCACCCCACAATTACTTTGGGTTCATACTCCCAGAGGGTTATAGAATAGGAAAGCTATCAGTGGAGGGGATTAGATATGGAGTTCTGGTGGTGGGAATTGTGCAAAGCTGTATGTACCCCTCTTATCCTATGGTTTTGTCAATGTTTCCTTTTTATAAATAAAAGTTTTTTTAAAAGTTTGGGAACTATGAATTCTGAAAATGACACAAATATTTCTTATAACATCTTTTAAAAATAAAATTCTATATGCTTTGCATGGAATAAAAACTAGTACTTTTTATGGAGGGAAGCATGATATCACTACTCCAATGCTACTTTGTTAAGGCATATGAAATTATAGTTTAGTTATTTTATACAATTCAATAGAATTTCCTTAGTCACAAAGTACTGGGGTCTGGGATTTCTTTATAATTTCTTTATAATGGGACCAAATGACATGCAGTAAACCCCAAGAGTCTTATTCAACATTGTAATTTATGCATGCCTTGCTGGTGATTTCCAGGAACCTACATAATGGAAAAAATAAAGAAAATCACAGATAGCAGGAATAAGCATATTGAAATTCTTTCTTCTTAATGTTATAAAATATTCAATCTTCTTTACTAAGAGATTTTCAAAATCTTTTTTATAGAACTAAAGTTTATTAAAACTATACCTTGCATAAGCTCTTCTACATTTTTAAAATTCTTCTCAAGGGACAGAATATACACTAAAGAATAACATTTATAAAATGAATTAGAATATTTTTATAATATTGTAATATTATATAGTTAGGTATTAAGGAAATATAATTTCAAAGAAATTGTACAAGACTCAAGGTAGGAGGTCAGACGGTAGTACAGCAGGTTAAGCGCACGTGGCACGAAATGCAAGGCACAGCATAGGATACTAGTTTGAGGCCCTGGCTCTGCACGTGCAAGGGGGTTGCCTCACAGATGGTGAAGCAGGTGCAGGTGTATGTCTTTCTCTCCCTCTCTCTGTCTTCCCTTCCTATCTCGATTTCTCTCTGTCCTATCCAGCAACATCAATGGCAACAATAACAATAATGACAACAACAAGGGCAACAAAATGGGAAAAAATGGCCTCCACGAGCAGTGGATTCATAGTGCAGGCACAGAGCTCCAGCAATAACCCTGGAGGCAAAAAAAAAAAAAAGAAGAAGAAGAAGGAGAAGAAGACTCAGGGTAAATGCTAGGAACACCTAAATTTTTTTTGAGAAAAATTCCTTATAGACATTGCAAAACACTAGTACAAATACATTATCATTTGTTGAGTCATAACTTCAATTAATTTAATGTCTAGGAAATAGAAATATTAAAATCATAAGAGATTGCATAAAATTATGAAATTAAATTTTGTGTATAGGAAAAATTGTGCTTCCAACAAGAGAAATCTAGGAATCATATAGAGTCAGCTAAGTTTATACTCTCCAGGATATCTCCTTACTTAGGAGCTCAATAAATCAGCATGATACAATAGAAAAAAGATGAACTTAAAATGACAAATATAATTGTAGTGGAATTTTGTAAGGGCTACATTTGAATAAGACCAATATAGACCATAGCTGTGAGCATATGATCCTTCAATCTAAGCACTTAAGATTTCAAATTAGTAATCATATTGAATTTTAACAGTGGGCTCAAATGGTCAATAAATTTCTAATAATGACTTGCTCTTTGAAATATTAAATCTCCTAAATCCTTATACCTGGGATAACAAAAACAACTGATGGTGTTCCTTTATAAGATACAGCTATGAGAAAATAGCATAAAAGGACATAAATTATGGCGAGGTCTTATATGATACAGCAAATCCTAACAATTGGATATTCAAAGTTAACCCAGATGCCAAATGATTTGGTTATAGCTATTACTATCTATTGCTTTCTTAAACCCTAAGGAGAACCTTATCCTTACTCTATAAAGCCCATATTTCTCCCTGTCCTGAAACTTCTAGGATGAGGCTCACTTTCCTACCTGCTTCTCCCAGTTCACATCAACTGATACTGCACCTGCTGATCCAAACCTAATCAATGCAACTAACACCACCTCGGCATGTTTCACTTTGGACTGCATCCAGAGACGCCAGCCATGGAATGTGACTCCATCAGCTTCATTACTCTGGTGAGACCTTTCCTAGCTCATAGGTCTCCTTAAATTCATTTCAGGTGGGACACTTCTTAACAAACCTCAAAACCTATATTTAGACAAGGGTCCATAAAATGAGACATAAGTACATATATTCAGTAACAAAAATTTAAGAAGATATTTTACATATGTATTTCCTATTAGTTGTTCAAACTATGCTATATGTTTATATTTAAAGAACAAGGCTGGAAAGTGGCAAACATGGTTTTACATACTACAGTGTGCAATGACCCTAGTTCAAGTCCTGCTCCCCACCTGTAGGTGTGAAGTTTTATGAACTGTAGAACAATTCCTGCAGGTGTCTCTCTGATTCTTGGTCTTGCTGTCTCTCTTCCTCTCAACTCAATTTCTCTCTGTTCTATCAAATAAAGGAAAAGAGACCTAAATAAAGGAAATAAAAGGAAAGATAGCCTCTGAGAGCAGGGGATTCATCCTGCAGCAATGAGAACTATGTGATTTAGATTAATCACAAATTAAATACTCCAACAGTTTTAACAGTAGCTGCCACCTCTTACTGGTGGCCACTTTACAAAGTTCTTAGCAGGTTAAGTTCACCACCATCTTTTCTTAACATTCAGGAAGATAACTATTGAATAACTGTGGTGCTAATTGCTAGATGAAACACCGTCTCTTATTGGTTTCCTTTAATTGTCCATATTCTTGTGAATAGTTCCTTTAATAACTTCTCTGCAACTGACAATGTGGCTGTTATTGTGACTTTAATTGTTACAATGGTGCAATAATTTACCCACTAATACTCATGCCACAAAGCTAATTTCTGTCACATCTCAGCAGAACTGCCAGCCTATTTGGCTATTAACTACTTACTTATATTTTCTTAAATTATTTCCTACATTTTAATTTAAGGCCTACTCCCTTTGTAATACAAGCTGTCAAAGTAATTGTTGAACTTGTCTCAGTGGAGAACTGAGTTTTCTTTCAGAATTCTACTTTTTTTTTGTTTGCTTGTTTGCTCTTTTTTCTTTCCGTGCTCAGAATAAAAGGATCAGAAGGCAAAGTCCTCATTCTTTTCTAATTATTACTTCATCTTTCTTTGAATTATTTTTATAATTTATATTTATCAAATAGTTCCTGAATACTATCTTTCAGGCAAATTTAAAATTAAAAATAAAGAAAAAGAGATGATCAAATTATAGTATGGTCTGTCTTTTTATATTTTCCAGGGTATAACTAACACAATAAATAAAATATATTATGTTAAATAGTGATATTTCGACTTACACATCATTTTTCTTCAACAATTATGCATGAACACCTTGCTATAAATCATCTACTGAATGAGTATTTACTGAAACACTTCTGAGTGCCAGATTTATGTTATTGCTTTTCATGATGATTTTGACAGTAGATTCATAGTACTGACATTTCTACTTCATTGAATATCATCTACATTAATGTATGGAACTTAAATACTTTTAGAGTTGTTGGTTTTTTTTGTTTTGGTTTTTAGTTTTTACATTCTTTATTTCCATGACCTTTAATTCAATGTCTTTGTCATCTTCAAGGATGCATTCAGTTCATTACAGTAACACAGACACATTCTGTCTAATATATTAATATCAACATGACACTAGTCTTATTATCAAGAACTTATTCCAAATATATATATAGTACTGGTTTTCATAACCAAAACACTAGATCATACCAACAACCACAAAATGTCTTATTTCTATCTTTACTCAGTATTGCCTGCCTGGTTCCTTATGTGAACTTTCTTTTAATGTTTATTTATTATTGGATAGAGACAGAAATGGAGAGGAGAGGGAGAAATAGAGAAGGAGAGAGAGAGATAGAGAGACATCTTCAGCCCTGCTTCACCACTTGTGAAGCTTTCCCCCTGCAGGTGGAGGCCAGGGGCCTGAACCCAGGGGGAAATATATATATATTTATAATGTGACAGTATATATATAATGTGAGCGCTTAACCAGGTACACCACCACCTGGTCCCTTTATGTGAACTTTCTAGGTGGCACTTTTATCTGTTATCAGACATGGGTTCATACTTCAACCTTCTTTTTTTAAATATTTATTTATTTTATTTTTGATGCCCTTGTTGTTTTTATTGTTTTTGTAGTTATTGTTGTTGATGTTGGGATGCATTGGATCGACCTTCTCGTGGTGCATCCCGTGAGTACCCATTCATTGGGGAAACTGATGATCCTTCCTAGCCGACTGAATCCACATGGATCCCAGTCACTTTCAAAGCCAGCAACAAGCAACTCCTGATAGCTTTCAACCTGACGCTGTTGACTGGCTACAGAAGAAGGGCAAATGCTAGAAGAGGAAGTTGTTGATGTTGATGTTGTTGTTGGATAGGACAGAGAGAAATGGAGAGAGGAGGGGAAGACAGAGGGGGAGAGAAAGATAGACACCTGTAGACCTGCTTCACCACCTGTGAAGGGACTCCCCAGCAGGTGAGGAGCCTGGGGCTCGACCTGGGATCCTTACGCCGGTCCTTGCCCTTTGCACCATGTGGGCTTAACCCGCTATGCTACCGCCCGACTCGCCATACTTAAAACTTCTAACATCAGTGAACCCAGAGTAAGTGATTTCCCACGTCACCACAACCAGAATAACACACATAAAAATTCACACACAAACACACATACAAATGCTCATATACATGACATAAACAACCACATCTTGCATATTTGACAACACAAACTTAACATTGCCTGTTCATTTTTCTATGTCTATAGAACTCATCCAAGTAATATTTAAAATTTAACTAAATATTCAAATCCCATAACATTCATAAATTTTACAGCTGACAATGACTCTTTTTAAATTTATTTATGTATTCCCTTTTGTTGCCCTTGTAGTTATTATTGTTATTGTTATTGATGTCGTCATTGTTGGATAGGACAGAGAGAAATGGAGAGAGGAGGGGAAGACAGAAAGGGAGAGACAAAGACACTTGCAGACCTACTTCACAGCTTGTGAAGTGACTCCACTGCAGGTGGGGAGCTGGGGGCTGAAAACGAGTTCCTTAAGCCAGTCCTTGAGCTTTGTGCCACCTGCTCTTAAGCTGATGCACTATCGCCAGAATCCCAGACTCTTTGTCTTTTAATGTTGACAGACCTGTAGTTAATACACGTAGTTACCTTAATTTCCCCCTGCTTACCTTTAGGTCTCATTCCCTTGTTTACTTTTGTATCTTCCATGTCTGAGTAATAGGTATGCATTTGTTTTTTAAAAAGATAAGTTAGTGTTTTTTGCAAAAGAGAGAGAGAGTAAATGAGAGATGCCAGAGACTCACTATGACATAGCTAGTGCCAAGAATTGAACTAAAGCCCTCATGCTCACAAGACCAACTCTCTTTCACATACTATTTTCTGGGCTACAGGACCAGAAATTTCTATTGGCTACTTTACCATTCTTCATCATAGGTCTCTAGAGCCTATGCCTTATTTTCTCTTTTAAACATTTCCTTTACTCATTCATTCTAATTTTCAAATGAAACTGCACTCAGTATATAAGAGATTGAAAGGCTGTTCTATTGATAAAACATTAGCATATAAATAAACAATAAAAGAAAAATATATACCTTCTATACATTCTTTCTATTTCATTTCATAATTCTGGAAATCACCAGTAACTACAAAAAAAAAAAAGGAAAGAAATTGTTGGGGGAAGAGTGGGAAGAATAAGTCTGGAGTAATAGTGAAAGGTCTTATCTTTTTAGTTATATAATGCCGGACAGAAATACCACTGTTAAATAACAAATACAATTATTTTAAAAACAAAGGTTGCTTCACAACTGTTTTAAAGTGCTATTGTCATGATAAGTTATTACAATAATTATTTTTTTCTTTTATTCTTTTTTTCTTTATTAGAGGATTAATGTTTTATAGTCGGTAGTAAATACAATAGTTTGTACATGCATAATATTTCCTAGTTTTCCACATAACCGTACAACTGCCCACTAGGTCCTCTGCCATCATGTTCCAGGATCTAAACCCTACACATCAGTACAAGATTATTGATGACTTTGGTCTTCTTCAAATCTTGGTGAATTCTGTACATTAAAACTTTAATCTTAATGCTTCAAATACTTTCTCACAGAAGTTTCTCTTATTTAGCATTTATGGAATACATGGTGGTTTGCAGCAATAGAAAAGTATTTCATCTGAAAGTCAGGAAATGTATGAGGCAATAGGGATTTGTAAATAAAACAATAGGTTTGAAATATAATTATTAACAATAAACTAATAATTCTATGTGTATTTATTTTAAATATTTCTAATATTTATTAATATTTTAAAGTAATTACTCCATAATATTATAAACTAGGTGGTGCACTGACATTTATTAAACAATAAAGAGCTCTGTTAATTGAGTACAGTTGGTTGTATTATATATCACATAAACACACATACAAATGCTCATATACATGACATAAACAGCCACATCTTTCATATTTGGACAATCACAAACTTAACATCGTCTGTTCATTTTTCTATGTCTATAGAATTCATCCTATGTCTATAGATTTACTAATGAATTATTAAATCTATAATTTATTCAATCAATATTTGAATAGATGTAAATGTTCCTAAGATACTAGGTCAAGTAATAATATCATAAGATAACTAAAGTACAGTCAATGTTCTAAAAATGTGTGCTCTGATTCTGAAGAAAATAACATAGAAACATTAAAATATAGTTAGAACAGTAAAAAAGAAACAAAAATATTACAAGGACAGGATATGTAGCTCATTGTATTGGGCAAGTGCTTCACTGTGTGTACATAGCACAGGTTTGAATCCCAGCTTCATCTAGACATGTCAAGGCACAGGTGGAAACTCTGGTACTGTGACATCTCTTGCTGGTTCTCTGTTTCTGTCTCTTTATTTTGAATTTGAAAAAGTCATTCCAAGTTTAGTGAAATAACATATTTGAGAGACTCCAGCTCTGCCAAACAGACAAATGAAAGTTATGGTAGTTCAAAGACAGAAAAAAAAAACTTTTTCTTTCTTTTTCTCTTTCTTTCTTTCTTTCTTTCTTTCTTTCTTTCTTTCTTTCTTTCTTTCTTTCTTTATTTCTCTTTCTTCCTTCCTTTCTCTCTCTCTCCCTCTCTTTCTCTCTCTCTCTCTCTCTCTCTCTCCCTCTTTCTTTCATACTTTATGTGTTTGTATCCCCAGAGAAAACTTGTGGAACTACTATTCATTTTTATGCATAGTATAGTAACAGTTTTATTATTCTAAACAAAAAAAGTAAAACTAGTATGTATAAAACAAAAACTATGCCATTTCTATAAAGTAAAAAGAGCTAACACTTATTGAGCAGCTTCAGCATATTAAATGATATTGTGGGCCCTTTATGAATTATCTACTCCTGCATAAAGAATTAGCACATATTTTATATCACATGTTCTTAGAATGTTTCAAGGTGGAAATCAGTGTGAATGATTGGTGCTTGGTAGGGGGGAAATTAAAGCTTATTCAGTTTTGGTTTACTTTTTATTTGATTTTCTTTCCTTCATTAAAAAAATATTTTGGCTGTTGGATTTGAATCCTTGAAAGGTTTTTTGAAGCATACATCATGAAGTGTTCTACCAATGTTTTCTTCTATGTATTTCATAGTTTCTGGCCTAATGTTTGTATCCTTGCTCTACTTCGAGTTGATTTTTGTGCTTGGTAATAAATATTAGTTCAAGTTCATCTGTTTACATGTTTCATTTCAATTTTCCCAGAACCATTTGTTGAAGAGAATTTCCTTTCATCATTTAATTGTCCCCCCCTCAAACACTGGATCTTCAATTTTATTTAACTAGTCTGTGCACTCATGTTGGTTCCAGTAGCAGGCAGTTTTGATTACAGTTGCTCTGCAGTATAGCTTGGGGTCAAGTAGTGTAATTCCTCTTCTTTTTCCAGGAAAAAAGATTACTTTGGTAATCCTGGGGATTTTTTTTGGTTCCAGATAAATTTTTGTAACTTTTGTTCTATTCCTTTAAAGAAGCTCATTAGTACTTTGGTAGTGATGGCATTTAATCTATATATGGATCTCGACAGGATGGTCATTTTGATGTTGTTAATCTTTCCAATCCATAAGCATGAAATGTATTTCTATTTCTTTATATCTCTACTTCCTTGAAGAGTGATTCATAGTTGTTAGAGTATAAATCCTTCACTCTTTTTCATCCTGAAAGAATGGAATATATATTCTTCTCAAACTTCCTATTCATGAGAATGTCCCACATGTGTCTGAAAAGAATATATAATCTTTTAGAATGAAGAGCTCTGAAGATATATAGTAGGTCTAATCTATTCATCTCATCATTTAACCTTCATGTTTCCTTATTGATTTTCTGCCTGGTTGATCTATCTTCTTGAGAGAATGGGTAGTTAAAAATCCCCTTCTATTATTGTGTTAATGTCAATATACTATCTCAGATGTCTCAATAACTGCTTTACATATTTCACAGCCCTTTCATTGGAGTATAGAAGTTTAGGTATTGATTATTTTAAGTTCTTTTTGGTTAACTGATCCCCTTAAAATTATGTAGTGGATATTCTTATTTTTTATTGCTTTAATTGTTTTGAATTATTTGAATAGCTTCTTCTTGGCTGTTCTAGTGTTAGTTTTCTTTATGAGTTTTATAACTTTAATTATAAACATGCGGACTAGTTTTTCAGGTTCTGCCTTGAAGATTCTTATTGTCTCTGGGGTGTTAAGAATTGATTTTTCCCCCTGGATTTTCTGATGTGATAAAATTTTTTGGCCTACCATTCTCTCCGTTGCCTGTGGGTGCTGATGCAGCCTGGCCCAGGTGGAAACATTGCTGGTGTCTACCAGGGCTAGCAGATGGAAAGTCAGGGGTCCCTCTCATGAATGGCATCAAGGCCCTGCCTGTATGGGGTCTGATTGGGGTCCACAAGGTCTGAGGAACTTCTGATGGAATATGTAGTATAGATGGTCCCTCCATGGGTCACAATGTGAGCCTGTCCTAGATTTAGCTACACTAATGCCCACCAGGGCTTTTAGGTTTCAGAGAGTATGACAATTACGGACCCTTTCTGGGTTAAGAGTGTCAATTAAGTGAGGCCCAACTAGGGGATGCCCTGGGTATGGGGGGTGGTTTGGTGCCCTTGCAGGATAGTAGCCTATAGACAGGCATGTGGAAGTATGGGGTCCTTTTCTGGGTTGACAACACAAGCTGGCCCAAAATGTTGCTAGGTTAGGGTCTGCCAACTATTAGTAAACCTCTGGCAGGTATGGGTTGGAGGAGCTCCATAGGGCAGGGTTTGAGTTGGCCAGGGGTTGCTATCAATTGCTATCAATAGGTGGAGATTCCTTGCACTAAGAGGCCTGTGTGGGGGAATGGTGGTGCTAATGGCTGTAGGCTGGGCAATTCAGACAGAGGGCTCCGCTATGTGTGAACCAGTAGTTAGGTCTACTGGAGGCTTTAGGGTTCCAGACATAAAGGAATCTGACTCCGAAGACTTAAGAGGTCCTGGCTGCGCTTAAGATGCCTATTGTAACTTTGGTGTTTTAGTTTTGTTTAGGGCTTTGTCTTATGACCTTGCTATAAGGGCCCCGAGTTCTGTGAGGAAGGTATCTGTACCTTTAGGCATCCTTTTCTTTTCTCCTATGTTCCTTGTGTTTTTCTTCTTCTGCCTTTGTGATTTCTGTGTTTCAAAGGATTGTTTCTATAATTGTGTATTCTCCTCCTTTAATAATTGCTATCACTGCTGTCTCGGTCCCCTGGAGAGTTGTCTCTGGAGCTGTTAAATGAACACCACCTTGAATCCACAATCTAGCAATATTTTATCTACTGTTATAAAGTATCTTATCTACTGTATGATATTAACATATAATATTAACATATTATACATATGTGTATAATATGGATTAGATTGTTAGATTAGAGACAAAACATACTTCGTTGTTTTACTATAAGGTTTGGCCAAGTTATACTAGGAAGACCCATTCTCAAAGAATTTATATTGTTTTAAATTCCATGACCTAATTATATAAAAAGTTGCTGATCCTCAAGAATGTATAATTTTGAATAAAACCATTTCTATTTAGTGACAAAACACGTGTTTACATATTTTATAGGTATTAAACTACATGAGATGTTATCATAATTATTAACTATATAACAATTATTTCAAGAGATAGAAAGTGGAAAAGTTGGGTTGGAACAATGAAAGAGTTTATCATTTATGTTCTCATGATACTTTTATCATTGCAATGTCTGTTCACTTATGAAAAATACAATACCATGTATGAAAAAAATAATCCTACTCAAAATAATTTTAGTTAATAATATACATTTTGATGATACTTTCTGTATACTCTAAAATTTTATCTGTAGACCTGATACATGGATAACTAAAGGAGATCTTTATAAATGGATGCATTTCGCAATTTTCCCTCTGGGGGGGTTTGTTTTACAAATGTATTAATCTGATCCTATGATGATAGACTTCAATAACATCTTAAATCTAAGACTCAAGAAAGCTCAATTGCTCAAGTAAAACACAGTTCCGAGAGTACAGACAGCACATTTGGACTTAATTTTAGCTGGAGAAGTCTAGCACTGGAAACCTAGTCAGTAATTATCATGATAAAATTTTATCTTTCTGTAACCATTTAAAATGTTTAAAATTATTCACTTAGTTTTATTGTATTATCATAATGATCCTTCAGTTTTCTGTCATGCTTTATGGAAATCTTGATAATAAGATACTACATAATTAGAAAAGGTTCAAAATTAATGCGTGGAAGAACTGAGAAGAAAGTTGAGTTACATGACACTATTTCTAGTTCCTTTTTTCATGTTTCCATCTTATTTCAAAACTGAAGATGGCTATTTGTAGAGTTCTTATAGCACAACTCAAATTTGCCAAAAAATCTCCCTCTGTACTGTGGAAAGAAAGCTGCTCTTTCTTTAGACAAGGTGGCATGCTGCCATTACAACATCCTTTAATAAATAAACACATCTATTCAATGTCACAACAAATTAGAAAGTACTTATTTCTGTTCAGTGAGCTGGATGGAATCAATAATCACCAGGGAGTTGCCACTATAATTCATTAGAGTCATTCACTGGGTGGGCCTCAGTAATCAGTTCAGAGAATGGAGCGAAAGTCTGGGTCACTGGGGAAAGAAGGTTAGGATCTAACATTTCAGCTCAAGTGAAGATAGTATTAAATAATCATTGAATTACATCCCTTTACACTTCAAAGTGCTGATTTTCTTTCTCAGTCAGTCATGGAAGAAACAGTTTCAGAATCACCCATGAATGTTGAAAATACAACTCCACATTTTTTTTCTTTTTAAATTACATAAATCAAAATTATTTTTATAAGGTAATATGATATTATAGTCTTATGGGGTCCCCAAGTCCACCTTACTGCTCCAAATTTAGCAATTTATCTTTGAACTACTTTATTATATATTTAATTTCCCTTTTCTGAAGTATCTTTTTCTCTTTTTTCTCAAAATTGGGAGCTACAGAGGTCAACCTCTGGCTATTTTGCTTTCTCTACATCTAAATTTTATTAGATATACAGTTCAATTTCACACATTTTTAAATCACATTTAAATGATCATGAATTTTGAACTGAAAAATCTATATAAGGCCCAAGGAAAAGGCATAGCTTATCAGAAATTCAGCCATTTGTATCACACTATGACACAACTGAGCAGTACTATAGTATTTCTTTCTCTTTTGTTCTATTTCTCTAAGTAACAAAAAGAATGTGTGTGTGTGTGTGTGTGTGTGTGTGTGTGTTGCCTAGATTGCTTGTTAAACTCTTAAATCAGATAACTAATTTGACAAAACTGTTGGACAATTTTATTTGGGTTTCTAAAAGACATTTTAAATCTAACAGTCCCTGAATCTTTACTCTTTACTCCCCTCCTAAAAAGATTATGCTTTAATTTTTCCTGGTTAAGAGAAAATCAGCCCTTCTGTTGCTTAGTTTCTGAACCCTGAGTTACCGCTAATTTCTCCTATTCTCTAAAAATCAACCTTCATCCCAGGAAGCAGTAGACTTTGTTTCAAATGTCTTTCTGGCTTCTCCCACTTTTATAGTATTTGTATCTAAAGTAATATTTTTAGTAACATTTAATATAATTATTTAGTAAAATTTTTCGTGAATTCATGTAAGAGTCACCTACAATTTTTCTGTGCATCAATTTTATGCTTCTTCTCTTTTCTCTTCAAAATCAACAGAAAATATAATCATTTGAAGTTGCAGATCATATATAACTCTAAATTTTTCAATTGTTTACACAGAATAAGAGCAAATTGTTGAAATTGGTCCTCAAATATCCCTGGACTTAATCCCACGTTTACCTCCTTACTCATTCATTTCTCTCTACATATTGCTTCTTACTGTTGTGAGAACACACTAGACCAACACAGTTTTATAGTAGATATACAATGGCTGCTTCTTTTACCAGAAACATTTTTGTCTCCTAATCTCTGGATGTATATTTCCTTCAAATTCTTCAACTCTTTATTCTTTTATGACATATTCAATAATTTTTATTAAATCTGTTTGTCAACCTAGTAACTCAGTTATTATAGTCCTATTTTCCCCCCTGGCTAATGCCATCTTCTAATCTATGACAAAATTGTCTTTTTTTTAATAATATATTTTATTATTGGATAGAGACAGAGAGAAACTGAGAGGGGAAGGGAAGGTAGAGAGGGAGACAGACAGAGAGACACCGGCAGCCCTGCATCATCACTCATGAAGCTTCCTCCTGCATGTGAGGACCAGAGGCTTGAACTTGGGTCCTTTGACACTGTAATGTGTGTTCTTAACCTGATGCACTGCTGCCCAATATCCAAAATTTTCTTTATGATTATGATAATTATTTGCTTTCTATTTTTCATTATTAGGATGTAAGCCCCATGAAAGACTAGACCATTACATTGTTCTTAGTTATGGAAGAACTAGGTAGTGTGTTTTAAATGCAATGCTCAGGAATGTGTTAAACAAAGGTAGACATTTTTCTAAAGAAACTCTCTTGAGTCTTATAATAATTGACGGTTTCTCTTGTTGCCCTATCAAGCACATATGAGTATACATATAATTACAAATTTATTGAAAATTTAACTCTAGTAGTTAAATTATGAATTATGTGTCATGTCACTGAAGTTCTACTGCCTTGTGATGAGCGACTATATTTTCCTATTTAACTAACTTTCCTTTATAACTAAATTCCCAGAAAGTCATTCTGTATCACTCAGTAATGAAAAATATAATTAAAAACAGTAAATTATACTGTAAAGGCTATATATAGATTTAAAAAAAAAAAAGAAATACTGTACAAAACAGAGATTGAAGAAATCTAGGACTGGGGGCTGTGGGTTGGGTGGTGGTGAACCTGGTTGAGCGCACATATTACAATATACAAGACCCAGGTTTAAGCGTCCAGTCCCTACCTGCAGGCCAAAAGCTTTGTAAGTGGTGAAGCAGATCTGCAGGTTCTTCTCTTTCTCTCTCCCTCTCTATTTTCTAATACCTTGCTGGTTTCTGGCTGTCTCTATCCAAAAAATAAAGATAATAAAACAATTAGAAATAATAAATAAATAAAAGAAAAATAAATCTAGGATTGGAAAAGTAGAGATGAAGCCAAAATAATATTACTAAATTAAAACTAGCTTTTTAAAAATCATTTATTTATGTAAGGAGAATGACACAAAATTGTCATGTTTAGTCATTCTTTTATTGTTTCACTTCATCTGGATATCATACCCAGTTCTGACAAATTATGAATAGAGAAGCCATACAAGTTAATTATAAATGCAATGTTAATTGATTTTTTTAAAAATCTGGCCAACAAAGAAGAATATAGAACTCTTTAATAATGTTGAAACTTATTTCTTATGAATGTGTTGAAAGATGTGACCTCTGGAGTCTTAAGGGTCAGAATGGCAGATGCTCTTGTGTGACAAATGTTCTCTGGCATTCTGAATCACTTAGATATTGGATATTTTGTTCTAAAGTAAACCCAAGAGGTTCTGTCATCTTGACTTTACTAGTGTAAAACATCTTTGGATCCCGGATTCAATCAGTCAATCATGCAAGCTATTCGAGTCAGCATTATTTTCCTCAAACTAAACTCCTAAATCCAAATCCAACCTATTATTTCTACTGCTAACTTATTTTTATCTTAAGAGTCACTCAATACATATCCCCAAAACTTCATCTTGAAAACACTAGGAAAATTGTACCCCAAAAGTACTAGAATACTCTAGTCTTCTTGGACTAAGCATAACACAGAGTTCTAAGTTTTCAACTCCACTGGAACATCTCCAAATGTCCCTATCTCAATTTTTACTATTAAATTGCTTTCTGAAAATTTCTCTGACTTTATTAAAAAGTGATCCTGAGATTTTGAGAATTCAATCTGCACTATTACTCAATCATCTATAAGAAATGACATTAAGTGTGTCTTAAAGAAATCTTGGCAGCAGATGTGGGAAATAAGGGTTTCTTCTAGGGTTCTCATAGACTCATTTGGGTTTCATAGACTGATAATTTAAAATGCTGATCTTATTGTTTTCTTAAACAAATTTCAGTGTGTATAGAAACAAGGAATGATATTATACATATTTTTATGACTTAACTATTTATAGTAGTGAACCCAGTAGTCTGTTTTTTATAGATAACTGACTACAGGTATTTACAAATGATAATATGAGTAAAGATTCTTTAACTTCTAGGAGCCAGCAATAGTAAAAATCTTACTAAAAATTAGTAATATTGGTATGCTAGTTCTTGGAACTAATCAAAAAAAGAAAATTCAATCCTTAAAAATTTGGTTGACTGAAACAGATGAATAAATCATCTAGCTTTTCCAAATCCATCGAGGAATTACCACTGAATCTTCCTTTTACCAGAAAAATTAACATTTCAGAAAATTGGATAGTAAATAACTCTGCAGTCACTATTCTAATTGGGTGTTCAGATTTCACTTTGAGAATCAGATAGATTTATAAAGCTATTATATATAAATCTAGCTAGTAATTAAGTCTGTCCAGCATATATCCAAGGTATCATTTTGCTTCTTCTCATTTCTCCAAAGTGAAATAAATGCACAGGAATCTCTTGTATCCAAGAGAATTCTAGAAATTCTAGAAAACTGAGTCTGTCTCAACCTTAGTAAAAGATTTTGATGCAGAATCACTACAAGTAACTAACATTGGATCCTCTCCAGTTCTAAAAAACATCATTTGTAACCTCTGCTTTTTTAAGAGCTTTTATCTAAAAATAGAGACAGTATACAGTTATAAGGTTCATAAGGTATAACAGTTATAGTAACTGTCATTTAAAACTAGTTTTTAAAATATTTATTTTTCATAAATTAAAAATAAATATATGTAGGAACTTCAACCTCTCCTTTCTAAAAAAAAAAATAATAAAAGTACACATACAAAATCCTGGATATATGGTCCTGCAATTCTACATGTCTTAAAAAAATCTCAGTAGGGGGTTCCCGGAAGATGGCAGACTGAGAAGCTGCTAGTGGCTTGACCTCTGACCACATCTCCTGGAAAAGGTAGGATTTTCTGCGTTTAGTAGGACAGTCAATAAGGGGTCCTAGCGGTGACACCAAGGAGGTGACTATAACTTAATTTGCATTAAGAATTAGAGTAGGAAAAAAGGGGAAAATTTTTTTTTCCTTTTAATTTTTAAGCATACCTCCTCCCGCTTCCCCCCCCCAACCGGTCCCTGGGGACCAGCTCCTAGCAGGCTCCCCTGCTAGCTTCTGTCTTTACCAAATTCCTATCCCACCAGGGAGTATCATTCATTCTAAGTCTATACCCTTCTGAAACCTCTGGCCTTTTTTCTTTCTAAGTAGCCACAACCCCACCTCACCCATCATAGCTAATTAAATAATTAAAAATAAATAAATTAAAAAAAAACCTTTCCTTTCACTGCTCTTTTATGACTGTTCTTTTTTTTATCTTTTTCTTTTTTTTCTCTCTTTCTTTTTTTTTTCTTTTTCTCATTCTTGTAATCCTTTCTTCCTTAATCCTACAGCTTCCAAATCCACAGCCCCCAGGCCCCACACCACCAAATAGTGTACTTTTTTGAATTCACTGATACACATTTGGGAATTATTTGGGGGAAAAATTCTGACTCAGAGTTGGATTCTCACTGCTAGTATCTCTGCTCAACTTCCCTTCCTCCTTTAGCCACCCCCAGAATATAATGTGGATAGTAGATTTGCATACCTGTCTATTTCAGCTATCCTTGTCTAGTTCTGAGGTTTTTTGTTTGTTTGTTTGTTTTTCCTCATTCTTAACAATCAGCTGCCTCTGATCACAAGGTTTGAGGTAATCTGGGACAGGGTTTTTATTTTATTTTTTTACCCTGCTCTATTTTACTATTAATATTATATAAAGGCATATATCTTCCCCCCCTTTAGGTTGATCAGAATTAACTCTTAGCATATATTTCAGTGCTAGGGTAGTGGGCACATTATCTATTGTGGGAGGAACTTGTCTCCTTAATCCTACCTCCTCTACTCTCCCTCCCCATCCTAGCTAATCAAAAAAATTAAATTAAATTAAAAATAAAGCAATAAAAAAGACCTTTCTTTTCACTACTCTATAATTACAGCTCTTTTTCTTATCTTTTGCCTTTTCTCTCTCTTGTCTCTTCTTTCTTTTTCTTTTTCTTTTTTTTATCTTCTTCCTTCCTTCTTTGCCTTTCTGAATTTGTGAATTATTTTGGGGAAGAAATCTGACTCAGAGTGGACTCTCTATGTCTGTATCTCTGCTTTAGTTCCCTTTCCCCTCTTGTTACCCCTAGAATATACAGTGGATAGTAGATTTGCATAACTGTCTATTCTTGCTATCCCTTCTTTCTTTTCTCTTTCTTATTCACCGGGATTTGGTTACTATTCTTTCATGGACTGGAGAAATTGATTGGCTAACTGGTAATGATTAAACTGCTTCAATACTTGCTTCAGTTGCTACTGTAATTCCTGAGTTTCGTGAGTGCAATTGTCATAAAGGTATTTAGTACAGTGTTGCTTGTACTCAAGAAACAACAACTGAGGAACAACAGAGCATATATATAAAAAAAGAAACACATAAATAAAAAAACTGGGTAAATCAAAAACAAATAAAACTGCTACTCCAATGAATGAAGACAAGAGCCCAGAAGAAACTACAAATCAGCCAGAAATAACCATAGATAAGAAAAGTATGCAAGCAATAATAAACTTATTAATCACATAAATGAAAACAACATTGGAGGAAAGGAATGGCAGTATTAGGGAAACAACAGTTGAGACCCCCAAGGAAAATACTGATTATCTTGAGGCAATTAGAGAACTGAAAGCTGAAATAGCTGTAATGAAGAAAGAAGCTGAGGCAAGGGAAAGCAGACTAACAGAAGCAGAAAACAGAATTAGTCAGACAGAGGATAAGTTAGAGAAAACTAAGAAAGAGGTGAAAGAGCTTAAAAAGAGATTGAGAGACACTGAAAACAACAACAGAGACATATAGGATGATCTCAAAAGAAGTAACATTTGTATAATTGGCCTGCCAGAGGAAGAAAGAGAGCAAGGGGAAGCAAACATTCTAGAGGAAATAATAGAAGAAAACTTCCCTGACCTGAATAACAGAAAGGACAACAAGGTTCAAGAGGCCCAGAGAGTACCAAACAGAATCAACCCAGACCTGAAGACACCAAGACACATCATAGTCACAATGAGAAGAAGTAAGGATAAAGAAAGGATCCTAAAGGCTGCAAGAGAAAACAAAAAGTCACATACAAGGGAAAACCCATAAGATTATCTGCAGACTTCTCCACTCAAACTCTAAAAGCCAGAAGGGAATGGCAAGATATCTATCAAGCCCTGAATGAAAAAGGGTTTCAACCAAGGATATGCAGGATATAATATATCCTGCTAGACTTCCAT
Source organism: Erinaceus europaeus (assembly GCF_950295315.1). Classification (NCBI taxonomy): domain Eukaryota; kingdom Metazoa; phylum Chordata; class Mammalia; order Eulipotyphla; family Erinaceidae; genus Erinaceus; species Erinaceus europaeus. The sequence continues at coordinate 140,184,108 of NC_080164.1, forward strand.
TCAAACTAGATGGAGGGATCAAAACCTTCTTAGATAAACAACAGTTAAAGGAGGCAACCATCACCAAGCCGGCCCTGAAAGAGGATCTAAAAGACATTTATAAACAGGAACATCACTATAATACTAGCAATATATCAGAGTAAACAAATCTGTTTTGTTGAACAATGGCGCTACAATACATTAAATCCATAATATCAATAAATGTCAATGGCTTAAACTCACCCATCAAAAGGCACAGGGTGGGGGATTGGATCAGAAAACATAAACCAACCATATGCTGCTTGCAAGAATCCCATCTGTCACAACAAGATAAACACAGACTTAAAGTGAAAGGATGGAAACCTATCATACTGGCTAACGGACCACAAAAAAGGGCAGGAACACCCATTCTCATCTCAGACACGATATATTTTAAATTAGATAAAGTAATAAAAAATAGGCAAGGATATTACATAATGATTAGAGGGTCAATCAGCGAAGAAGACTTAACAATTATTAACATCCATGCACCCAATGAGGGACCATCTAAATACATTAAGCACCTACTGAAAGAATTTCAAAAATACATCAATAGTAATACAATAATAGTGGGAGTCTTCAATACCCCACTCTCACACTTAGACAGATCAACAAAGCAGAGAACCAATAAAGATACAAGAGAATTGATTGAAGAGATTGACAGACTAGACCTCTTGGACATTTTAAGCGTCCTTAATCCCAAAAAACTGGAATACACCTTCTTTTCAAATCCAAATAACACATACTCAAGAATAGACCACATGTTAGGCCACAAAGACAGCATCAATAAATTCAAGAACATTGAAATCATCCCAAGTATCATCTCAGACCAGAATAGAGTAAAACTAACATTTAACAACAAACAGAAAATTCTTAAAATGCACAGAATTTGGAAACTAAACAACATACACCTTAAGAACAACTGGGTCAGAGACTCATTCAAGCAGGAAATTCAAATGTTCCTGGAAACTAATGAAAATGAAGACACAACCTATGAAAATATTTGGGACACAGCTAAAGCAGTACTGAGAGAAAATTTATAGCCATACAATCACATATTAAACACCAAGAAGAAGCTCAAATGAACGACCTTACTGCACACCTCAAGGACTTAGAGGAAGAGGAACAAATGAAGCCTAAAGCAACCAGAAGGACAGAAATCACTAAAGTTAGAGCAGAAATAAATAACATCGAAAATAAAAGAACCATACAAAAGATCAATGAAGCAAAATGTTGGTTCTTTGAAAGATTAAACAAAATTGTCAATCCCCTCGCCAGACTCACCAAACAAAAAAGAGAGAAGACTCAAATTAATAGAATTGTAAAAGATGGAGGAGATATCACAACTGACACCACAGAAATCCAGAGAATCCTGCGAAACTTCTATAAAGAACTGTATGCCACCAAGCTAGAGAATCTGGAAGAAATGGAACAATTCGTAGAAGCATATGCCCTTCCGAAAGTGAACCAAGAAGAACTACAAAATCTAAATGCACCAATCACAGACAAAGAAATCGAAACCGTTATTAAGAACCTCCCCACCAAGAAAAGTCCTGGACCAGATGGTTTCACAAACGAATTCTACAAAACTTTCAGGAAACAGTTAGTACCCATACCTCTTAAGCTTTTCCATAAGATTGAAGAAACAGGAATACTCCCTTCCATCTTCTATGAAGCCAAAATCACCCTGATATCAAAAGCTGATAGGGACAGAACAAAAAAGGAAAACTACAGACTGATATCTCTGATAAACATAGATGCCAAAATATAAAACAATATCATGGCCACTGGATACAGCAACATATCAGAAAGATTGTTCATCATGACCAAGTGGGATTCATCCCAGGAATGCAAGGCTGGTTCAACATCCGTAAGTCAATCAATGTCATTCACCACATCAATAAAAGTAAAGTCAAAAACCACATGATTATCTCAGTAGATGCAGAGAAAGCCTTTGACAAAATCCAACACCCATTCATGCTCGAAACTCTACAAAAAATGGGAATATATGGGAAATTCCTCAAGATAGTGGAGTCTATATATAGCAAACCTACACCCAACATCATACTCAATGGACAGAAGCTGAAAGTATTCCCCCTCAGATCAGGGACTAGACAGGGCTGTCCACTGTCACCATTACTCTTCAACATAGTATTGGAAGTTCTTGCCATAGCAATCAGGCAAGAGAAAGAAATCAAAGGAATACAGATTGGAATTGAAGAAGTCAAGCTCTCACTATTTGCAGATGATATGATAGTATACATAGAAAGACCTAAAGAATCCAGCAGAAAATTACTGGAAGTTATTAGGCAATATAGCAAGGTATCAGGCTACAAAATCAATGGCATTTCTTGATGCAAACACTAAATCTGAAGAAGAAGCCATCCAGAAATTACTCCCATTTACTGTTTCAGCAAAATAAATCAAATACCTAGGAATAAAGTTGACCAAAGAAGTGAAAGACTTGTATGATGAAAACTATGAGTTGCTACTCAAGGAAATAGAAACTGCTACCAAGAAATGGAAAGATACCCCATGCTCATGGATTGGAAGAATAAATATCATCAAAATGAATATTCTCCCCAGAGCCATATACAAATTTAATGCAATACCCATCAAAGTTCCACCAAGCTTCCTTAGGAGAATAGAACAAACACTACAATCATTTATCTGGAACATGAAAACACCTAGAATTTCCAAAAACATCTTAAGGAAAAGAAACAGAAATGGAGGCATCACACTCCCAGACCTTAAACTATATTATAAAGCCATCTTCATCAAAACAGCACGAAACTGGACCAAAAATAGGCACACAGAGCAGTGGAACAGAATTGAAAGCCGAGAAATAAATCCCCACACCTAGGGACATCTAATCTTTGATAAGGGGGCCCAAAGCATTAAATGGAAAAAAGGAACCTCTCTTCAATAAATGCTGCTGGGAAAATTGGATTATAACATGCAGAAGAATGAAATTGAACCACTTTATCTCACCAGAAACAAAAATCAACTCCAAATGGATCAAAGACCTTGATGTCATACCAGAAACAATCAAATACTTAGAGGAAAACATTGGTAAAACACTTTCCCACATACACCTCAAGGACATCTTTGATGAATCAAAACCAATTGCAAGGAAGACTAAAGCAGAAACAAACCAATGAGACTACATCAAATTGAAAAGCTTCTACACATCCAAAGAAACTATTAAACAAACAGGGAGACCCCTCACAGAATGGGAGAAGATCTTCACATGCCAGACATCAGACAAGAAACTAATCACCAAAATATATAAAGAGCTCAGCAAACTTAGCACCAAAAAAGCAAATGACCCCATTCAAAAATGGGCAGAGGATATGAACAAAACATTCACCTCTGAGGAGATCCAAAAGGCTAACAAACATATGAAATACTGCTCTAGGTCACTTATTGTCAGAGAAATGCAAATTAAGACAACACTAAGATACCACCTCACTCCTTTATGAATGGCAGACATCAAAAAGGCAGCAGCAACAAATGTTGGAGAGGTTGTGGGGACAGAGGAACCCTCCCTTTTACATTGCTGGTGGGAATGTAAATTGGTACAGCCTCTGTGGAGAGCAGTCTGGAAAACTCTCAGAAGTCTAAACATGGACCTTCCATATGATCCAGTAATTCCTCTCCTGGGATTATACCCCAAGGACTCCATAACACCCAACCAAAAAGAGGTGTGTACTCCTATGTTCATAGCAGCACAATTCATAATAGCTAAAACCTGGAAGCAACCCAGGTGCCCAACAACAGATGAGTGGCTGAGAAAGCTGTAGTATATATACACAATGGAATACTATGCAGCTATCAAGAACAATGAGCCCACCTTCTCTGACCCATCTTGGACAGAGCTAGAAGGAATTCTGTTAAGTGAGCTAAGTCAGAAAGATAAAGATGAGTATGGAATCATTCTACTCATCAACAGAAGTTGACTAAGAAGCCCTGAAAGGGAAACTAAAAGCAGGACCTGACCAAATTGTAAGTAGGGCACCAAAGTAAAAACCCTGTGGTGAGGGGTAGACATGCAGCTTCCTGGGACAGTGGGGGGTGGGAGTGGTTGGGAGGGATGGGTCACAGTCTTTTGGTGGTGGGAATGGTGTTTATGTACACTCCTAACAAAATGTAGACATATAAATCAGTAGTTAATTAATATGAGAGGGGGAAAATCAATTGTATGTCTCAAAGTTTTTCAAAACACAAACTGAATCTTTTAAATATATAGGCTGTGTATTTGATATGCGGACTCTCCCAAAAGCCTAGACCAAGTAGATCAGAAGCATCTAATAGCACAGTTATATACAATATACTGGGTACTGTACAGCAAACCCTAAGAAAAGGACTTTTCAAAGTTAACCCAATTACCAAATAATGTGATGATAACATTAACTATCAATTGTCTTTTTGAACCCTAAGACAGCAGGAACCTTACATCTCCACTCTAGAGCCCTACTTCCCCCAGTCCTGGAACCCTTGGATAGGGCCCACTTTCCCGTATGCATCTCCCAATCCATATCAAATAATATTGCATCTGCCGATCACAACCTAACCAACGCAATGATTGCCACCTCAACATGCTTCACTTCAGACTGTGTCCAGAGACTTCACGTGTGGAATGACAACCCTTCAGCTTCATTACTCGGGTGAGACCTTTCCTTTCATAGTATAGTCTAATTTCATCTCAGGTGGTTCACTTTATAACAAAGTCCCAAAACCTAGATATACACCAGTTTCTGTGAGAGAGAGCATATGTTCACACGTATCCGTAAACTATTTCAAAATATATACCTGAAAGCAGAAGTACACTAGCGTTTACAGTGAGTACCTCCCTAACACTTCCTCTCCACTATTCCAAGCTTTGGGTCCATGAGTGCTCAACAGTTTGTTTGGCTTCATATGTTAACTCTCTTTTCAGTAACCAGGTTCCAGATGCCACCAGGATGCTGGCCAGGCTTCCCTGGATTGAAGACCCCACCAATGTGTCCTGGAGCTCAGCTTCCCCAGAGACACACCCTGATAGGGAAAGAGAGAGGCAAACTGGGAGTATGGACTGACCACTCAGAGCCCATGTTCAGCAGGGAAGCAATTACAGAAGCCGGTCCTTCTACCTTCTGCAACCCACAATGACCCTTGGTCCATGCTCCCAGAGAGACAGAGAATGGGAAAGCTATCAGGGGAAGGGGTGGGATATGGAGATTGGGTGGTGGGAATTGTGTGGAACTGTACTCCTCCTACCCTATGGTTTTGTTAATTAATCCTTTCTTAAATAAAAAGTAAAAAAAAAAAATCTCAGTAAAATAATTATGTTACAAAATAAAATTTTAACAACTATAGTTTCAGACATGTGATTTAAATGCTAAATGAAAGCATTTTCATATTTCCTGTGGCATAATAAATTGTAATATATCTTGTTAATGAACCCATGATCATCTGAAGACCTAAGCTCATAATTATAAACCAATAAGATAGCACAGGACAAATTCGTTGAATTAGCAACTTTATATAAACTGTTATAGATTAGCTCATCTGTCTGTTAAATTCTGTTCTTAAATGAATTGTGTTTTCTCATGAAAAATATATGAGAAATTCACTTCTACTGACAGTAGAAAGTTCAGCTTCGACTTTGCCGTTTCTTCATCTCACATAGTTTTTTCAGAATGGCCTGAATTAATGAGTCATTTTTATAATAAAACTCTAAAAGAAACATTAAAATGATGAATGTATCACAAACTTAGGTGAGAGTTGGTGTTGTAAAGAACTTAATATTTCTAACAATAAATAATTCTCCTAGCTGCTGAATTTTCAGTTCAATACCTTCTTAGGAAGGTGTCAGAATGAAGCATTAAAGGTTGCTGGACTCCATTGGAATGGGAATAGAGTGGCAATCTTAAGGAGAAAGGAACTGGAGAAATCAATAATGCTCCACAGGATAGCTCCACAGAGAGCAGAATAGAATTAGTAATATCAGCACTTATGACAGATGAGTCATTTTCAACATGTTTTTTTCATTTAGTCCTAGCAATAAAACTGTATGTAATTTTTCATAATGTAAAGGTGAAGGAAATGTGGCTAAGAAGACTTAAATTATTTTAAAATAGGACAATTATAAATTTTAAACAAAGATTAATGTGAACAATGGGGCAGTGACATTAGTATCATCTGGGAGCTTGTAGGAAATGTTCACCTTGACCCCATCTCAAATCTATGGCATCAGTCTGGATGGGATGACACTATGAAGTTACTTTTAACAAATACTTTAAGTGATTCTTCTGTGGGATACGGTTTTAAAAAGTGTTGCCTGTACCTTATAGGTGACTTGGAACTGGTCTTCATTTATCATATTTACAACTGCATGTCCTTGTACAAATCAGTGAACTCTATATCATTTCATCATCTGTTAAAAGGTGACAAAAATATCCCCGAATTTTTATATACCCTTTAAAAGAGAACACTGCTTCCTGAAAGCATTATAAAACATACAAACTGAAATGTGCTGTTATAATCAGTCGTTGTTAGTATATTATGTTTGTTGCCATGTAGGAAATATTTTAAGTGAAAACACCTTACAGAAATAATTGGAGCCTACTTATATTTCATTTTCTTTTTAAAGAAAAAATAGAAGTGAATCTACACACATTGTCCACTGACAAACCAGAACTCAAATTCTGAATTATGTTTGATCATGTTTGTTATAAATTAAGATGAAAGAGAGGGGGGAGGTATAAGGGAAGGGAGAGGGAGAGGGAGAGGGTGAGGGTGAGAGTAAGGGAGAGGGAGAGGGGGAGGGAGAGGGAGGGGGAGGGGAGGGGGAGGGGGGAAGAGGGAGAGAGGGAGAGAGGTAGAGAGGGAAAGGGAGAGAGGGAAAGGGAGAGGGAGAAAGAGAACACACTTTGGAGGCTTTACTTATACCCTAAAGGTCAATGGTGAACCTTTTATTGAAGCTTATTTCCAGGGTGGGGATGGATAACATAAAGGTTATGCAAAGAGACTCTCATGCCTGAGGCTTCAAAATCCCCTGTTCAATCCCCTGCAGACCATAAGACAGAGCAGAGCAGTGTCCTGGAAAAAAAAAGGGGGGAGGGAGTATTTTCATGTTTGGATTTGGAGAGCCTTCATTATTATTGAGAAGAAACATGATGCAGTTGTTGAACACACTCAGAATCAATGACATTTCTTATAATCAGATTACATTACTTAACAGCTATATTAGCTTTGGTCAAGTTGTTTAACTTCTCCATAACTCAATTACTTGATAGATAAAATCAGGTAACAATGTTACCTATAGTATGCAGGGTAGCCTGATAGCCTAAAGTCATAGGCTCAACCCCCTGCCTCAGCATGAACCAGAGATGAGCAGTGCTCTGATAAAACAACAACAATAAATAAATAAAATGAACAGTACTCTCAGTTGTCAGTGGAGATAAGACCTTGGAGTACAGGTTCAATTATGTACAAAATTCAGTGTCACTATCAAGTTTCTCTACACTGTAGGAAATATCTTCTTATCAGAGAGAATGCATGTTATTTACTCAATTTTCTACTATTTTTTTCCTGAAAGTTCTAATTAGCACTTAAGAGTTTAAAAGAAAAGGCACAAACTACACTATTAAATTTTCTCCTTAGGAAAAATATTTCCTAAGATAATTTTCTCTGATAAAATTAAAGTTAACTTTAAAGAGGAAATGGGTGGCTCCATTTATTTTATTAAGAAGCATTTAAGTTACATATCTTTGTTCCAATAATTATTCTGGATATTACAAGGTGAAAACTTGGTAAAATGAAGTGTTCTTTACTGAGGCACTTGCCTTATAATTCTTAAAATAAGATGTTCTGACATTAAAACACATTTAGAATACATAAACACAATTCTGGAGATGCAATGAAATGTGTGATTCTCCTGGAAAAGTAGAAATATAAGATAAAGAGTTGAAAAATTGCTTAAAAGATAAGTTGGGGTCTTGAGCTTTAAAAACTGAGTGTGATAAAGTCTTTCAAATATTACATTTTGGTTGCTCCTCCTCCTCCCCATCTCTACCGAAGGAGAGATTAATCCCTCAAAAAGAACATTGCTAACACTTCAAAAATCCAATTTGTGAACAATGTTCAAGTGTCTGAGAATACACATTTATAATCCTAACAACCTAGTCACTCTAAACTTGGAGGAGCCTGTCATTCATTTTCAAATATCACAGGATGTCATAGCTTCAGGAGAAAATTAACATCAGAAAAAAGAAAAAAATTATAAAGAATTGAAGAGAAAATATTAAAAGAAATTTCTGTTCCTCTGACAATAATGTGGAGCTGTCTGGCACTAAGGAAAAATATTTCGCATTTAATATTTTGGTTGGAAGAGTTAGTAATGATTTTTTTCTGCTTTTTATTCAATACTTAAGAATACAAAGGCTTACTTCAAGGTGATTGATAGCAGGAGAGAAAGTATCTAAATAAAAATTCAAATGTGCATAGTTCATATTTAAAGTATGGGTCTCACATATTAGATTTTATCTTCTAATATATAAAATTGAAATATATAATTAAATCTCATAGACTTGAAATTGTGATTAATGTCACTTTTGATTTTCTGCTCTGTAAAGTGGTAAGTTATCATATTTTGTATGAAGATTAATAAGACCATCATAAATGTATCAGAGTTGCTGGCACAGAATAGGTGCTTATTAAATGTTACCCACAGCACTTCTAGTACTTCAAAAACATCTCAACTATTACCACTGCTACCCATATAAATACTGATAATATATGTATATGTATGTGTATGTGTATGTGTATGTGTATATGTTATTTTAGTGGAACTCAGTTGTTTTTTGTTTGTTTTTTTGTTTTAGATACTGTATTTAGGGCTTGAATCTGGGTCCTTGTGCACTGTAATGCGTGTGCTTAACCAGGTGTACCACCACCTGTCCCCGACACTCAGTTTTTGTATGTACTATTGACAGTATACCTTGTTTAATTTTTGCTTTCTGGGAACCTAAATACAATGCCAACATTTACAAGTTATTTATCTTTTTTTTTTAATTTGCTAATGCAACAAAGTGAATAATTTTAGTTTATTCAAAATAAATAAAACACATCCAGAATTTACTTTTTCTAAAACATTTTTCCTGAGGTTGTTTCATCAAATATAGAATCAATATTAAGGGGGAAATTCACCTACAGTGTATATTACTTGAATATAAAAGAAAGGTCTGCAACAATAGTGAAGTGTTGCTAGTAATCCCGTTGACATTTCTGTATAATTTAGAGCTAATTATATTCAAGGCACTTGGACACAGGTTTCTGTTTTGATGGTCTGATTTATGGAATGATTTATGGAATGACAGTTTATATTACAGGAAGAAAAAACTGGGCTGGCATGATAGCTCACTTGGGTGGGAGTGTGCCTGATTTATCATGTAAGTGACACAAGTTTGAACTTGGTCACCACTTTAATGGAGAAAGCTTCAGTGCTGTGAAGCCCCTCTTTCTGTTATCTGTCAGAGAAAGTCAACCTGGAACATTGAAGCCCAGTGACAACAACAGTAAAATAAGAAAACAAAAGAGGGGCAAGCAGTGGCACATCTGATTGAGCACACATATAAAATGCTAGTTCAAGCTCTTGGTCCCCATCTTCAGGGAAAAAGTTTCAGGAATGGAGAAGCAGTGTTGCTGGTGTCTCTCTCTCTCTCTCTCTCTCTTTCCTTCTCTCTTTTCCTTCTCAAATGGATGAATAAACAAATTTAAAATAATAATAAAACAAAGGAGTAACTTTTCAATTATTTAGCTTTTTCACTGACTCAACAATGATTGACAGGATTGTGGGATAAGAGCTACACAATTCCATACAATTTAATTCCCACCACCAGGGATTCATATCCCCTCTCCTCTGTTAGAAGCTTCCCTATTCAGTATCTCTTTGGGAGTATAGACCAAAGATCTTTATGGGGTGCAGAAGGTGGGCGTTTTGGATTCTGTAATTGCTTCTTCGCTGAACATGATGTTGGCTGGCTGATCTATATCCCTGGAGAGGTGGGGTTCCAGGACACATTGGTGAGGTTATCTGCCCAGGGAAGTCAGGTTGGATAATTGTTTTTTATTATTATTACTAAAGGCACTAGCTTAACAATCAAAAGAAATCATTAAAAACAGGGATTAGTAAGCAGATAAAGAAAAAATATGCAACTGTAAATTCAAAATTAATTGCCATATTTCTCTGTAACTGTCTCAGTTTTAATGCTACTTTAACTTACCATTCTCTAATCTGATAGTTAAGAATTGGTAATTATTTCATTGCCAATTTATAATCTCAGATCATATAGAGATTTTGACCATTCCTGTGACTCTCAATCTAGAATTTTAGGGGGGTAAAAGATGATTAGCTCAGCATGGTTCCACAGTTTATCTCTTGTCTGGTTAACTGCAGCCAAAGTGACAATATCAGATAGTACAATGACTCTAAACCCCAGGATGCCAGGGAGGCATTTCTCAGAAATAACAGGTCATAGAGGAAAACAAAAAAATAGCCTCAAATGCTGTTTTATCATCTAATCTTATTCTTCAGCCTAAACACTCTGTGGGGGTGCCAAACACTTTCTACTTTTGAAAAACTGGTATCCATACCAAATTATTTTCATTGTAAGATTCTCTTCTAAATGTGCTCTCTGACCATACTGTGCAGAGTCCTGTAGCTGCCTGGAAACTTTATACCATCCTTCATATGTTACACTGAGTAGAAGCAAACTGAAAATTGGAACTGTCTGTGGTTTTTTTTTTAATTGCCATTTGTTTAGAACAGTTTGTAGATACTGATTAAAATGCTATGTATCTTTTATACACAAGATCAGTGATTCCTGAGGTATAACAAAATATCCAAGATTTAGTTGGCCTAAAAAAATTAATTCAGTGAGAAATGTAAAAATGATTAGGCCAATTAGTGATATATGCTACTAAAGAGGTCTATCAAAACATAAACAATCAGCTGGTTGGTTGATCAAATATATGTTTTTAAGATTGAGCTAGACTGATGAATCAAGTGATTTATACAGAAATCATTAGTGCATGGCCTAGTTAAAATTCTGAGGTGATGTCACTTTATCTTTCACAAGTCTTGTGTTTATTTTTTAAAATTTTTTATTTATTAAAAGGAAACATTGACTAAACCAGAGGATAAGAGGGATACAACTCCACACAATTCCCACCACCAGAACTCTGTATCCCATCCCCTCCTCTGATAGCTTTTCTGTTCTTTAACCCTCTGGGAGTATGGACCCAAGGTCATTGTGGGATGCAGAAGGTGGAAGGTCTGGCTTCTGTAATTGTTTCCCCGCTGAACATGGGCATTGACAGGTTGATCCATACTCCTAGCCTGTCTCTCTTTTTCCCTAGTGGAGAAGGGCTCTGGGGAAGTGGAGCTCCAGGACACATTGGTGGAGTTGTCAGTTTTGTTTTCTTCTTCATGTACCTTACTAGTGATAAGAGGAAGTGGAGTCAGGTAACCGGGGTCTTGTTTTGTAGTTGTAGTATGTAAATGAGACCATGCATTGCACTCATATGTCCCTCATTCTAAAGGAAAAAAAAATGAGTAATTAATCAAATAGCTTCAAATCTACTTCAAGACAACAAAATCTGGAAAAAATAGTTCATATTAACAGTTTTAGGTTAATAGTTAAGTGCAGCATTTGGCTTTTAATAATAAATTTTTAGGTTTCCATGAGAACCAGGAGAGTGTTTTTCCTTTCTATAAGTAGTGTCTTTCAAAAACAATATATGTACTTAATTCTAGAAATAGATTTCCTTGATGAAACAGATTAATCCTCTTGGGGATACTTATTTCTAAAGAAACTAAGAATAAAGACAACCTGAAAACACTAGGTTCTATAAGTGGATGATATGTGATTGAAACCCAAGAAAAGAATATTTGGATGCAGTCTGCTCCAGCTTTTATCTCTATTTATTACACCAGTCTGCAAGACTAGCATATCATATTTCAAATTATTTACAAAATAAAATTCCTCACATATAATTTTTATATATATTATATAAAACCAATATCGACATATTGTTTTACTACAGATCATTCACTCATGTCTAGCTTTGAATCATTTTAATTCAACTATACTTATTCTGACAATAATCTCTGTGCATGTACATGAACATGAAACGTTACATATTAAATCAGAATATACAGTGGGGTATATATGGCAACTAAATCTATTAACTCTCCAGATACAGACAATATTTAGTTAATTTTAGGTAATTTTTTGTCACTCTAGAATTAGGTAATATTTATGATCTTTCAATATAAAAACTGGCACTTATCATATGTTCCTACTCAATTCTTAACCCATGATATTTACAACTGATTTACAATGATACTTCTAGGACTGAATATTTATTTATTTATACCAGGTCACTGCTCAGCTCTGATTTAAGGTGATGGTGGCTATTAACCCTGGATTATGAGAGCCTCAGGCATGAAAGACTTTTTTCATAAATATGATGCTATCTCCCCAATCTCAAGACTGAGTTTTATCAGTACTATTTTATCAAAAATAACTAGGGCAATGCTGTGTCTTCAGATAAGAAACAGGGAAAAGACATTGAAAATCTACATAAATGCAAAATGCCCTTTTTCCTGCTTATGTACTACTGCTATCTCTATGGAGGGTAAAATATTTGTGTTTAATGATTTCAGAGATCCTGGTAGGTTAACATCAGTTTACCTGAAAACTTTAGCCAGTTTCTTTTGCCCTTCTTCTACCCTTCCTTCCTTCCTTCCTTCCTTCCTTCCTTCCTTCCTTCCTTCCTACCCTCCCTCTCTTTTTTCTTTCTTTCTTCTTTCTTTCTTTCTTTCTTTCTTTCTTTCTTTCTTTCTTTCTTTCTTTCTTTCTTCTTTTCTTCCCTTTTCATTATTTCCCCTTCTTTCTCCCCCATCTTGTCTCTCCCCCACCTTCACTTATTCCTTCTGTGTGTTACATTAATTTGCCATACTTGACTTATCATCTTTTTTTTTTTACTTTTTGACTTATTAAAATATGCACTGACACACTTAATACAAGAATATCAGTGAAAAATCCTTTATAAGAAAATATTCCTACTTTTCAAAATAAATGGCCTTTCAAAATACTAGCCAAGCTAGACTGGATTGATTCCTTTTAAGAGTTATGTTTTGACTACAGGAAATATTGAAGAAGGGAAAATATTTGTTTATAAAAGGTATGCATATTCAGTAAACCACTGTACTAATTAGTTAACTCTATACATAAACATTTTGTTCACATGTAATTGTTTTGTAAGTACTAGAAAATTTTGAGAAGTTTTCATTTATTTCCTGTATAACTAATCTTAATTCTAAGTCAAAAAGACCTTCATTTCAATTACCCCCATGAAAATGTTCAAATCTTTCTGCTTTTGCATTATAACTCAGTGGGGGCAGCAGCAGAGGATGTGGTGGGGACAGGCTGTGGTGCACCTGGTTGAGCACACACAGTACTACTTGCAAGGATACATACAAGGACTGGATTAGAGCCCTGCTCCTCAGCTGCAGCTTGGACACTTCATAAACGGTGAAGCAGGTCTGCAGGTGTTTATCTTTTTCTCCCTGTCTCTATCTCCACCACCCTTTTTAATTTCTCTCTGTCCTATCAAATGAAAAGGGAAAAAAGGCTTCCAGAAACTGTGGATTCATGGGGGGGGGGGGGGGCACAGAGCTTCTGTAACTAGAGTCAAAACAATCAAACAAACACACATTACAGCACAGTAAGCTTTGCCCATGACTAAAATCAGGTAGTTTAGCATTTCTAGAAGAAAATCATACAACAGAGAGATTTATGATAATTTGAGGTTTTCCATTTCTTAAAAGACTTTAATATTTCCCAGGAAATCACAGTGTTTCTCTAGTTAGTTAACTCTCCTTTAACCCTTAACCTTCTTTATCTTTTTACTCTCAGAATATTACTCTCTCCTCTGTTGCACTTATAAAAACAGAAGTTTCTACAGGAAAACTTTGTCAACTTCCTCTTTCCAATAAACAAAATTATATACTCTATGGCTTTGATTCAATCATGTGGGAGAAATGCTTTCTTTTAACTCTCATCTTTATACTTCAGTTTTGATCCTATAGCTTTTGGAAATTTTAGGATTCCTACATAATTGTATATATGTATATATATATTAACTCAGAGACATTTTCTAAGTAGTTCTCTTGTGTCTCAACATTATATAATTATCAGAAAGTCCTATTATAAATGCCAGTGATTTATCATAACACCCTCAAAAATCTGGTTAATTGGTAGTACCTAGACATTTAAAAAATATTCTTCACATTATATTAATATTAATAGCATTTACAAACATTGCTCTAGTAGCTAACATAATTAAAACTCCCCTCTAAGTGCCACCTATTTTCTCGGTGCCATTTACTCCTTTACAGCAAAATATCTCAAGAAGTAAATTCTACTACTTGTCTAAATATTCTTATTTACACTGATTTGATTCATAAACATTCTCCATAAAATTTTTCTTGTTACCCTCCAAAAATCAACTGTCATGTAGTTAATCCAATATATAACTTGAGTACTTAATTTACTCAGCTTTACAGCATTTTAATGCTTCTCTTACATGCAGTCTTTACATATTAAAATATATAATCTGTTCTGTTTTGTATGAGAATGATAGATGAGCTACCATTTCAAAAATTGTTTCAGCCCACCAATAACAAAGGTTATTTGTCTGAGTTGAAATCAGAACTAGTCATATATCCCACATAATCACAAAGAGGACACACACACACACACACACACACACACACACACACACACACACATACTTGTCCTGGGCCTGAAATCAGAGAACTTCACAGCTTAAATAGCATTTTAGGTTGTCATCTGAATAAAAACAATAGTCATCTATAACAGAGCTGCTGAACAGAAAACTGAGTAGAGAGCCCCAATACTCAACATATGACATGCAACAAGTGCTTAGGAGATCTATATGCACATTTAAATATTAACAACTACTTCCCAAGGAATTCAGCAATAGTCTCCATGGAGATTTAAATTTCATTTATTTCATTGGTAAAATCAATGTGTGTGTGTGTGTGTGTGTGTGTGTGTGTGTGTGTGTATGTGTGTGTGTTTATATACACAGAGTAACAAAATACTGGAAAAAATAGCATGTTTTTTAATAGTTAATGGCACATGATTCATATTTCACTAGGATACAGATTAAAGTAAGAATATCCAAAATAAATTAGGATGCATGGTAGTAGGAAACAGAAGTAAAAAGTAAGAAGTGTTAAGATATTTTCACAAAGCCAGATGGCTTATTTATATCAAAGACAAGATACAACAGGCTTCTTGCCATACGGGTCTTTCACTGCTTCATAGTCTATACAAAGTGCCCATTTGTTTAGTTTTAAAAATAGATTTTTTTCATAGTATCATATAATTGGAATGACTACTAACTATTGAAAAACAAATATGTATTTTTTGTAAATTCTACACTGCAGACTCTAATTTGGAATTATTTCAATCACATTTATATTTTAATTTCCAATGTTTTTGATATACTAGACTTTTAAATTTTAAATTTCCAGAAGTTAGAAAAGATATACTTCAGGATTTCTTCTAGCAACTGTAACCATCTTAATAATATCTAAACATTATAATAATAATACTAAACATTCAATGCAACCTCAACTTTTCTTTTATAGTTATATACTTCTGCATTACATTAGCAAAATTCAAATGCTATTTCTACTGGATCTAAATAAAAAGAAAACAAAGGCTAATATTTTTAGAGAATTATCACAGTTTCATAATTTCCATTGTATCTATATTTTGTTATTAAGTTTAACTATTTTAACATTATTTTATTTATTGGTTAGAGACATAAATTTAGAGGGGAGAAAGAGATGAAGGGGGGAGGAAGAGTACACCTGCAGCACTGCTTCATTACTTGTAAAGATTTCCCTTTATAGGTAGCAGTTGGGGTCTTGGTACCAGGTCACTGACATCTTTAATGTGTTCACTCAGCTTGACCACTACTTGACCCCTCATTTTTCAGGTAAAAGTTTTCCACTTTATCTTAGCATCATTATTCTTATTATATATTTGTGATAACTGAGTTCTCAATTATGAAAAGAGAGCAAACAAAAAAGGTTTACTTCTGACAAAATATTATCCAGAATGTACAAAGAATTCTTCAAACTCAATAATAAGAAGCAAACACTCTAAATGATCCAAACACTTGAATAATCACATCAAAAAGGATATACTGATGGTATGTAGAACTATGAAGATGTGTCCCATCCTATGTCATCAAGATGGTTCAAAGGACAATAAATATTTATTTTTAGTATATATAGTATATCTTCTTGCATTTTATTTAGGATAGGAAAAATATGAACACTAACAATACCAAATGCTTCTAAGGGTGTGTAGAAGCATAAATTCTCACTTTTACTGGTGAAATACAATCAGTGTAATCTTTTGTTGGTTTCTTACATAACTAAACATATTCTTACCATATTACTTAGTAGTTTTGATTTACATTTTTTTACCAAAATAATTTGAAGATTTTATGTTCATATAAACATGGCAAGAAGTTTATAGTAGCCTTATTTTAATTGCTAAAATTTGGGAAAGCAACTATGCCACCAGCATATTTGCAAAAACTTGGAAGCAATGAAGATGCCCTTCAATTGGTAAATAACTATTTGTAAGCAGTCAAAAACATGGGATGTTAATTTGTGTTAAAAATAATATATAGGGGGAGTCGGGCTGTAGTGCAGCGGGTTAAGCGCAGGTGGCGCCAAGCACAAGGACCGGCATAAGGATCCCGGTTCGAACCCCGGCTCCCCACCTGCAGGGGAGTCGCTTCACAGGCGGTGAAGCAGGTCTGCAGGTGTCTATCTTTCTCTCCTCCTCTCTGTCTTCCCCTCCTCTCTCCATTTCTCTCTGTCCTATCCAACAACGACGACAACAACAATAATAACTACAACAATAAAACAACAAGGGCAACAAAAGGGAATAAATAAATAAAATAAAATATTAAAAAAAAATAAAAAAATAATAATATATAGGAAGCCAGTTGGTGGTGCACCAGCTTAAGCACACATAGTACAAAGTGCAATGATCAGCTCAAGGATATCAGTTCAAGCCCCAGCTCCCCACCTGCAGGGGCAACACTTCACAAATAGTACAACAGGTCAGCAGGTGTCTTTCTGTTTCTCTCCATCTCTATCTCCCTCTCCCCACTCAATTTCTCTCTGTCCTATCAAAACAAAACAAAAAAAATTGGAAAAGTAACCTCTAGAAGCAGTAGATTCATAGTACAGGCACTGAGCCCCAGCAATAACTCTGGAGACAAAAAAAAAAAGATACAGGAGGAACTTAAACAAATAATAGTAGTGAAATAAGTCCAACTAAAAGGGGTACATAGTCATTCCAACTATAAATATGATATGCATAAGGAAAAATTATGGAGACAGAAATTGCCTATGTTTAAGGCCAGGGGAAGAATGTCTAAGTTCAGTACAGATTTTAAGGGTATTAAAATAATAAATATGGTGCATACACATCAATATACATTTGTTGAAACACATAGAATGCTCAAGAATTGTACTGCAACATAAACAATAAACTGTGATTATGTGTCATTTTAATTTCTTGTAACAAATGTACAGCTTTGGCTAAAGATATCAACAATGAAGAAGACTATGCCTGTGGTGAGTAGGAATTTTATGGGGAACCATTTTAGGTTCCCCTCAATTTGTTGTGACTCCACAGATGCTCTAACAATGTCTTAATGAAAGTTTTTTTTAATATTTATTTTCTCTTTTGTTGCCCTTGTTGTTTTGTTGTTGTAGTTATTATCGTTGTTGGATAGGACAGAGAGAAATGGAGAGAAGAGGGGAAGACAGAGTGGGGAGAGAAAGACACCTGCAGATCTGCTTCATCGCTTGTGAAGCAACTTCCATGTAGGTGGGGAGCCAGGGGTTTGAACTGAGCTCTTTTTGGGGTCATTGTGCTTTGTGCCACATGCTCTTAACCTGCTGTCTACCACCCAACTCCCTTAATGAAAGTTTAAACATGTTTTTTGATCTCTGACTTAATGCTGCTTATCCCACACAAAATGCATTGCAATATATATATCTTCCATGTTTTCCAACATCACCCTAAGAAGAATGAATGTTCACAAGGAAATGTTTATAAACATTCATTTTGGTAGTCTGCCATATGTGAAACAGAATTAATGAAGCAGATAGGAAGAACAGTTATTGAAGAAAAAAAAATGAGTGTGCCATCATATATGTAATCTACAAAAGAAAGGGTTTACAGTTTATAATATTTACATGCTTTTTCCATATTTGGTAGCTACTTTTTTCCCTGTTCCAGCTTTCTAGTCCTATTTCAAACTCTGACACCATCTCCCAAGACAATACCTTTGGCCCACCTGCATTTTAGCTGTCAGGCTCAGGCAAAATTTAATAAAGTCATGGGTCCCTTGGAATATAACTAAAATAGACCTACTAGCTCTGTCCACAATGGAGACCCACAATTTCATCAGCTATATACTTACCTTTATGTTACTGACTATTAAACAATTTGTTCTGCTTTATTTCTTAATGCTTTTCAGCCACAAAGTTTCAGATGCTACCATGACAACAATCTGACTTCCCTGGGCACAGGGTCTCACCAATGTGTCCTGGACATCACTTCTCCAGAGCCCTACCCAATTAGGAAAAGATAGAAACAGGTTGGGAGTATGGATCAAGTCCAGTGGGGAAGCAATTACAGAAGCCAGACCCTCCACCTTTTGCACCCCATAATTATCTTAGCTCTATACTCCCATAGAGATAAAGATTAGGAAAACTTCTAATGGAGGGGATGGGATGTGGAATGCTGATCATGGGAATTGTGTGGAATTGTACCCCTCTTATCCAATGTACTGATTGATCATTATTAAATCAATTTTAAAAAAATGACATACATTCACAGACAAATTTGAGTAAAAAAATGATTTATTTTTTTACCTTATAAATATCCAGTACTTATTCTTTTTCCTACTGGCTATTTTTCTCAAAATAATTTCCTCTAGTCCCATTATAGCAAAGGAAAGTAAGTTATCATATCTTACAATTGTATAGTATACCCTTGTTTATATATGTCACCTATTCTTTAAGCATTCATCTGTTGTTGGATACCTGGGTTGTTTGAAATGCTGGCTATTACAAATAGCACTGCCACAGATATGGGTGTGGGCATATCTTTTTGGATAGGTATTTTCATGTTCTTCAGATAGATGCCTAGGAGAGGAATTCCTGGGTCATAAGGGTGGTTGACTTTTATTGTTTTCAGGAAAGTCTGAACTATTTTCTAAAGAGGCTGCACTACTTTGTATCCCCATCAACAGTGGAACACAGTATGTAAGAAATAATGCATGTTTCCTATTGAATTAAAATCCTACCTTCTCAGAAAATATATTCTACAAATTGAGATGCACTCCTCATATTCCATTGTTTATATATTATTCTATTATGTTAATGTCAATTATCCACTGATGTATTACAATTCATAGTTGTATTAAAATATGTGATATTGATATATTACCATTATTTTTCTTCTTTCTAAAGTGTCTATATAGATATGAGGGAGACAATTCAGTTGTTGAGCAGAGGCCTTATGAGCCAAAGTCCCCAGTATCTATGTATAAGAACAGAATTTCTCATGGTTCTGTCTCTGTGTGTCTCTCTGTCTCTTTTTTCTCAATCGTAAAAACATATATATATATATGTATGCTTTTAAAAATTAAAAGGAAAATTTCTGGTTAGATATTATATGATCTTACTTTTAAATATGAATTCTGAAGTTACAAATTATTTGATAGCAAGGGAGAAAATTATTTTGTTATCCTAAAAGTCATAGGAGATGTCAAGCCTGTATGATACTGATTTTTTTTATGCTAGGCATATAGCAAACAATATGTTTAAAAAACCTTTATATGTCTATGACATTTTAGATTCTTCAAAATGTTTAGTACAGTTTCATCTTCTTAACACATACTGCTAAATTTTTACTGTTTATGTGTTATTGTAAATAGCATTTTCCCAAGTTATTCTTACTGGGAGCACACTTGCTAACATAAACAATTAACTATGTTTGCTAATTTAACTACAACCCAGTTATCAACTTGTTTAATTTTTATGGTAATTTTTTATTTTATTAGTGATTTAATATTGATTTACAAAATTAGGAGTATAATTTGACACCATTCCCACCACCAGAGTTCTGTGTTCCCATCACCTCCATTGGAAACTGCAGTAGTACTCCCAAAGTCACAGACAGTGTGTTGATTATTATTTCTATAATTCTGTATATTTCTATATATTTTCCCTTTTTATGGTCTTGCCTTCTCTTCCTTTCTTAGTCACACTTAAACCTATTTCCAATTCTGAATGTCCTTTCTTTTTCCTCTTCTCTCTCTCAGTTCCCATGGAATTGGAGTATAGAACCCTCTGGTCATCTTTCCCCTACATTTCTTCCCCTCTGGGGGTATGCATAAAAATTAGTTTTGGGCTGCAGAAGGTAGGACTTCTGCATTTTATAATTTCTTCTCTGCTGGACATGGGCATTGGCAGCTTGATACATATCCCAGCCCATTTCTATCTTTCCCTAGTAGATAGGACTCTCGAGAGGTGAGGTTCTGGAGCACATTAATGAAGTCCTTGCCTAGGGACATCAGGATGGCAAGTTTTTACAGAAATCTTCAGGCTTTCTAGAAATCTAGCTACTAGAAAAGTAGCTAGACTTACCTTCTCTTTAATATACATGCTGCTTATTTAATTTTTTCATCCAATTATTCATCTATTAGAAACTGAGGGTATATTAAAAAAATACAGATGATAGTTCTCATTACTGAAAACCTCTTTATTTTAATAATTTTTTTACTATTTCTGCATGAAGATGATACTTCTGTCAATTTAAGTAGCTTATTTATATAATTCTCTTGTATAAGTTCATTGTTTTATATGATGTTAGAGCTTATCAAATATATGTGCTGCATCTGTATGTTTACTCTTACATTAGCCTTTAGATATTTATGAATCTGATTATATATATACTTTTGTTGAAATCATCATTTCATTTCTCACATTAAAATGCTAGGAAAACATATTATGCACTATATGGTTGAAAGAGAGTGCTAATATCTTATTCAGATTATAAGGTTATCAAAATTTACCTGACCAATTCCTTGTCATACCGTATGATTATAGTTAAGCTAAATAACTATGATAAAATATTTTGACTGTTTGATTTTATTGACACTGTAATAAACAGCAACTGCTGTGATTTCAGCAATCACTTGTTAAAAGACATTTAGACTATATTGATTTTGTACTTGGTAGTTCCATAATAAATAATGTTAGTACCAATGCACTTTAAGGGACATATGAACTGAAGCCTCAATAGGGAAAACAAAAACAAAAGTGTCCAGGAAGGTGGCTACTTTCATAAAGAAATATAATAACCTCAGGTGTAGCATAGAGTATGTTGTCCATCCTCCCTTCGGAGGATGGAACAGTCTCTACCATTATTGATCCAAGTTGAGGGCTAGGTCCTGTGAGGGGGGTGAGGGGGGGTGGTTTGGATGGGACACAGCCTTTTGGTGGTGGGAATGGAGTTTATGTAGCAAAAAAAAAAAAAAAAGACAATAAATAGTTATTGCTATAATCACATTATTTGGTAATTGGGTTAACTTTGAAAAAGTCATGTGATCAATTTTACAAAACAAAATTCATAGAAATTTTAATTTTAATTTCTATGAATTTTGTTTTGTAAAATTGATCACATGACTTGTCAGGTATTCCACTTAATTTGCATAAAAATGTCAGTATTTTATTTATTTATTTATCTATATTTACTTATTCATTTTATTCCCAGTGCTTTATACTATGACATCAACAGACATATATCTACAGGAAGCAAATATAAAGCTACAGGTAAGCTGGTGATCAAAATTTGTTTTCCAGACTCTGTTTTAAAATGAAATAGCCAAATGACATTTTGAAGAAATTAATCAGACCTAAAAATCACAGAGTTTCAAATTTCAGACCAATATGTCATGGTTAGAAGAACAGCCCCACTTCTGCTTAACTATCTTCCCATTTACACTTGGCTTCCATCACTATCTTATAATGGCAAAGCTCTTGAAAAATATATTTTATATTTTTATCATAATTTGTTTTATATTCCATATGAATTTTATTAAAATTTCCTATTTTAGTATTGTATAAAGACATAGAAAAAGCCTAAGGCAAAAATCTGTAAAACTTTCATGGACTTTAAGAAAGTTTAGTTCCTAAAACAAATGTGCTTTTAGATTCAGAAAACTTAAGGTATTTTTTTTCAAAAAAAATACATAAGAAACAAGAAGAAAATGTATACAGCAATTAAAATTTCTCAAATTGTCTTCAGACTCCTAGATTTAAACATGCATAAGCATGTTTACAAATTATGCATTATGACAACAGCTATATAACACTCCATATGTTCCCTTCAGCTGGCAGAAAATAATTTTCATAAGCAAGGGAGAAAATTTTTAATGAAATGTATAAACTACAATGAGAAGTTTTAAGGTATTAGATTATTTTGATTGTAACTAATTAGGATTGCAACTCGAAGAAATCACTTGTCTGAGCACAAGAAATAACACTGATATATTTGCATGACACAAGATATACAGAGGAATTCAGGAGGTGTGTCTGTGTAGTAACAAAAGTTCCATGAACAATTCCCCAAACAATTAGAAAAGTCAACAGCAAATCACATGAGATCATAACAAATCATATCTGGGACTTCTGAAGAAATACCTTCAATGATAGCAGAAGTACACTAGAGTTCGCAGTGAGTACCTCTCTAACATTTCCTCTCCTCTATTCCAAGCTTTGGGTCCATGATTGCTCAACAATTTGTTTGGCTTTGTATGTTAACTCTCTTTTCAATCACCAGATTCCAGATGCCATCAGGATGCTAGCCAGGCTTCCCTGGATTGAAGACCCCACCAATATGTCCTGGAGCTCAGCTCCCCCAGAGACACACCCTACTAGGGAAAGAGAGAGGCAGACTGGGAGTATGGACCAACCAGTCAACGCCCATGTTCAGCGGGGAAGCAATTACAGAAGCCAGACCTTCTACCTTCTGCAACCCTCAATGACCCTGGGTCCATGCTCCCAGAGGCATAGAGAATGGGAAAGCTATCGGGGGAGGGGGTGGGATATGGAGATTGGGTGGTGGGAATTGTGTGAAGTTATACCCCTCCTACCCTATGGTTTTGTTAATTAATCCTTTCTTAAATAAAAGAAATTAAAAAAATAAAAATAAATAAATTTCAAAAAAAAAGAAAAGAAATACCTTCAATGAAAAAGACCTGGGTACTGAACTTGAGGACTTATCAAAAAAAGAATTTATATAATTCATTATGAGTGCAATTCAAAAATCTAAACTACACATGCATAAAACATACTCATGAATGAGAGATAATTTTTGTTAAGGAGCTAAGAAACAATAAAGAAAAACTCCAAAGAGAATGTACAACTCCAAACAGAGTTCATTAAGAGACTAGAAAACATGTGAGAAAGAATCCAGAATTATAGGGTTAATACAGCTCAAGCTCACACAGCAGGCCTAGGAAATAATCATGTAGAGGAGAGAATTTCAGGGCTAGAACAAACACCCTTTGCAAATACAAATATGTTAGAGAGAAAAAGTTTAGGAAAAATGAAGCAGTTCTCTGAAATAGCAGAATCCATCAGAAAAGTTAACATAAAAGTTACTGGAATCTCTAAAGAAGAAGGAGGAGGAAGGTGAGGAGGATGAGGAGGAGAAAACATATTCAAATAAACTGTAGCAAAAAAGTTTCCATATCTGACATTCACGAAGTTGAGCAAACACCTAAGTTCCTGAATCCAAAATAACCTACACTAAGACACATAACAGTGAAACTATCTAAAACAAAGGTATAGAAAAACTATTGCAGGTTGCTAGGGAAAGGAAGAATGTGCCATACAAAGGTAAAACAATCAGCCTTTCATCAAATTTCTCATCATTAACTCTAGAGGCAATGAGGAAGAAATTACATATTCAAAATAATAATGATAAGAATTTCCATTTATGTATATTCTATCCTGCCAAATTATCCTTCAAATATTAGGGAGAAATGAACTCTTTAAAAAAAAATACAGATGGGAGTCAGGCTGTAGCGCAGCGGGTTAAGCGCAGGTGGCGCAAAGCACAAGGACCGGCATAAGGATCCCGGTTCGAACCCCGGCTCCCCACCTGCAGGGGAGTCGCTTCACAGGCGGTGAAGCAGGTCTGCAGGTGTCTATCTTTCTCTCTCCCTCTCTGTCTTTCCCTCCTCTCTCCATTTCTCTCTGTCCTATCCAACAACGATAACAACAACAATAACTACAACAATAAAACAACAAGGGCAACAAAAGGGAATAAATAAATAAATATTAAAATTTTTTTTAATTAAAAAAAATACAGAAGATAAAGAAAATGCTCCAACAATATTCAGTGTAGTAAAATATAAGAATTTCTATTCATGTATATTCTACCCTGCCAAAATAAAAGGGAGAAGATATTTGCACACCACCCATCTGAAAAATTACATATATCAAAAATTGATAAAGGATGCAATTAAAGAAAAAGAAATAACTGAACAAAATTCTCAAACAAAAGAAAGTTACCCAATAAAAATGGACCTAAGAACAAAACAAACAGTTTTCTAGGGAAGAGATACACATGGCCTGCAGACATATGAAGAAATGCTCTACTCCAGTTATTATTAGATAAATGAAAATTAAAACTACACTGATATTTCATGTCATATCTGTGAGTATGGCCTACATCAAAAAATAGAAAATGACAGTTGTTGGAAAGGTTGTGGAGAAGAAAAGACTCAGGGGAGGGGGAGCTGGGCAGTGCTGCACCTGGTTGAGTACACATTACAATTGGCAAAAACCTGGGTTCAAGCCCTTGGTCCCTACCTACAGAGGGAAACCTTTGCAAATGGTGAAGCAGTATTGCAAGTATCTTTCTGCCTCTATATCACTCCTTTCACTCTCAATTTCTGGCTGTCTCTATCCAATAAATAAATAAAAATAATAAGAAATAATACAGAGACTCTGCTATACCAATGATGGGAATACAAACTGGTACAGCCCTTTTGGAAGGCTGCATGGATAGTCCTTAAACAAATTATCTTATGATCCAGCTATTCCACCAAACACTAATATGAACACTAATATGCAATACATACAAACACTAATATGAAGGGGCATATGTACCCTCATGTGCATTATTCACAACTGTCAAGTGTAATTAATCAAATGCCTATAGACAGATCAGTGGCTGAATGGGATATATACTCCATAAAATACTACTCTGTGACAACAACAGCAAAAAAAAAAAAGTTGACATTGTTTTTGGGGACAAAATGAATGGAAGTAGAGGTGATTATGCTTAGTGAATTAAGTGAAGAGCAGAAAGAAAACTACTGAATTCTTTATTCATATGTAGAACCTAGAGAGCTGATAAACATAAACTTGTAAAAAACAAACAAATCAAAACTGAAAAAAATCAAACTATCTCTAAGACTTTGTGAAAACTACAGTGGTTATTACTGGGATGAAGAGTACACATAACTTATACTACCCAATAATCTTAAAAACTGTAAGCCACTATTAACCACATATAAAAATATGACTTGGAACAATTTAAAACAATAAAATTTCACTGGAACTTTCCCAAAACAGTTATTGATACATGGGAACAATTTCTCATCTTCCAGTGATAGATGGCTACATAACTGTCACTTTCAATTTAGGTCCATTTCCACCTTTGGATACCAAAGCCCCAAATCCCTCTTCAACCCCTCCCATCGCCTCTTTCTGAATCCTTTGCTTTGGTATAATATACTACACCCAGTCCAAGTTTTACTCTGTGTTTTCTCTTTTGGGACTTATTTCTTAAGTTCTACTAGTGAGTGATATCATCCAGTATTTGCACTCTTTTTTGGCTTACATCACTTAACATGATTCATGTTCCGTTCAAGTTGAGGCAAAGTAGACGATTTCATTATCCTTTCTTTTGTATTATTTGATTATCAAAGTTTGATTTATCTGTTTACTTTGATATATTATGTTTGCATAGTTTTTGTTTCTCTAGGAATTAAAATATACACATTCAAAAGATTTGGAGTCTAAAAACCTCTGAGTTTTTAGATAAAATGCCAGGTTCACAGGCTTATATTACTGGGTTCGATCCACTGATTTGCATACATAAACCAGAGTGATACTCTGGTTCTTTATTAATAAATAAATAAATACACAAATAAATGAAGTTCAAGGACTTGGTAGTGGTGCACCTGGTTAAGTACACCTGTTAAAATGTTCAAAGACCAGGGTTCAACCCCTCTGGTTCCCACCTGCAGTGAGAAAGCTTCATAAGTGCTGAAGTAGGGTTGCAACTGCCTCTCTCTCTCTCTCTCTCTCTCTCTCTCTCTCCCTATATACATATAATACATATATAAATAAATATATATATATATATATATTACCCCCTTCCCTCTTTCTGGTTGTCTCTATCCAATAAATAAATAAAGATAATTGAAAAATTTTAAAACTAAATGAAGTCCATTATCTACTTTGAGTTAATGTTTCAGTACAACAAAATTTAGAAAATTTGCCACCACATGAAGCTTTTATACCTCATTATTTTACAAATAGCTGATCTATTATATATATATATATATAGAGAGAGAGAGAGAGAAAGAGAGAGAGAGAGAGAAGAGAGAGAGAGACTAACAGGACCATACTGTTTTTTGTTGTTAACATGTATTCACATTTTAAAGAAGGAAATAAAAAATAGATTGTTATACTTAGCAATATATTTATAATTTCTATTATTTCTTTAGTCTTATTATCTATCCTATATTACCTCTGGTATTAGTTTTCTTCAGAGAGAGGAACACTCATTCCTATTTCTTTTAAAGTAGACTTGTTTACAAAATGCTTTTTTTAAATTCATCTCATAATTATTCTTTCACTATCATTCCTCTAGACACTAAATTACTATAGATTTTCTATTTCATTTATACCTATATGTACTTTAAAAAAAACAAACATAATTCTGAAATATTCCATAGTTACATTTTGTATCTTTCTTTTTTTTTTATTTATTTTTTTATTTTTAAATTTTTTATTTAAGAAAGGATTAGTGAACAAAAGCATAAGGTAGGAGGGGTACAACTCCACACAATTCCCACCACCCAATCCCCATAACCCACCCTCTCCCATGATAGCCTTCCCATTCTCTAGCCCTCTGGGAGCATGGACCCAGGGTCGTTGAGGGTTGCAGAAGGTAGAGGGTCTGGCTTCTGTAATTGCTTCCCCGCTGAACATGGGCGTTGACTGGTCAGTCCATACTCCCAGTCTGCCTCTCTCTTTCCCTAGTAAGGTGTGTCTCTGGGGAAGCTGAGCTCCAGGACACATTGGTGGGGTCTTCAATCCAGGGAAGCCTAGCCAGCATCCTGGTGGCATCTGGAACCTGGTGATTGAAAAGAGAGTTAACATACAAAGCCAAACAATTTGTTGAGCAATCATGGATCCCAAGTTTGGAATAGTGGAGAGGAAGTGTTAGGGAGGTACTCACTGCAAACTCTAGTGTAATCCTGCTTTCAGGTATATATTTTGCAGTAGTTTATGGATACGTGTGCACATACGCTCTCTCTCACAGAAACTGGTGTATGTCTAGGTTATGGGACTTTGTTAGAAAGTGAACTACCTGAGATGAAATTAGAGTGTACTATAAAAGGAAAGGTCTCACCCGAGTAATGAAGCTGAAGGGTTGTCATTCCACACGTGAAGTCTCTGGATACACTCTGAGGTGAAGCATGTTGAGATGGCAATCGTTGCTTTGGTTAGGTTGTGATCGGCGGATGCAATATTATTTGGTATGGATTGGGAGATGCATACGGGAAAGTGAGCCCTATCCAAGGGTGCCAGGACTGGGGGAAGTAGGGGCTCTATAGTGAAGATGTGAGGTTCCTGCTGTCTTAGGGTTTAAAAAGACAATCAATAGTTAATATTATCATCACATTATTTGTTAATTGGGTCTTTCTTAAATGTTTAATTAGCAGAAGTTTCAGTGGCTTTATGCAGTGGCTCCATACCTGTTATTCTATATAAACTGATTTCTGTTAAGAGTGATAGGGTATCTCAGAGATGAAAGTGTGGGTTTTAATTCTGAAAAAAAAAAAAAAAGCATGGGCTATTCAATATGAAAATCCATTAGGAAAAAAACTAGAAGCTTGTCACCCTAACTCACAGCATACATAAAAACAAGTCTCACTTAGGTGCTTTTCAATACACAGGGTCACTTAGTAAACACTACATTTTTTAAAATACAACATATGCTCTCTTCATTGTTACATATATAAAATATTTTTAAAACTATATATGTTACAACTGTAAATGAAAAATATAATAAGTCACACCATATTATAACTAATAGCTATGTAAAGAAAAATAGCAGTAAGGGAGATAGTAGATAGAGTAAGGAATATATGAAATATATGACAATTTATTTCCTGAAAAAAATCTACTACCCATCCATTATATATCTCTTAATATATCTGTGTATATATGCTTACCACATATATTGAATGTATGTATATTCTCATAACTACATTATAAAGTGTACATATAATATTTCAATATAAACATAAAGATTAGTAAAAAGATGAAGAACAAGATCAAATGAACGGGAGTCGGGCTGTAGCACAGCGGGTTAAGCGCAGGTGGCGCAAAGCACAAGGACCGGCATAAGGATACCGGTTCGAACCCCGGCTCCCCACCTGCAGGGGAGTCGCTTCACAGGCGGTGAAGCAGGTCTGCAGGTGTCTATCTTTCTCTCTCCCTCTCTGTCTTCCCCTCCTCTCTCCATTTCTTTCTGTCCTATCCAACAACGACGACAACAATAATAACTACAACAATAAAAAAAACAAGGGCAACAAAAGGGAATAAATAAATTTAAAAAAATAAAAATAAGATCAAATGAACATATAATAAAGTGTTAAAATCTGTTTAATTACCAAAGAAGTGAGGACAAGTGCACAATATTATACTACTTCCCACATAACAAAAGTGAATGCATTAGTCCATATGGTGATAACAATGATATACACAAAAGAACACATGAGCCACATGCAGTAGTAAGTCTGTCCTGTATGTTCTTGCACTTGGAAGCCTTCACATGTTTATTAATACTTACAAGTTACTCACAAATATCTAATACTGGAGAGTGACAGGTTTATAATAGAAGTTTATAGGTATTCAAGAAATAGTTTTCAGTCTTACTTTTAGGTTCACAATTTTATTTGCACTAGATCTACAGGGAATATAAAGCTTCAATGGTAATATAACTATATGCTCTCTCTATTTATATGTGCTTTATATCTGATATCTAAAAACAGACATTTCAGGGAATGCTTACAGTGCATCGACCCAATAATACATATCCACCAATGTAAAAAATCTCCTTGAAATCTTGTGTTCTTGGTATGTACAATTTATTTTTCTTTCCTCTCATGATTGTCAGTTTGATAGAAAGACATGTATTAGAAAACAGGGGAAGTAATGAAAAATATATGTTATGTTTCAATGTGTGGGTTGAAAATGTTTTTGATTTAACATTTTTTAAAATATGATCTGGGATTTAAATAAGGGCATATTGTAAATGCCACACTGTACATTCAGTAAATGTTATCTTCTATCACAGAATACAATTGTGACTTTAAATATGATTTGTGTGTAAAGGAACCATGAGGGAATAAACTGTAAATGACAGGTTCGTGTTTCTATCTTGATTGATTTCAGCACTGAGTTACAAAAGCAAACAAACACCAACAACAAAAGCACTGCTACATTTGTTCTTATTCTATATAACTATTACTAGTTTTCTTTTAGGATACGAAAATTAGTGCTTCAGAGGCTGGGTGATGGCTCACCAGACTAAGCACACATAGGACGAAATATAAGGACCCAGCTTAAGGATCCTGGTTTGAATCCCCCACCCCACACCTGCAGGTTGCTTCACAAGCAGTGAAGCAGGTCTGCAAGTGTCTTTGTCTCTCCCTATCTTTCCCTCAATTTCTCTCTGTCCTGTCAAAAATATCGAAAATGGGCACAGGAGCAGTGGATTCACAGTTCTGGCACCTAGCACAGCTCTAGACCTGGAGGCAAAAAAAAAAAAAAAAAAAAAGTGCATCTTCTACTAAAGTCTGTACTCCATTTTTTTTTTCTTTTTTTTTTTTTTTACTGTGATAGGGCTTAAAACTTTGTATATAAAGTCCTGGAGTCTGAACTGTTCTTTTGGGCATTATTTTTCTTTCCTTCTTCTTCTTTTCTTCTTCTCCTTCTCCTTCTCCTTCTTCTTCCTTTCCTCTTCCTCTACCTCTTCTCCCCTCACCCCTCCTCCTCCTCCTCCTCCTCCTTCTTCTTCACCAGGGTCATTATTGGGGCTTAGCACCTGTATAACACATCCACTGCTTTTTTTATTTGATATGACAGATAGAATTTGAGAGGGCATGGAGAAAAAGAAAAGGAAAAAGATGGATACCTGCAGTATTTGTTTTATCACTCATGAAACTTCTTCCCTGGTATTTCTTATATTTTCATGAAATCAACCTTACAATATAATTTCTTTAACTTTCCTTTAGCAAAAGGTTCTCAATATTCTCTGGGGCTTATTGGTTCTCAATACTATTGCTCAAAAACTGAGAAATTGGGGAGCAGTGGTAGCACAGCAGGTGAAGCACACCCACCTGAGCCCCCAACTCCCCACCTGTAGGGGGAGTCACTTCACAAGCAGTGAAGCAGGTCTGCATGTGTCTTTCTCTCCTCTCTGTCTCTCTCTGTCTTATCCAACAACAACAGCAATAACAATAATAGCAAGGACAATAAAAATGGGAAAAAATGACCTCCAGAAGCAGTGGATTCGTAGTATAGGCACTGAGTCCCAGCAATAAATTTGGAGGCAAAAAACAAAAAAAAGAAAACTTGAGAAATTGTAGACATGCACCAAAAACTGTGCTTTCAATAAACCATTTGAACCCCACCCATAAAAATATTTTTTTAAAAGGTCCCAATATCAGATAAGGGTAGGTAGCATAATGGTTATCCAAAGAAACTCTCATGCCTAAGACCAAAGTCCCAGGTTCAATCCCCCACACTACCATAAGCCAGAGCTGAGAAGTGCTCTTGTGGAAAAAAAAAATTAAAAGTTCCCAAAAGAGAGCTTACAAAACTTCCTTGGCCAAGTTCCCAGTTCTCTGAGTGCACAAAGGATAAGGGAAAACTTCTTCGATGACAAGGGTCTCCTCATAGTAAGATGATTAAAGACCTCAGGACCATTATTGTACTTTAAAGAAATATATACATATATATATATATATATATATATATATATAAAGTATTTTATTTTATTTTTGAGAGAGATGCAGAGAGAGAAAGACACAGAGAGAAACACCAGAGCACTGCTCAGCTCTGGCTTATGGTGGTGTGGGGGGGTTGAACCTGGGACTTTGGAGTCTCAGGCATGAGAGTCTTTTTGTACAACCATTATATTTGCCACTGACAGACCCCTGCCCTTCCCTCTTAAAAAAATTGGTAGGACCAGACTTCCCTGGACAGACAACCCCATCAATGTGTTCTGGAGCACCACTTCCTCAGAGCCCCACCCTACTAGGGAAAGAGAGAGACAGACTGTGAGTATGGATAGACCAGTCAACACCCACGTTCAGTGGGGAAGCAATTACTGAAGCCAGACCTTCCACGCTCTACAACCCACAACGACCCTGGATCCATACTCCCAGAGAAATAGAGAATAGGAAGGCTATCAGGGGAGGGGGTGGGATGTGGAGATCGTGTTATGGGAATTGTGCGGAATTGTACCCCTCATTCTATGGTTTTGTTAATGTCTCCTTTCTTAAATAAATAAAAAAGAAAAAAAAAGAAAACAGTAATATCCAAGTTGAGGGCAAGGTCCTATGGGGCCCCACAAAGGGGTCTATTTTGCTGTTCCTGATAGAGATGACCTGTAATAATGGAGAGAGGTATTTATATGAAGTCTAGGCCTATCATGTCTGTTTGGGAATCTCAGGACTCCCCAGATAGGGCCCCAGCTGATGGATCCATTGGATCAATAACGGTAGAGAATGTTCCATCCTCCAAAGGGAGGCTGGACAACATACTTTATGCTACACCTGAGGAAGATGAGTTTTGAGTTTGGGGCAGCTTGGTACATTCCTACTTATGACCACAGAATGTGAGCTCAGATCTACAGGGATGCAGAGGTCACATAGGCTCCTAAGCTGAATATGGGCCCCAGATCACATCAAATTGATGGGGTTTATACAACTTTCCCATATTTGGGAGCTACTCTCTTCCCTGATCCAGCTTCCTAGCAATTTTTCCAGCCATGACATCTTCTCCCCAGACAATAACTTGGATCCACATGCATATCAGACTTCAGGCCCGGGGGGGGGGGGGGCGAGGACTGGTATAGTCAGTCACAGGCCCTTTGGAATATAATTAAACTATGCCTACTAGCTATCTACAAAATGGAGATCCCTCCCCCAAACTCTTCATCTGAACTATGCCAGCCTTTAGGTTCATGATTAGTCAACAATTTGTTTGGCCTCATATGTTAACTCTCTTTTCAGCCATCAGGTTCCATATGCTAGCATGATGTCAACCAGACTTCCTTGGACAGACAACCCCACCAATGTGTCCTGGAGCTCTGATTCCACAGATCCCACTCCACTAGGGAAAATGAAAACCAGGCTGGGAGTATGGATTGACCTGTCAACCTCCATGTTCAGTGGGAAGCAATTACAGAAGCCAGACCTTCAACCTTCTGCATCCCACAATGGCCTTGGGTCCATACTCCCAGAGGGTTAAAGAACAGGAAAACTATTAAGGGAGGGTACGGGATACGGAGTTCTGGTGGTGGGAATTGTATGGAGTAGTACCTCTCTTATCCTATGGTTTTGTTAGTGTTTCCTTTTTATAAATAAAATAATAATAACAAAAAGAAATTAAAGCCATTTAAAATCTTAAAAAAAGAAGAAAACAATAGCATCATAAAACTTTATTTATTTATTTATTTATTTCACATGTGTGATTGAGCTCAGCACCTATACAATGACTCTAACTTTCTCCTTTCTGATAGAGAGAGAATTTGAGAGAAAACAAATTGGGGCCTAGGAAGAGAGCAGTATAGCACTGTTCCTCCAACTCATGAAGCTTCCTCCCCTTCTCCTTCCACGTGAGAACTGAAGGTTGGAAACCAGATCTTTGCACATGGAAATTTGTGTGCTCAGCCAGGTTCATGACTGCCTAGTTCCAGATGCATCTCTGTTGACCACTGTTATTTCTAGTTATTCTCATTCATGATTCCTATTTACATAAACTGTGAATGTTATTTTTTAATTGTCCTGGTAATTAAGAAAATTCAGATGCTGTGGATTACTCTATATTTGGATAACTTTTAGCAAAAATTCAAAGACCTGAGCCATCTTTAGGTAATTAAACAATGATGAAAATCATGAGACTCAAATGTTGCAAGGTGTTGTGCAGTGACTGGTTTAGCTGTGGCCTAGTGATAACACTAAAGGAGCTTCATCAAGTAGCTTAATAAGATTATCTCAGGTGCTGATGAGATAGTTCACCTTGGAGGGAGCTTGCTTTGCCATGTGTAAAATCTAGGTGTACCACATGAGACTGATATGGAATTTAAGTTTCAGTGTTGTGATGTCTCCCCTTCTTTCTGTCTGTCTGAAAAAGTTGGTCTTGGTTAGTGAAGTGCTGGGAACAAATAACAAACTAAATAATTAAATGAAAAATTGTCTCAGAAAAGTCTCTGAGTTTCATCTTGGTAAATAACAACCTAAATCTTTTAGATATTACTGGATATTACTCTTTGGTTCTTTTAAAACACAATTTCCATCTTCAAAATCAGAAAAAAAATACATGAACTCTTTTTTTTTTAATAACTCTATTCCTCCACACTATGCTACCAACTAGAAATATACACCTGTTTTTAAAGGGTTCATATAATTAGATTAGACCTCCAGGATCCTTTTCATTAACTCAATGTCACATGACTTGCAACTTGAATAACATCTGTAAAATCTATTTTTCTGTGTAACATAAAATAATCATTGTCAAGATGTTTCATTATATCATGCCCATTGGCTTGAGGAGAAAAGACCTGGAGTATACCTTAGATAATTTTGAATTGCCTATCATAGTAGGTGATCTTCATCTCCCACTCAGCATAGAGATAATGCTTTAATTCAACTGTAGGGGCAATATCAGTATACCCAAATAGAACTAGTCCTCTGCCTAAAGAAAGCAGATAGTGATCCAAAACGCCTGCCAGGATGTTTTTTCCCTTGGTTTCTATCCAGAAGTTGAGCTACCAATAACATTGGATATTAACAGGATTTCAAAACATAGTAGAAGATTGGTAATATTCCACTCAGCTCCTATCCTAATGCAAATAGCGTCTTGTGGGGGAGCTGAATCTCTCTCTACCCAGCAGGAATAAGACTGAGTGAAGAAATGTGGAACAACGCCACTCAACATCACAGTTTTCTGCTCCACATAGTGTTAACAGAAAATAATGAAGAGATGAACCTTCACTCTCAGATAATACTAAATGTAACCAAAAGGAGTTAGTGACCTGTTAAAAGCAATTATGTAGAATCCTGAAACAAAAGCCCCCAAATCATAAAAATAATAAAGACAATCACTGTGTTGTTTGGTTAGTGGTGCAGTGGCCTCAAACTTAGGTGATTTCACTTCTCTTGGGGGTGGGGAGAGTTTTTTTCATTCTTTTTACTTTAAATACAGATAGTAAGAGAGGGAGAGACCTCACAGCCCTAACCATTCTGCCATGCTTGGCAATCCTACATAGCAATGGGTTTTGAGCTCAGGCTGTGTCAAGTTCAAGGCATGTGTACTACAATGAGTAGATGAGTTATTCCTCAACTTTGATAACAACTTGTATAAGAAGTTACACCATGTGTCTTGGAGCCTCACATCCCCAGATCCCTGCCCGACTAGGAAGAGAAATAGGCTTGGAGTATGGATTGACCTGCCAAAGCCCATGTTCAGCAGGGAAGCAATTACAGAAGCCAGACCTTCCACCTTCTGTACCCCATAATGATTCTAAGTCCATACTCCCAGAGGGATAAA
Source organism: Erinaceus europaeus (assembly GCF_950295315.1). Lineage (NCBI taxonomy): Eukaryota > Metazoa > Chordata > Mammalia > Eulipotyphla > Erinaceidae > Erinaceus > Erinaceus europaeus. Next base: position 140,219,470 of record NC_080164.1, read on the forward strand.
AAAGAGGAAAGCTTTTAAGGGAGGGGATGGGATATGGAGGCCTGGGAGTGGGCACTGTATGGAAATGTATCCCTCTTATCCTATAGTCTTGTCAATATTTCCATTTTATACAAATAAATAAACAAATAAAATCTAAATGTGATGATAACATTAACTATCGATTGATTGTCTTTTTGAACCCTAAGACAGCAGGAACCTCACATCTCCACTATAGAGCCCCTACTTCCCCCAGTCCTGGAACCCTTGGATAGGGCCCACTTTCCCGTATGCCTCTCCCAATCCATACCAAATAATATTGCATCCGCCGATCACAACCTAACCAACACGATTGCCACCTCAACATGCTTCACCTCAGACTGTGTGCAGAGACTTCACGTGTGGAATGACAACCCTTCAGCTTCATTACTCGGGTGAGACCTTTCCTTTTATAGTACACTCTAATTTCATCTCAGGTGGTTCACTTTCTAACAAAGTCCCATAACCTAGATATACACCAGTTTCTGTGAGAGAGAGCTTATGTGCACACGTATCCATAAACTACTGCAAAATATATACCTGAAAGCAGAAGTACACTACAGTTTGCAGTGAGTACCCCCTTAACACTTCCTCTCCACTATTCCAAGCTTTGGGTCCATGATTGCTCAACAATTTGTTTGGCTTCGAATGTTAACTCTCTTTTCAATCACCAGGTTCCAGATGCCATCAGGATGCTGGCCAGGCTTCCCTGGATTGAAGACCCCACCAATGTGTCCTGGAGCTCAGCTACCCCAGAGACACACCCTACTAGGGAAAGAGAGAGGCAGACTGGGAGTATGGACCGACCAGTCAACGCCCATGTTCAGCGTGGAAGCAATTACAGAAGCCAGACCTTCTACCTTCTGCATCCCTCAATGACCCTGGGTCCATGCTCCCAGAGGTATAGAGAATGGGAAAGCTATCGTGGGAGGGGGTGTGTTATGGAGATTGGGTGGTGGGAATTGTGTGGAGTTGTACCCCTCCTACCTTATGGTTTTGTTAATTAATCCTTTCTTAAATAAAAAATAATAATAAAAAAATAAAAAGTTAAAAAATGCGTTGCTCAAATATTGTACACTACTGAATAAGAATTAAAGATATAGTTATTAGCTATTATTTCAGTGGTTTCCAGCAATTAGAAGTAGAAGTGGAAGAGTCTTGGATAGAGATATAACCTTTCAGTGGTGGAAATTATTTTAGCTTGAATATACTATCAGTAACACAAATCTGTACATGAGATAAAAAAAACATATGTCCCTCCATACTCAAATGAGTGTATATAATAAGTTCTGTAAAATAATTACTAAATATGCACATGTTTTATAACAATCAACTTCCTAGTTTTAATGTTATGCTGTGGTTGTTCCAGCTGTTGCCAATAGGGAAATATGGACGTAGCATTCATCACATATCCCTGTACTTGGGTGTTAGTGGTATTGTAGTTTCTTTTTTTTTTAATATTTATTTTATTTATTTATTTATTCCCTTTTGTTGCCCTTGTTGTTTTATTGTTGTAGTTATTATTGTTGTTGTCGTTGTTGGATAGGACAGAGAGAAATGGAGAGAGGAGGGGAAGACAGAGAGGAGGAGAGAAAGCTAGACACCTGCAGACCTGCTTCACTGCCTGTGAAGCGACTCCCCTGCAGGTGGGGAGCCGGGGTTCGAACCGGGATCCTTATGCCGGTCCTTGTGCTTTGCGCCACCTGCGCTTAACCCGCTGCGCTACAGTCTGACTCCCCTTTGCAGTTTCTTTATTTGCTTTTTTGTAACAACTGTGAATCTGTAATTAACCCTCAAATTACAAACAGTGCTAAATGAAAACTCTTATATAATTGATTTAGTGTCCATTTCTGTTTACCTTTCCTTTAAAGTGTTCTAGTTTAAACAAAATTATTTATCGCGACTTTCTCTTAATATCTTTTGAGCCTATTGATACTTCATACAATGTTCAGAAGCAGATATTACTTTTATTGTTATCATCTCATGACCATATTTTTGTTTTCTCTCTTAATTACTAGCAAATATAATGACTAAATAAAAGTGGCCTCAAAGAATCTGTTATAAACACTTAAGTTTGTCTGTATAACTAGGTAAGTAGGACACAGGATATTTGCTGAATTAACAATGGCTACTGCAACTGTTCCTAGATTTTTAAATAGCCCTCCTGGGATATGTTAAAAAAGGACTGTATCATATCATCTGTGCACTAAATATGAAATAGTAAAGCTTGCTTTCCTTTATGTATAAAACACTGGTCAGCAGCAATTACTAAATCTGCACATGTTTTATAATAATCAAACGAGTAAAAAAAAAAGTTTATAACAATCAAACAAGTAAAACAGAAGAAAAAACAAAACATAAACACTGTAAATGCCTGTGTTTTATAACATCAATGAAAGCTATAAAAATAAATATTTTAAAAGAAAAAATGATTAAAATAATATAATAAGGGCTAAACCCCTCGAGGATAAAATACAGATTTAAATAATAGTCTGGAAAATACAATAGCATTCAAAACACAATTAAGCAAGTGTATAACATAACTGTAAAATATTGTTAGTAAAAACAAGTTGGGCAACTTTCATATTTAAGACAATGTAAACACTTTATTTTGAAAAACAATCTTTTAACATTTTATGTTTTACATTAAGTAGAAAACTATAATAACAGATTTTTTTCTCAAGCTAATATGCCAAATAAAATGTGCTAGCACAAAGCAAATTGAAGTTATATAGTCAGAGAACATTTCTCTCCATTGAGAAATTTAAACATCCCCCACAAATAGACAAAATGAAAAGTTAAATATATTTATGCATGCTGCAGTCTATCGAATAACTGTATATCAGTTTATTCATAGGGTGGGCATAGAAGTTACTCCAAGTTGTATTAATGAGGAAAATGTTGCAATTTAATGAAGATGAATTACTCCCAGTTTCTCTGAGACAAAGGCAGAGATAGAGTAGAACATCAATGTTTATTATACTGCAGTTAACCAAATATTTAGTCAGAATAAAAATAAAAATAAAGCTACATTACTGGAATAAAAATGTTAATATTCCTATTTTTTCTGATCAAATTGCACATATTAAATGCTAACTCTAGTTTGAATCATATAATAATGCTGGGACTGAGCAGTGGCACATCTATTAGAGTACACGGGTTGAAATGCTCAAAGACCTGGGTTCAAGCCCCCAGTCTCAACTGTAAAGCGAAAGTTTCACAATCTGTGAAATAGTGATGCAAGTGTCTCTCTCCCTTTTTATCCCTCTCAACCCTTTCAATTTCTCTGTTTCTATCCAACAAATAAGTAAATATTGAAAAAATAAGCATTAAAAAATAATGCCACTGTATTCAGAAATGAAGAACATTTATTTAGTATATTTATATTTGTGTTAAAGACCATAAATACCAATAAACCATTCATAGAGTATCTAGATTATTTTTAATGTTATAGTTTATTTATATTGTATTGTGATACTGAATATATAACTTTGTATTTTAACTTATCTTATTTTTTATTTATTTATTTATCGAATAGAGACAGTCAGAAATTGAGAGGGAAAGGGGAGATAGAGAGAGAGAAGGAGACAGAGACACACCTGTAGCACTGCTTCACCACAGCAAAGAGTTCCACCTTCAGAGTGGGCATGCGACTAGAACATATGTCCTTGTGCATTTTAACATATGCAATCAATCAGGGGTGTCAACCACCCGCACCCTGAATATCTGACTTTGTATACTATAGGGTTTCAGTTCTGGATCAGATCATATTCTATGTTAGTAAGTATGTAAATCCTGTCACCACCTGAACAAATGTTCTTAGAAGGCACAGAGAGAAAACATATGAGAGAGAATACTGCAAGGACAAAACAGAGAAAAAATTAACTTATCCACTGTTGGCATCTATAAAAAATTGCTGAGTGTTGTTAACAAACAGGTCAATGGTAAATACTATCTTTTGCCATTAGGTCATTTAAAAAAGTAAACACACACACACATACACACGCACACACATTCATCAAGTTGGCAGTTTTAGTAACCATGTAAATCAAGGAGAGGCCATGAGAAATGAAATTTTTGGTCTGTTACATAATACTTTATAATTTCAAAAAATTGTAAAATATTTGAATCCACGTTTAATTCATTTTCATAATAAAAATTAAAAAGATGGTGTTTTGTCCAATTATAAAGATAATATTTCTATGGTAACACAGTGCTAAGAGACTTTCAGAAATACAGGATACTTCAATAGAGATAGAGCTACTATTGTGTACCTTATAGAAGATATTAATTAACCAAATACTTAATTAACAAGCAGTAAAGCTTCCAAATGCTAACTGCAGTACCAACACATGTTAGGAAACCATACGTTAATTATAGTTACATCTCTATATACCTTTATTACTGCAAGTAAAAAAGTCCAGATAGTAGGTGGGATCTTTGTAAAATCTTTGTTATTTATTGAAAAAAAAAACATATATGTTCACTTATCCCATTAAAAAAAGACAATTCCAGGAAGATGAACAAATCATAATATCATAAGATCAAGAAAACTTCTAACAAGAGTATTAGATACTAAGAATCTAGTTTTATCTATTTATACACCATCACCATGACAACTATTGTAACTTATATACAATGTTGTACTTTATAGTTCAACAGTAATATTACTAAAATAATCTTATTATGCATGTAGTAGATGTATAATATAATTGTCTAGATAGAACACAATATATTCAACATTTAAATCACATTCACTTCCATACTCTCCTAATTTTTCTGGCTTACCAACAAAAATTAAAGAGAATTTTTGAGTATCCCAACTGTACGAACTTCAATATTCTAACCCACACTGAAGAATAAAATTTAAAAATAGTAGATTACAAAAATTATAACTACTGTTTTTTACTAAAGTCATAAATAAGGGTGAATTTTCTAGTGACTATTGAAATTATTTTGCCAATAATCACACTGTTTATTCGGATGGAATATAACAGGCATCCGATTTTAACACAGAGAAGATGCTATATTATTTAAGAGAAGAAAATTTTGTCCATGTAAATTCTTCTGAAAGTAAAAATGTAGCATACATTCATTTTTTTCTACTAAGATATTTTTTCACTGGTTCAAGTTAGATGATAACATAAAAGTGTGGCAGAAATAACTATATTTTTTATTCTAACATCTAGTAGTAGCACCAGTTAGCTTTTGAATTCATAATTTTCTTCACTAAAGCATATCTGATTTCATAAATGCATATTTAATAAGTTACTGAGTACTATTGACTATTGACTGCTTATTTTCGACCACAATTATCCTTTTCCTCACTTACTATGAAAACAATAATACTCTTAATTAGTAATATGAGTCTTTTATATGGAGAAAACATTCCATCTTTTTTCTAATTAAATTTTAAAATAAAATATTGGACTGAAAATACAGTTACTATGTGAATGTCTCTATGACAAACAATTCATTTTTTTTAAGTTCATAACCTTTTCCCTTTATTGCCACCAGAATTATCATACAAGAAAATTTTAGAGGGGAGGGTTAAATAGAAAAGAGGAGAAAGAAAGAGAGACACTTGCAGACCTACTTCTCTGCTCATTAAGCTTCTCTCCCCACCCCATAGGTGGGAAGTGAGCGTTTGAACTTAGGTTCTTGCAAATGTTAACATGTACGCTCAACCAGGTGTTCCACCACTGGCAACCAGGCAATTTTATAACCCTAATTAAATCGCTGAATTCTTTAAATATCCACATTAGAAAAAATAAGTAATTTGAATAAAATCATATAAAATAAAGAAAGTGAAGCAGCAATAATAAACCTAGACAAACACAAAGCACCAGATACAGATGGGCTAATGGTGAATTCTACCAAGCATTTGATTTTTCTACATTCTCTTTTATAAGATAAAAGAAAGGGAATATCTCCTGATAATCCCACAAAATTATGTTTATTTGAAACCACATTAGTAAAAGCATTATAAGAAAATTATAGACCACTGGAATATAGATACCATGTAGATTTAACATTTCTCAGCAAAAGTCTAGCAAGAAAAAAAATGTATATACTATGATCAAATATAATTTATCTCATATATAATAAGCTCAACAGTTTAAAATCAATTCATGTACTCCATCACATTAGCAGAATAAAAAGGAAAATCAGATAATCTTATCAACATATGCAAAAAGATATAATAATGGGAACATGTGTACTTTGTCAAAAATCCATAGTAGCTGAGAGGCAGACTGGGAGTATGGATCGACCAGTCAATGCCCATGCTCATCGGGGAAGCAATTACAGAAGCCAGACCTCCCACTTTCTGCAACCCACAATGACTCTGGGTCCATGCTCCCAGAGGGATAGAGAATGGGAAAGCTATTGGGGAGGGGATGGGATATGGAGATTGGGAATTGTGTGGAGTTGTGCTCCCCCCCATCCTATGATTTTTGTTAATGTCTCCTTTCTTAAATAAATAAATTAATTTTAAAAAATATTAGTTTTATAGTTGTAACAAATATACCACTCATGTGTGATATTAATGATGGGAAAGTTTATACATGTCTGGAATATGGAGAATACAGAAAATCTCTAAAATTTCACTTCAATTTTCAATAAACCCACAACTTCTCTAAAATCATTTTTAAAGCCTAAGAGTTATTTTTAAATACTTGAAAACATAGTAATTAACATCAGAGATATGGTGCTGGGAAACCTTGGTGATTAAATGAAAAAAGAACATCTTGCCTTTTCGTGAAGTATTTGAACCATTTAGGTCACCTTGACATATTAAAATGCAACCATTTGCAACCTCAGTTCTTCAGGAAATAGGTGGGTCGCTATATATAAATACCTATGTCTGGGGGCGGAGCCAAGATGGTGACTTGGAGACAATACCTGGTGTGAGTTCTGTATGGAGGCTACTTTAAACCTGGGAAGTTCTGTGAGGGTAGGAGTTCTGGGCCAGTGGTGGAGGGGAAGTTCAGGGATGGGTCAGGGTGGCACTAAGGAGGAGCCCTATAATTTACCTATGGGCTGGCAAACAGAGATCCAAAAGGACAAAGGAAACAGGGATTCAGCTAGAAGTCTTCAGTTTTGCTATTTCAGTCTGCACTCCCCCAGCTACAAGACCAAGCCCCATACCAGCTACTTCTGGTAGCCCTACTGTGGAGCTAATTTCTTTGTTAAGATTCTGGATCCTCAGGAGTGTTATCCAACCAACGGGGGATATTTCCCCAAGCAAAGGCTTTTTTTTTTTTTCCACTTGAGGAGGCATAGAGTTCTGAGTGACAGAATGCCTGACCAATCAGAGCCTTGGTCTTGCTTTGGTTAGATTACCTGTCTTCATTTCCTCTACCTCTTGATCTTGTTTGATAGTTACTTCTTGTAATTTTTTGCTTTTTCTTGGTTTAGAAGAGGATGAGGCTGTGTGCAGTCAATCTGAAGTGGTCTAATCTACTGATTTTTGTTAGGGCTTTTTTATTCTCTTTTATATTATTATTATTATCATTATTATCTTTGCTTGTCTTTTTTCTCTCCAGGTTAACCAGAAATAGCTGCTGTTGCTTTTTCTATTGATAATTGATTGAGTGTGTTACCCATTGTGGGAGGAACTGGCTTCTCTCTCTTTTCTCCAGTTTTTTTTTTTTTTTTTTCCTACTGCCTGATCCAAAAAAATCTCTTTACTTTAGCTGATTTTTTTTTTCTTTCTGTATTCACAGGCACTCCTTTGTGAATTATTTTCTGGAATAAGTCTAACTCAGATCGTACTGTCTCTCTCATTTTCTCTCTCCCTGTGTCTTTCTCTTTTCTCTTTTCCTTTCTCTTGCCACTATCTCTAGAATTAACAGTTGAAAGTTGATTTTTAACTGTCTATTCTTGCTTTTTCTTTTTTCTTTTTGTTTTATTTGTTTTTATCGTTGGAGTGGAGGTGTTGCTTGGCTAACTGGTTTTGGTTGAACTACATTAATCTTTTTTTCAGTTGCTATTGTACTTTCTGAGATGTATGACTTCATTTGGGAAAAGTTCTTAATTTAGTGTGGCTTACACATGACAACAACTGTAGGACTACAGAACAGAAAAATACAAACAACACCAACTTAAAAAAAAAGGTTAAATCAAAAGCAAAACTGCTACCACAATGAATTAGGATAAGACCCCCCAAAAAATTCCAAGTAAGCCAGAAGCAACTATAAATAAGGAAAATATCCTAACAATAATTGACCTATAAATCACATAAATGAGGACAGCTATTAAGGAAAAGGCTATCAGAAATAGTGAAACAACCGATAAAACCCTCAGGGAAAATAACAGCTACACTGAGGTAACTAGAGAACTGAAAGATGATATAGCTTAGCTAAAAGGAAAACTAGCAGAACAATCTAATACTGTAACTGAGCAAGGGAAAATAATAGCTGAACTGAAGAAAGAAGCTTAGGGAAGGTAAAATAGATTAACAGAAGCAGAAAACATAATTATCCAGGCAGAGGATTAGTAAAAGAAAACTAATAAAGAAGTAAAAGAGCTAAAAAAAAAAGGATTGAGACACACTGAAAACAACAACAGAGACATACAGGAAGATCTCAAAGGAATTAACTATGACATAATTGGCCTACCAGAGGAAGAAACAGAGAAAGGGGAAGAAAACTTCCTAGAGGAAAAAATAGAAGAAAACTTCCCAGCCAACTTGTTTAGAAACAACTTCTTTTCTTTCTAAGTGACAGAAAGGACATTAAGATTCAAAAGGCCTGGAATATGATGGCAGAGGACTCAGTGGGGGTTATATTGTTATGTGGAAAAGTGGGAAATGTTATGCATGTACAAACTATTATATTTATTGCTGAGTGTCAAACATTAATCCCCCAATTAAAAAAAAATGCAATAGGCCCAGAAAGTCCAAAACAAATTCGACCCAAACCTGAAGACACCAAGACACATCATAGTTCCAATGAAAAGAATTAAGGATAAAGAAAGCATCCTAAATTCTGCAAGACAAAAACAAAGTCACATACAGAGGAAAACCCATAAGGCTATCAGAGAGTTCTCTACTCAAACTCTAAAAGCCAGAAGAGAATGACAAGATATCTCTCAAGCCCTCAATGAAAAAGGGTTTCAACAAAGGATAATATATCTTGCTAGACTTTCATTCAGACTAGATGGAGGGATAAAACCTTCTCAGACAAGTGACAATTAAAGGAGGTAACCATCACCAGCCCTTCTCTGAAAAAGTTTCTAAAATACCTATAAACAAGAACATCACCAAAATGTGTGCCATATATCAAATCAAATAAAGAAATGTTGAATAATGCACTGCAATACCTTAAATCCAAAATATCAATAAATGTCAATGGCTTAAATTCAACCATTAAAAGACACAGATTAGGAGGATGGATCAGAAAACACAACACAACCATATGTTGATTCCAAGAATTACACCTGACACAATGAGACAAACACAGATTGAAAGTATAAGGATGGAAAACTATCATACAGGCAAATGAACCACAAAAAGGGCAGAAACAGCCATTCTGATCTCTGAAAAAATAGACTTTAAATTAAGTAAAGTAATAAAAGAATTAAAAAAAAAAGAATTGTAAATAATGGAGGAGATATCACAACAGACACCAAATAAATACAAAAAATTATGCTACTATGAACAACTCTATGCTACAAAGCTAGAGAATCTGGAAGGAATGAAAGATTCCTACAAACATATGCCCTTCCAAACCTGAACCAAGAAGAACTACAGAACTTAAATGGACCTATCACAGACAAAGAAATTGAAATAGTTATTAATTAAAAATATCCCCATCAACAAAAGTACAGGACCAGATGGCTTTAGAAATGAATTCCACAAAACCTTCAGGAACCAGTTAATACCTATTCTTTTTTTTTTAAATTTTTTATTTAAGAAAGGATTAATGAAAAAAAAACATAAGGTAGGAGGGGTACAACTCCACACAATTCCCACCACCCAATCTCCATAACCCACCCCCTCCCATGATAGCTTTCCCATTCTCTAGCCCTCTGGGAGCATGGACCCAGGGTCATTGAGGGTTGCAGAAGGTAGAAGGTCTTCCTTCTGTAATTGCTTCCCCGCTGAACATGGGCGTTGACTGGTTGGTCCATACTCCCAGTCTGCTTCTCTCTTTCCCTAGTAAGGTGTGTCTCTGGGGAAGCTGAGCTCCAGGACACATTGGTGGGGTCTTCAATCCAGGGAAGCCTGGCCAGCATCCTGGTGACATCTGGAACCTGGTGATTGAAAGGAGAGTTAACATACGAAGCCAAACAATTTGTTGAGCAATCATGGATCCCAAGCTTGGAATAGTGGAGAGGAAGTGTTAGGGAGGTACTCACTGCAAACTCTAGTGTACTTCTGTTTTCAGGTATATATTTTGCAGTAGTTTATGGATACGTGTGAACATAAGCTCTCTCTCACAGAAACTGGTGTATATCTAGGTTTTGGGACTTTGTTAGAAAGTGAACTACCTGAGATGAAATTAGAGTGTACTATAAAAGGAAAGGTCTCACCCGAGTAATGAAGCTGAAGGGTTGTCATTCCACATGTGAAGTCTCTGGACACAGTCTGAGGTGAAGCATGTTGAGGTGGCAATCGTTGAGTTGGTTAGGTTGTGATCGGCGGATGCAATATTATTTGGTTTGGATTGGGAGAGGCATACGGGAAAGTGGGCCCTATCCAAGGGTTCTAGGACTAGGGGAAGTAGGGGCTCTATAGTGGAGATGTGAGGTTCCTGCTGTCTTAGGGTTCAAAAAGACAATTGATAGTTAATGTTATCATCACATTATTTGGTAATTGGGTTAACTTTGAAAAGTCCTTTTGTTATGGTTTGCTGTACCTATTCTTTAAAGCTCTTCCACAAGGTTGAAGAAACACTTTGTTCCACCTTCTATAAAGCCAACATCACCCTGAAACCAAAAGCAGATAGGGACACAACAAAAAAGAAAAACTACAGACCTATATCTCTGCTGGACATAGATGCCAAAATAGTGAACAAGGTCCTAGCTAATCAGATACTGCAGTATATCCAAAAGATTGTTCATCATGATCAAGTGGGATTTATCCCAGGAATACAAGGCTGGTTCAACATACATAAATCAATCAATGTCATTTGCCACATCAATAAAAGCAAAAGCAAAAACCACATGATTATCTCAATAGACACAGAGAAAGCCTTTGAGAAACCCAGTACCCATTCATGCCTAAAACACTATAGAAAAATGGGAATGGATGAAAAATTGCTCAAGATAGAAGAGTCCATATACAGCAAACCAGTAGCCCAAATTAATCTCATTATCACCATTACTCTTCAATATAGTATTGGAAGTTCTTGCCACAGCAATCAGAGAAGAGAAAAAAAATCAAAGGAATATATATTAAAAGGGTAGAATTCAAATTCTCACTCTTTCCAGATGATATGATAGTATGCATAGAAAAATATAAGAATAAAGTAGAAAGCTACTAGCAATCATTAGACAATATAGCAATGTGTCAGGCTACAAAATCAATGTAGAAAAAATCAGTGGCATTTCTTTATGCAAAGACTAAATCTGTTAAAGAGGATATCCAGAAATCACTCTCACTCCCTGTTACAGCAAACTCAATAAAATGTCTAGGAATAAACCAGATGAGAGAAGTGAAAGACTTGTATACTGAAAATTATGAGTTCCCATTGAAAGAAACAGAAAATTATGCAAAAAAAAAAAAGGAAACATATCCCATGATCACGGACTGGAAGTATCAATATAATCAAAATGAATATTCTACCCAGGGCCATATAAAAATTTAACCTGCCATCATCAAAGACCCATCAAGTTTATTTAAGAGAATAGAACAAAATTTACAATAATTTATCAGGAAACACCTAGAATCACCAAAACAATTTTGAGGGAAAGAAACAGAAATGGAGGCATGACACGCCCAGATCTCAAACTATATTATAAAGCCATCATCATCAAAACAGCATGGTACTGGAACAAAAAAAGGCACACAGACCAGTGGAACAGAATTGAAAGCACAGATCTAAATCCCCACACCTATGGATATTTAATTTTTCATAAGGGAGCCCAAATTATTAAATGGAGGAAAAAGGGTCTTTTTAATAAATGGTTCTGGAAAAACTGGGATGAAACATGCAGAAGAGTGAAATTGAACCTTTTTATCTCACCAGAAACAAAAGTCAACTCCAGATGGATCATGGACATGGATGCTAGACCAGAAACTATCGAATACTTAGAGGAAAAGATTGGTGAAATACTTTCCCACCTAAACTTCAAGGACATTTTTGAAGATACAAACCCAATTACAAGGAAGACTAAAACAAAAACAAATTAATGGGACTCCATCAATTTGAGAAACTTCAGCACAGCAAAAGTATCCATCACCCAAACAGAGACCCCTCACAGCACGGGAAAAGATCTTCACATGCATATATCAGTGAAGAGACTAATAACCAAAATATATAAGAGCTCAGCAAACTTAGAAACAACAACAGCAAACAACAAATGACCCCATCCAAAAATGGGCAGAGTATATTAACAGAATATTCACTACAGAAGAGATTCAAAAGGCTAACAAACACATGAAAAATTGCTCCAGGTCACTGATTGTCAGAAAAATGCAAATAAAGACAACAGTGAGATACCCCCTCACTCCTGTGAGAATGTCATACATCAAAAATGACAGCAGTAACAAATGCTGGACAGGTTGTGGGAACAAAGAAGATCTCCTACACTGCTGGTGGGAATGTAAATTGATCCAACATCTGTGGAGAGCAGTCTGGAGAACTCTCAGAAGGCTAGAAATAGATCTTGCATATGACCCAGTAATTTCTCAGCTAGGGATTTGTCCCAAGGACTCCATAACACCCAACCAAAAAGATATGTGTACACCTGTGTTCATCACAGCACAATTCATAGTAGCTAAAACCTGGAAGCAACCCAGGTGCCCAACAACAGATGAGTGGCTGAGAAAGCTGTGGTATATATACACAATGGAACACTATGCAGCCATTAATGATAATGAACCCACCTTCTCTGACCCATTTTGGATCGAGCTAGAAAGAATTATATTAAGAGAGATAAGTCAGAAAAACAAAGAAGAGTATGGGATCATCCCAGTCATAAACAGAAATTGAGAAAGTAGAATAGAAAGAGAAAACTCAAAGCAGAATCTGACTGAGTTTGGAGTATGGCACCAAGGTAAATATCTCTGGGTGGAGGGTGAGGGTAGATGTTCAGTTTCACTGGGAGGACAAAGACTTTTGGTGTTGGTAATAGTGTTTATTTACACTCCTATTAACCTATAGTCACACAAATCACTGTTAAATTAACATGAGAGGGGGAAAATGGATTGAATGTCTCAAATGTTTTGACGCATAAATCAGAGCTCTGAGTATATGTTCCTTCAGTCTAAACACTTAAGACTGTAAACTGGTAATCAGAGTGAATTTTAACAATGCTAATTGTTAATTAATTTAACAATTGCTAATATATTTCTAGTAATGACTTGTTCATTGAAATATTAAATCTCCTAAAAATTTAGACAAGGGAGAACAGAAGCCACTAGTGGCATTAATTTATAAGATACAGTTGGAGGCCAGGAGGTAGCACAGCAAATTAAGTGCACATGGTGCAAAGCCAAAGGCCAGTGCAAGGTTTCTGGTTGGAGCCCCAGACTCCCCACCTACAGGGAGGGTCGCTTCACAAGTGGTGAAGCAGGTCTGCAGGTGTCTGTCCTTTCTCCTCTCCTGATTTTTCTGTCTTATCCAACAACAATAACATCAGCAATAACAATAATAAAAACAACAAGGGCAACAAAAATGGAAAAAAAAATGGCCTCCAGTAGCAGTGGATTCATATTGCAGGCAATGAGCCCCAGCAATAACCCCTGAGGCAAAAAAGAAGATACAGCTATATGTAAATAGCATTAAAGGACAAAAATTATGGTGAGGTCTTGTATGATACAGCAATTTCTAACAATGGGATTTTCAAAGTTAACCCAATTGTCAAACAACTTGGTTATAAAAATAACTATCTATTGCCTTCTTAAACCTAAGGCAGCAGGAACCTTCCATTTTCTCTCTAAAGCCAGTATTTCTCCCAGTCCTGGAACCTCTAGGGTGGGGCTCACTTTCCTGCATGCTTCTCCCAATTAATACCAACTGATACTGCATCTGCTGATCCCAGCTATAAGCAATACAACCAGTACTACCTTGGCATATTATACTTCGAACTGTGTCCAGAGATGTCAGATGTAGAATGTCAACTTTTCAGCTTCATTACTCCGGTAAGACCTTTCCTAGCTCATAGGACTCCTTAATTCCATTTTGGCTGGTGTACTTCCTAATGAAGTCTCAAAATATACGTATAGGCCAGGGACTATGAAATAGGGCATATGCACACATGTATCCATATTATGGAAAAATTATATACCTAAACAAAAAGTGCACAATAGTTCGCAGTGAGTCAATAAATGAAGCAAACAAGTAGAAAGACCTAAAAAGTCACCATAAAGTACCTAATGAAGTAGTTTCTACTTAGATACCTTCCTCACCTACTTCCTATAACAGGTCCCTTAATCACTCCAAAGCTAACCTTGTCAGACAAAGTAAGGACTACAAAAGCTGAATTAGGGCAAGACACTGGCATACTTTAATGATTACTCTTCAGTCACTATCAGGCCACCCCATTAGCTGGGGCCCTAGCCAGGGACTCCTGAAATTCCCACACAGACATGATGGGCCTAGTCCTCTAACAGTGCTTTCACCACTGTCACTGGTCATCTCTATCAGAAACAACATAATGGACCCCTCAATGAGCCTCTATAAGATCTTGCTCTCAATTGGATTTAAAATGGTAGGGAATGTTCCTCTCTCCAAAGGAAAGTAAGATAACATAATCAACATACTATCCAAGGAAGTTGAGTCCTCAAATTAGTGCAGCCAGGAATGTTCCTAGCTATGACCACAGAATGCAAGCTCAAGCCTACAAGAATGCAGAATTTACACAGGCTCTCGTGCTGATTATGGGCCCCAGATCAAATTGATGGGATTTACAGTTAACAATATTTATATACTTTCCCCATATTTGGGAGCTACTTTGTTCCCTGATCCAGATTTCTAGTCCTTTTTCCAACTATGACACAATCACCCCAGACAATAACCTGGGTCCACCTGCATATTAGATGGTAGGCACTGACAAAAACTAGTAAAGTCATGGACCCCTTAGAATATACCTAAAATAGACCTACTAGCTCTTTCCAAAATGGAGATCCCAAATCTTCATCTGCAATATTTTTGCCTTTAGGCTTATGATTAGTCAACAATTTGTTCTGCTTTATATCTTAACTCTTGTCAACCACTAGGTTCCAGATTATACCATAATGCCATAATGCCAACCTGACTCCCTTGGGCATAGGACCCCACTAATGTCCTAGATTCTTATTTAATAATAAATATCAAGTTAGAATTTTTAGGAAGTAATATCTTCTAGATAATTCTGTTTGACATGGAAAATGTATTTTAGTGGATAAAGTGGGCACCTACAAAAGTTAAATAAAAATATATAATATTAGAACATACATTACAAAAAAAGCTTTAAAAGAAGATGAAAATGACAGGAATAGAAATGGTAATACTATTTTGCTAGTATGATGATAGAAGGGAATGTGAAAATATAAAAATTGAGGAAGCACAATTAAAGCAAAAGTATCAATATCAATCTGAGAGCATAACACTCTAGCTTAAGAGAACAAGGAGAAAGACATTCAGATAATTTGACAACTGAAAGGGGAATAACTCTAGGGGCTATGAAGAAATGAAGTGGAAGTAAAATGCAAAAGATGGTAATTCCATATGCATAATGAACCTAAGATCATGCATGGATCTGGAAAACACTTATGCATCTAGATTTTTTTTAATATCTTATGAAAAAAACTCAACAGATTCAGTCAAGTATGCTGATAAATCTAAGTTTAAATAGATACTTTTAAAAATGAGTTGGAAATATAACTATTTTAATAGAAAATGAAGCTTTAAATATAAATAATGAAGTTTATATAATATAGCGTTCTCATATTTGCCAATTTCTAGTGCTACATTTTCTAGTTCTACTATTTCTTTTTAGAAATTCATTTATAATGACTAAAGACATGCCTTAAAATGTATAGCGCTGGATTTTCCTATCATAGGATTTCAGTTCAAACTAGCACTGTCTGTACTAGAGTGGTGCTCTGGATTCTCTCTCTGTCTTTTGTCTGCCTCTTTTTTATATGTAATAAAATGATTTTTAAAGTTTATATGTATAATCACATCTTTTGTATTTAAACATTTCAAGTGATACAAACATTTCTATTTAAAAATAAGTACAAAAGTTCATTTGTTTTTAGGATATCACAAAAAGTTCATCTTCTGAAGAACCTTTTGAGAAAGGAATACAGGAATCAAAAATCTGTAAGTAAAATATATCCTCTCTTGGTTAGTGTTCACAACAGTAAACATAAGTTTAAAAGTTTACATTCGATAGTAAACACTATTCATTGATGCCAATATTTGTTTTCCTCCAAAAACTGGTGAATCCAGTCAAAACCTTCTTTAGGAAAGGAGGATTTAGAATGTTACTTTTTGGTTTTATTACAGTGCTTTTGCCAAGTTAGACTTGGGTCAGCTAAACTGTTATCGGAGGAAATATTTTTTCGTTATAAAAAAAAAAAACATTTTTTAACTTCATCCAGATCATGTTTTGATGATTGTTTCAATCATATATTAAACCCTCTACTCCTCACTATTAAAATATCCAGTTTCTAGTCCATACCCCCAGAGAGGAAGAAATGATAGAGGGAAATGATCAGAACTTGAATACATATATGGTAGGTAGATAGATAGATAAATAGTTGATAGATAGACAGATAGATAGATAGATAGATAGATAGGTAGGTAGATAGATAGATAGATAGATAGATAGATAGATAGATAGATAGATAGATAGATATGTAATAGATAGATATGGATAGAGTCAACACATATCTGTGTGTGACCTGAGGAGAACTACTGAAGTTTCCAGTTGAGGGCATGGGAACACAGAACTCTGGTAGTGGTAATGGTGCAAAATCATATCCCTATTATCACATAATTTTTTAAATCAATACTAAATCATTAATAAAAATATCCAGTTTCTAAACTTAAAACATTTTCAAACATAACTTTATTTTAATGACTGTGAGACAGAGATAGACAACCAGCTAGACAGATGACAGATGATAAATACATACATACTGAGGAAGAAACAATGGCAGCAAATAAGACTTATTAGGCTAGACGTTCTCCTATTTTCTGATTAAGATACTAACTAAACCTTGTAAAAAATATTAGTGTCAACTTTTATGGAATGCTTATTGAAGTTAGAAATACATTTTTTGAAATCTAGTAAATAGCTGTTTAGTAAGAGATATTATACACTTTAGGAAATGCTCTGATTAATCTTTTTTTTATATATATATGCTCTTTTCTGAGACACACTTGAGAGGCAAATCCTGTATAGAATGTAAACTTTTTACTTTAAAAGAGGAATCATTGTCAAAGCTCAAACACAAATTTTAACTAAATTACTTTATCCACTTCTTTGAGATAATTGTTTTTATAGTAATTCATGTTGTTCTAATAAAATGACCTGGATTGCATTACTGTTTTCAGGTGAGATCCTTAAGATTGGATTTCCAGGCTATTTAGCACTGAATAATTTCCAACTATAGTTATAATCTGTTTAGACTTGTGAAGTCTTAAATTACCATCTAGGTATAAATGAGCAAACATTTCATTAAAAAAAATGAAGAGTTTTATGACAATAACTTTCCTTGGAAATGGAGCCACCTGAGCTTTTCTAATAGCTGGTGACATCCATTAGTGGTTTTCTCTGAAATTGAAAACATTTTCCATCTGTTCATACACACTCATTACAAAGTAGTTAAGAGCCTGTGGGATCACAAAGGCACATTTTGGCAAATTACAAAATATCAGAATGAGTTATTGAAGAGGCAGCAATGACTATATAATAAGCTGTTCAAACCTGCATTGTCTGGGTTTGTTGTTAGAAAAGACATCTATATGCTAAAATATAGTTTACTAATTAATACTTGGTTCTCTTACATTTGAAGGTATTTATTTCTGTCCCTATGACTCAAATTCATTCCTTTAAGATTTGTGTAATGTTGTGAATTTTCAAACATGAAGACTTTCTATTTATTTTTAGTAAACTTCTAGCCAATGAATCTCTCTTTTTTTAATTTATTTTTTATTTAAGAAAGGATAAATTAACAAAACCATAGGGTAGGAGGGGTACAACTCCACACAATTCCCACCACCCAATCTCCATATCCCACCCCCTCCCCTGATAGCTTTCCCATTCTCTATCCCTCTGGGAGCATGGACCCAGGGTCATTGTGGGTTGCAGAAGATGGAAGGTCTGGCTTCTGTAATTGCTTCCCCACTGAACATGGACGTTGACTGGTGGGTCCATACTCCCAGTCTGCCTCTCTCTTTCCCTAGTAGGCTGGGTCTCTGGGGAAGCTGAGCTCCAGGATACATTGGTGGGGTCTTCAGTCCAGGGAAGCCTGACCGGCATCCTAATGGCATCTGGAACCTGGTGGCTGAAAAGAGAGTTAACATTCAAAGCCAAACAAATTGTTGAGCAATCATGGACCCAAAGGTTGGAATAGTGGAGAGGAAGTGTTAGGGGGGTACTCACTGCAACCTCTAGTGTACTTCTGCTTTCAGGTATATATTTTGCATTAGTTTATGGATACGTGTGAACATATGCTCTCTCTCACAGAACCTGGTCTATATGTTGACAAAATAGGCTTAAATAAAAAAGTAAAGGATTCAGTTGGTCATAAGGAAGATAGTTATCAGTCTATAAATAATGGGGAATTAGAGGACAAAATGGTAGAGTTTCTTAATCTGGAATATATCATGCCCATCTCTGCAGGATTCTTGAGACTGTGTTTCCAAATTGACAGAGAACATTCCAGTTGATCTTGGATAAACATTTCAATTTTTTCCTTCTATATTTACCCAACAACTTATTAACTATGAACAAGTTGATTGTATGTCAGCTAGAAGCTGTGATTTAAATAAATGTGATATGTGGAAAATGAACTTCAACCAAACATGCAGATCAGAGCATAGTAACAATAATCTTAGTGAGACAAGAAAGTTTAGCACCTAGATGACAGTATAAAAACTGAAAATAAAGCAAAGACAGAAACAGTGATCACAAATCTTAAAAGTAAAAAGAAAAGAAAAGAAGAGAAGAGAAAAGAGAAGAGAAGAGAAGAGAAGAGAAGAGAAAAGAAAAGAAAAGAAAAGAAAAGAAAAGAAAAGAAAAGAAAAGAAAAGAAAAGAAAAGAAAAACTACTCAGTGGTCCAGGAGGTGGCACAGTGCCCAGTGGATAAAACACTGGACTTTCAAGCATAAGGTCCTGAGTTCAATCCCTGGAAGCACATGTACCAGAGTGATGTCTGGTTCTTTCTTTCTCTCTTCCTATCCCTCTTATTAATAAATAAAAATAAAAAAACATTACTTAGATTTCAGTGTTCTCCAAGACTTTACTTTGAATATCTATACAGACATAAATTCATAGATAATTCTTTTTTGAAATAACAAATACTTTTATCAACTGGCATATGTTTTAAATACCTACCTATAGAATACTTTGTGTTCTTGCATATAGTAAACAATTAAACTTTGATAAAAGAGAGATGCCATTTAAGATTCAATATATGATTAAGCAATTGTCAGTGCAACTTACATGACATGGATAATTCTGTGTTAAGAGATAATATATTAATTTCTTTCAAATTTACTTACTTTTAATGACAGATGATAGGCAGACAGATAGAAACAGATAGACAGAAAGAAAGATAGACAGAGGCTGAGACCTGAACACCACTGAATTTTGATAGATAAGTTGTGAGGGTTAAAACAGAAGTTTCAAGAATGCAAGTGCAAATACTCTACCTCTAAAATACCTTCCTGTCAGAATTGCATATATTATCAGTTTATTGTGCTTATTTTATTCTAATTTCACAATAACTGGGACTGAAAAGGGAGGGTAGTAGGGAGAGAGAACTGAAATAAAGGATGGAGAGAAAGATGCAAATGCCTATTAAAGTGACATATGGTATTGCAATCCATTGACTTTAACACTTTTCACCATTAACATCATGTCCTAACAATTTTTCAGATGTTTTAAGAAATAAAAATTAAAATAAATCTGAAAGAATTAGAATTTTTGACAGCAATTCTCAGTGTGTGGTAGTCTTAGTCATTCCAAAGATGATTAAATCTAACATCAAATATTAGTTTTAGCACTTTTACAATATTTAAATTTTGCTTTCCAGCAAATCAGATTTTAATGTTCATCGATATAGAGTTGTTTCAGACTTTCTGATACAGAAATTATATCTCTAAAACCATTAAAATAATAACTAACAAAAAAGATGGTCAAAAACTCAGTAAATAATTATGTAAGAACACTCAAAGAAATATTTGGAAGTTCTGATATATATGTTTGTATTATTAAATCACAAATAATTTCTCGTTCCTTTTTAAGCATTTTATTTGATAGGGCAGAGAGAAATTGAACTAGGAGGGAGAAATAGAAATAGGGGGAAAAGAGAGATACTTCACTACTCATGAAGTGTTCCTCCTGAAGATGGGGACTAGGGGCTTGAGCATGGTAACATGTCCTTAACTAGGCTTACCACTGCATGACCCAATTTCCTGCTTCTTTGAAGATTAATTTCCATCAAACATACATTTAAAACAATTAAACCTTTTCACCCATTCACCCATAATGCAATATGCAATATTGAATAGATATTTCTTTTTTTCCCTCCTATCACAGGAGCTCAGTGCCCTACAAATCCATTGCTCCTGGCTGCCTTTCTATTTTTTTTTTTAATTGGATAGGACAGAGATAATTTGAGAGAGGAGAGGGAGATAGAGAAAACAGCTGAAGATCTGCTTCACAGCTTGTGAAGTTTTTCTGCTGCAGGTGGGGAAATGAGAGAGAGCTTATGTGCACACGTATCCATAAAATACTGCAAAATATATACCTGAAAGCAGAAGTACACTAGAGTTTGCAGTGAGTATCCCCCTAACACTTCCTCTCCACTATTCCAAGCTTGGGATCCATGATTGCTCAACAAATTGTTTGGCTTCATATGTTAACTCTCTTTTCAATCACCAGGTTCCAGATGCCACCAGGATGCTGGCCAGGCTTCCCTGGATTGAAGACCCCACCAATGTGTCCTGGAGCTCAGCTTCCCCAGAGGCACACCTTACTAGGGAAAGAGAGAGGCAGACTGGGAGTATGGACCCACCAGTCAACGCCCATGTTCAGCGGGGAAGCAATTACAGAAGCCAGACCTTCTACCTTCTGCAACCCTCAACGACCCTGGGTCCATGCTCCCAGAGGGATAGAGAATGGGAAAGCTATCATGGGAGGGGGTGGGTTATGGGGATTGGGTGGTGGGAATTGTGTGGAGTTGTACCCCTCCTACCTTATGTTTTTGTTCATTAATCCTTTCTTAATAAAAAATTAAAAAAAAAAAAAACCCAGATCCTTGCATGGGTCCTTGTGCTTAGTACAATGTACACTTAACAGGGTGGGCCACCACCCGGCTCCCTTTAATAGATTTTTCTACCACCCTAATTATATAACATTCCCAGAATATTAATGTAAATAGGAATAAGAAGAAACCTGCTGCTTTAACATTTATTAATAAATCATTTTTTGGATAACACAGTCAAAGTGATGTAATCCTGTAATAAAGCACCTTCATTTATTTTAAAAACTGTATAGGATATATAGATATGTGAATAAGAATAAATATTTTGTTGAAATGTACCTTAAAAGTCTTCAGGAAGATTACGTTTTAAAAATTCAGAATGACTTGGAAATAAATAGCATAATGGTTATGCAGAAAGACTCTCATCCTTAAGGGTCCAAAGCCCCAGGTTCAATCCCCTACCACCATAAGTAAGAGCTGAGTAGTGCTCTGGAAAAAAAGAATTTAGGAGCACTAAATTGAAACTTAAAAAAAAAAATAGACTTTCATTCAAACTAGATGGAGGGATCAAAACCTTCTCAGACAGGCAGCAGTTAAAGAAGGCAACCATCACCAGGCCTGCCCTGAAAGAGGTTCTAAAAAACCTCTTATAAACAAGAACATCTACAAAACACTTGCCATATATCAGAGCAAATAAAAAATTGTTGAATAATGGCACTGGAATACCTTAAATCCATAATATCAGTAAATTTTAATGGCTTAAACTCACCCATTAAAAGGCATAGAGTGGGAGGATGGATCAGAAAATACAACCCAACCATATGCTGCATGCAAGAATCCTATCTGACCCAACAAGACAAACACAGACTTAAAGTGAAAGGATGAAAAACCATACAGGCAAATGGACCACAAAAATAAACAAACAAACAAACAAATAAATAAATAAATAAAAGGCAGGAACAGCCATTCTCATCTCTGACATAATAGACTTTAAATTAAATAAAGTAATAAAAGATAGGCAAGGTCAATACATAATGAGTAGAGGAACAATCAACCAAGAAGATTTAACAATAGTTAACATCTATGCACCCACTGAGGGCTCATCTAAATACATCAAATACCTACTGAAAGAACTACAAAAATATTTCAATAGTAATAAAATAGTAGTGGGAAATTTTAACACCCCACTCTCACACTTAGACAGATTAATGAAGAAACAGAATTAAATGAAAAGATGGACAGATTAGACCTCCTGGACATTTTCAGAGTTCTTCACCCCATGAAACGAGAATACACATTCTTTTAAATTCCACACAGCACATCCTCAAGGATAGACCACATGTTAGGCCACAAAGACAGTATCACATATTCGAGAACATTGAAATCATCCCAAGGATCTTCTCAGACCACAGTGGAGTAAAGATAACATTCAACAACAAACAGAAAATTACTAAAAATCACAAAATTTGGAAACTGAACAACATGCTGCTTAATAACTGCTGGCTTAAAGAAGCACTCGAGCAAGAAATTTAAATGTTTCTGGAAACAAATCAATATGAAGACAAAAGCTATAAAAATATTTGGGGTACAGCCAAAGAAGTATTGAAAGGGAAAGTCATAGCCATAAAATCACACATTAGAGAACAGGAAAGAGCTCAAATAACTGACCTTATTGAACACCCTAAAAACATAGAGGAAGAGGTACAAAGGAAACCTAAAGCAACCAGAAGGACAGAAATCACTAAAATTAGAGCAGAAATAAACAACATAAAAAATAAGAGAATCATACAAAAGATCAATGAAGCTAAATGTTGGTTCTTTGAAAAATTAAACAAGATTGACAAACCCCTAGCCAGACTCACTAAAAAAAAAAAAAAAAAAGGGAGATGTCTCAAATAAATTGAATTGTAGATGATAGAGGAGATATCACATCTGACACCACAGAAATCCAGAAAATCATGTGAAACTTTTATGAAGAACTATACAGCAACAAGCCAGAGAATCTGGAAGAATACCTAGAAACATATACTCTTCCAAAACTGAACCAAGAAGAACTACATAACTTAAATGAACCAATTACAGACAAAGAAATTGAAAAAGATATTAAGATTCTTCCCAACCACCAAAGACCTGGACCAGATGACTTTCAAAACGAATCCTACAAAACCATCAGGAAACAGTTGATACCTATACCTCTAAAGCTCTTCCACAAGATCGAAGAAACAGGAACACTCCCTTCCACATTCTATGAAGCCAACATCACCCTGATACCAAAAGCAGATAGGGACACAACAAAAAAGGAAAACTACAGACCAATATCTCTGATGAACATATATTAAAAAAGATCCTGGCCAACCGGACACAGCAGTATATCCAAATGACTGTTTATCATGACCAAGTGGGATTTATCCCAGGAATGCAAGTATGGTTAAACATACATAAGTCAATCAATGTCATTCACCACATTAATAAAAGGAAGACAAAAATGCATAATTATCTCAATAGATGTAGAGAAAGCCTCTGACAAAATGCAACACCCACTCATGCTCAAAACACTACAAAAAAGAGGAATAGACAGTAAATTCCTCAAGATAGTGGAATACATATAAAGCAAACCTACAGCCAACATCATACTCAATGGATAGAAGCTGAAAGCAACCCCCCTCAGATCAGGGACTATACAGGGCTGTCCACTATCACCATTACTCTTCAACATAGTATTGGAAGTTCTTGTTATAGTAATCAGACAGGAGAAAGAAATCAAAGAAATACAGATTGGAAAGGAAGAAGTCAAATTCTCACTACTTGCAGATAATATGACAGTATTCATAGAAAAACCTAAACAATCCAGCAGAAAACTACTGGAAGTTATTAGGCAATATAGCAAGGTGTCAGGCTACAAAATCAGTATACAAAAATCAGTGGCATTTCTTTAAACAAACACTAAATATGAAGAAGAGGATATTCATAAATCTCTCTCATTCATTGTTGCAGCAAAAAACAATAAAATACCTAGGAATAAAGCAGACCAAAGAAGTGAAAAACTTGTATACTGAAAACTGTGAGTAACTTTCAAGGAAATAGAAAATGATATCAAGAAAGGGAAAGGCATCCTATACTCATGGATTGGAAGAATTAATATCATTAAAATGAATAGTTTCCCCAGAGCCATATAAAAAGTTAATGCAATACCCATCAAGTTCCACCAAGCTTCTTTAAGAGTATAGAACAAAAACTACAATCATTTATCTGGAACCAGAAAACACCTAGAATCACCAACACAATTCTGAGGAAAAGAAACAGAAATGTGGCATCACACTCCCAGACCTTAAACTATATTATAAGGCAATCATCATCAAAACAACTTGGTACTGGAACAAAAATAGGCACACAGAACAGTGGAACAGAATTGAAAGCCCAAAACTAAGTCCCATACCTATGGACATCTAATCTTTGCTAAGGGGGCCTAAAGTATTAAATGGAGGTAGGAGGCTCTCTTCAATAAATGATGCTGAGAATATTGGGTTAAAACATGCAGAAGAATGAAACTGAAAAACTTTATCTCACCAGAAACAAAAATCAACTCCAAATGGATCCAAGACATGGATGTTAGAGCAGAAACTATCAAAACTTAGAGGAAAACATTGGTGGAACACTTTCCCACCTAAACCTCAAGGACATCTTTGATGATACAAACCCAACTGGAAGGAAGACTAAAACAAAAACAAACCAATGGTACTACATCAGATCGAAAAACTTCTGCATAGCCAAAAAAACTATCCCACAAACAAAAAGACCCCTCATAGAATGGGAGAAGATCTTCACATGCCATACATCAGACAAGAAACTAATAACCAAAATATACAAAGAGCTCAGCAAACTTAGCAACAAAGAAAACAAATCCAAAAATGGGCAGAGGAGATGAACAGAACATTCACTACAAAAGAGATCCAAAAGGCTAACAAACACATGAAAACTTGCTCCAGGCCACTGATTCTCATAGAAATCCAAATAAAGACAACATTGAGATACCACCTCACTCCTGTGAGAATGCCATACATCAAAAAGGACAGCAGTAACAGATGCTGGAGAGGCTGTGGGTACAGAGGAACCTTTCTTCACTGCAGGTGAGAATGTAAGTTGGTCAAACCTCTGTGTAGAGCAGTCTGGAAAACCCTCAGAAGGCAAGAAATAGACCTCACATTGCCAGGCTAGTGTGGGGGTGCCTCTTCCCAGGCATGTACTCTCTGGGTTGGAGAGAACTTGACCGGAGCCAGCCTGGGCTGCTACTCACTCAGCTATGTGAGGGAGATGACTCATGAACCAAGCTTGTGGAGGTGAGGCAATGCAATTTTTTATTTATCAGAGAGCCAAGGCTTTTAATGGTTGGACCCGGAAGTGGAAAGTCTGAAATGGAAATGGCTAGGAAAGTGGTGGAGAAAGGCAAAAAGGGGCTGGGAAGGTAGAAACTTCCTTAGCAACTGTTGAGAGGGTTTTAACTAGTAGGATTAATATTTTCCTGCAGGCAGGGAGGGTCTTGAGGGTAGAAAGAAGATAAATCAAAGGAATGGAATGGGTGGGCATCATTGAGGCAAAACAATGATTATGTAGATAGGCCATAGTATCAGGAATGCAGGGTGCTTTGTGAGCCCTTCAAAGTTCAACCACATCCTCACAATTTCCTGACATCGCATATGACCCAGTAATTTCTCAGCTAGGGATTTGTCCCAAGGACTCCATAACACCCAAACAAAAAGATATGTGTACACCTATGTTCATAGCAGCACAATTCAGAATAGCTAAAACATGGAAGCAACCCAGGTGCCCAAAAACAGATGAGTGGCTGAGAAAGCTGTGGTATATATACACAATGGAATATTATGCAGCTGTGAAGAAAATGAACCCACCTTCTCTAACCCATCTTGTATAGAGCTAGAAGGAATTATGTAAAGTGAGATAAGTCAGAAACACAAAGTATGGGATAATCCCACTCATAAACAGAAGTTGAGAAAGAAGAACAGAAATGTAAACTCAAAGCAGGTTTTGACCAATATAGAGTAGGGCACCAAAGTAAAAATCTCTGTGTTGAGGGCAAGGGCGGAAGTTCCACTTCACTGGAAGGGAGGGTGAAGTGAGTGGTGTTTATGTACACTGCTATTAATTCGTATCCATATAAATCAGTATCTAATTAATATGAGAGGGGGAAAATTGATTCAATGTCTCAAACTTTTTAAAGCACAGACCATAGTCTAAATCTTTGTTATGTTGACTCTCTTAAAAGCTTAGACCAGGGAGAATAGAAGTAACTGGTGGCACAGCTATATACAAATAATGTCAAAGGACATAAATTATGGTGATTTTGTGTATGATACAGTAAATCCTAACAAAAGGATTTTCAAAGTGAACCCAATTGCCAAATAATATGATTATAGCAAAAACTATCTATTGCCTTCTTAAACCCTAAGACAGCAGGGACTTCCCACTTCCTCTATAGAATCTATATTTCACCTAGTCCTGGAAACTCTAGGGTGGGGCTCACTTTCCTGCATGCTTCTCTCAACTGATGCCAAATTATATTGCATCCTCCAATGCCAACCTAATCAACACAATGAGTACCACCTCTAAATGCTTCATTTCAGACTGTGTCCAGAGACATCAGGCATGGATTGTCAACCATTCAGCCTCATTATTTGGGTGAGAACTTTTCTCTCTTAAACCTTAAGACAAAAGGAACCCTTCATTTTTTATATAAAGCCCATATTTTTAGCACTCCTGAAACCTCCAGGGCGAGGCTCACTTTCCTGCATACTTCCCCTCCTCTCTCCATTACTCTCTGTTCTATCCAACAATGACAACATCAATAACAATAATGACTACAACAACAATGAAAAACAACAAGAGAAACAAAAGGGTAAATAAATAAATAAATAATAAATAAATGCAGTAAGGAAGCAGAAAGAACTAAAAAGGCACCATAAAGTACCTAATGAAATAGTTTCTACTTAGACCTAGATATCCTCCTCACCTACATTCTATTGCATGTCCCTTAATCACTCCAAAGCTAATCCTGTCAGATAAAGTAAGGACTACAAAAGCTTAATAAGGACAAGAGACTGGTATACTTTAATGATGACTCTTTAGTCACTACCAGGTCACCCCAGCACCTGAGGTCCTATTCAGGGAGTCCTGGGATTCCCACACAGACATGATGGGCCTATACCTCTAATAGATCCCTTTCACCACTGTCACTGGTCATTTCCATCAGGAATAACATAATAGACCCCTCTGTGGACCCCTAACAGACCTAGCCCTCAATGTGAATCAACAATGGTAGGGGATGTTCTGTTCTCTGAAAGGAGATTGGATAGCATACTCTGCCTATCACATGAGGATGATGGGTCCTGAAATTGGAACAGCCTAGAATGTTCCTAGCTGTGACCACAGAATGTGAGCTCAGACCTACAGGGATGCAAAAGTTACATAGGCTCCTGTGCTGACTATGGGCCACAGATCAGATTGAGGGGTTTACAATTAACGCTGTTTATATACTTTTCCCGTATTTGGGGGCTACTCTCTTCCCTGATTCAGATTTCTGGTCCTTTTTCCAACTGTGACACCATCCCCCCAGACAATAGCTTAGGTAACCTGCATATTGGATGTCAGGTGCAGGAAAAAACTAGTTGGGTCATGGGCCTCTTGGAATATACCTAAAATAGACCTCCTAGCTTTATGCAAAATGCAGACCCCAAACCTCTGTCCACAATATTCTTGCCTCTAGGTTCATGAATATTGAACAATTTTCTCTGCTTTCTATCTTAACTCTTTTTCAGCCACTAGGCTCCAGATGCTACCATAATGCCAACCAGACCTCCCTGGACAGATGACCTCACCAATGTGTCCTGGAGCCCCACATACCCAGAACCCTGTCACATTAGGATAAGAGAGAGTTTAACTAGGGTTAAAGAATAGGGAAGCTAACAGGGGAGGGAATGGGATATGGAGTTCCAGTTGAGGGAACTGTGTGGAATTGTACCCCTCTTATCCTATGGTCTTGTCAGTGTTTCCATTTTATAAATAAAAAATTAACGAATATATATATATATATATATATATATATATATATATATATGCAGTTAAGACTGTTAACAGGCTGAAATAAAGATTTCAGTTTCAAATTCACTGCCAAATAAAGTGCCTTCTACTCTGCTTTAAATCATTTTTGTATTTTAATATGTTATATATTAAATGTATGTAGTACTAACAGTTCTTATCCAGTGGAGGACAGGTCATTCTCACTCAAGATGAGTAATGTCAAGTGCTATAGATTAGTATTTCGAAACCACATTCTTTTGCATATTTTATATAGTAAATTTGACTTAGAGTTGAATTCAGTAGTAAACATTCAAAAATCACTATAGTCCTAGGAGTCATGTGGTAGCACAGCGGGTAAAGCATAGGTGACGCAAAGTGCAAGGACCGGCGTAATGATCCCAGTTCGAACCCCTGGCTCTCCACCTGCAGGGGAGTCGCTTCACAAGTGGTGAAGCAGGTCTGCAGGTGTCTGTCTTTCTCTCCCTCTCTCTGTCTTCCCCTCCTCCCTCCATTTCTCTCTGTCCTGTCCAACAACGATAATA
The DNA here is from genome assembly GCF_950295315.1 of Erinaceus europaeus. Lineage (NCBI taxonomy): Eukaryota > Metazoa > Chordata > Mammalia > Eulipotyphla > Erinaceidae > Erinaceus > Erinaceus europaeus. The sequence continues at coordinate 140,248,712 of NC_080164.1, forward strand.
ATTACAACAATAAAAAAACAAGGGCAATAAAAGGGAATGAATAAATAAATATATAAATAAATATTTTTAAAAATCAGCATAGTCCTAGACATTCTGTCTTTATAAGCTGTGGTGACAAATTCAGTCTATGTGCCCAATGCACAAATGAAATTAAGCTGGACATAATAGGAACCAGGAAGGAACCAAACAAGAAAAAAGTTGCATGACCCAAAGAAATTCAAATAATTTCTAAATCCACATTCTATAATATTTATTTGATTTTCATCAGATTGAGCTAGTGCTTTATGAGCATTATTTGCTACAGACAGATGCCATTGTTGTCTTAGCTTATTGGAACAAGGAACTGTAGGAAGCCTGGATTAAAAGGAGCTATTGATAAACAGGAATGGGCTGAGTTAATTTCAGCAGGCCCCAAACACTTTTTGTAGAGCCTATGTTCTTAAATAATTTTAAAGCTATCAATGCATATAATAATAGCATTGAGCAAGAGGATAAATACATTCACAATAAAGTGAATGGCACACTACAACAAAATGTATAAGTCGTAGATTTCTAATGTTAGATATACTGTTGTAAATGTTAAATAACTGTAGATTACATGTACACACACACCTTTTTGTTTTCTGCAGTGAAATAGCTACCCTAGCTATAATTCAGATATCTTTAGGATTTTCTACTGAAGATCTTGAGGGTCACGTTCAGTATTCTTCATGGTACACTGATCACATTCCTAAAGGGTAACATGATAGACTTATAGGTACAACCAACCCTGATTAAAAATTAACAATAAATCACTACTGATCAAATTAATATGTATGAACATAAATTTTAAAATACTCTGAGTTTGTTATTAAAAGATTAGGAATCAAATTCACAATTCATTACTCACATCTTTTTTTAACTATATTTATTTATAGTGTAGAGATAACCAGAAATTTAATGGAGGGGCAGATAGAGAGGGAGAGAGACAGAGAGACACCTGCAGCACCGCTTTGTCACTTGCAAAGCTTTCCCTCTGCAGTTGGGGACTGGGGGCTTGAACCTGAGTCCCTGCACATTGTACTATGTGCACTGAAGCAGGTGTGCCACCACCTAGCTCCTCATTACTCACTTATGAAAATTCAAGGGATAGACTCTACAAATTAAAATTGGGCATTATAGAAGCTAGGAGAGAGCTCACCCGAGATATACCTTGTGTTATGTATGGCACTCACAGAAAAACATTATAAACAGTACTGGGAGCTATATAAATGGTGGAATGATGTTCTTGTGTCCCTCTTTCCCATCTCTCTCTCTAAAAATAATATTAACAATTACTAGTATCAGTAGTAGTAGTAGTAATGGTAATTTTTGTAGATCTGGGGACTCACACATAAATGATTTCCTTTCTTGGATTGACTTTTATTTCAGCCAGATGGAGAAATAAAGAAAAACAGAAAGAGATCACAACAACAGAACTACTTTCTCTAGTAAATGCAGTTATGACTCATTGACTGTTTACCATATTCTAGTACCGATATTTGATGTTGTGCTTGCAGCACTAATTATTGCCCAAACTATCTACATGAAAGGCAATATTTTCCCTTACAGATGTGAAATTTTTAGTTTACTGTAGTTAAAAAATATTCAAAATTACACAGCATCCAGGTAGCAAAGTCAAAATTTAAACTCATTTCTGGATGACTCTTGAATTTGGGCTTTCCAGTATGTAAAGTTTTGTTTATAAGTATAAATCTACAATGGAATCAGCTTCTCCTCATCATATTACTACCTATTTGATGGAACAACTTATAATTTTACTCTGGATAAGTTCTTATTTTACTTTAGCTGCTCCTGGAGGGGGCATGATTATTAAAAGAAACAAATAAATGGCTTTAAAGAGAAAATAAATAGATATCGTGTTCCATTATCAAAATAAAATTTCACATTTTCCTTGCCCTTCAGGACAGTATCTAGCTCAAAATTAAAAGAATAATAAATGTACCATATAAAATTCTAACCTAAGGTGATCATTCTTATCCAAATATAGGACTTCTGGTCCTGCCTTGAGAAATTGCTCTGAAATTTCTTATGGTTAGATTGCCTGCAATAATGTCCACTGAACTCATTAATGATTATATTTAAGAAAAGCAATTATGGGGATTCGAGGAAGATGGCGGCCTGAGAAGTCGCTAACAGCGAGTGCTCTGATCGCATCGTCGGCGACGGTTCCAGATGCCACCAGGATGCTGGCTAGGCTTTCCTGGATTGAAGACCGCACCAATATGTCCTGGAGCTCAGCTTCCCCAGAGACACACCATACTAGGGAAAGAGAGAGGCAGACTGGGGGTATGGACCGACCAGTCAACGCCCATGTTCAGCGGAGAAGCAATTACAGAAGCCAGACCTTCTACCTTCTGCAACCCTCAACGACCCTGGGTCCATGCTCCCAGAGGGATAGAGAATGGGAAAGCTACCATGGGAGGGGGTGGGTTATGGGGATTGGGTGGTGGGAATTGTGTGGAGTTGTACCCCTCCTACCTTATGCTTTTGTTCACTAATCCTTTCTTAAATAAAAATTTTTTTAAAAAAATGAAAAGCAATTATATAAATTTCAGAGATGCCTTAAAATAATGTTTCATACCAACCCTTTATGGCAGACTATACAACATGTTTCACAAAAGATTAAGGCTCAAATATGTTTTCCTTCTTTTCTTTCAGACATGCTATATCCCTAGTACTGAGATAACTTTTCAGAATACATTTGTATAATAAATGTCTTACTATTGATTTGCTATAGTCATTTAAAGTTAGATGTTTTGGGAGAAGCATACTCTATTTTGTGTCTAGTTCTTACCAATAATTTGGACAGAAACAAAACTTTATTCTAAAAAAAAATCCTTTTGATAGTCTAAAAATCAATGACAATCAAATCACTATAATTCATGCAAATCAATTCTCCAGTGAAACCATTGTCATTAAGGATCTTTGAGCTCTCTAAAGTGAGGAGGAAAGGAGGCTGGGAGATCCCAAGTATGGAATTCATAGCTTACTGAGAAACTGTAAAAGAATAAAATTCTCCACACAGAAATCAAAATACTCCACATCAAGTCTGGTGGTTGTGTATGGATTTTCTTTAAGCCTACTCAGCTCAGGGTCCAGTCAAGGGAAGATGCAAGCAGGAGCTACCCAAGGACTGAACGCCTAAGCACAGTCACTTACATGATTTTATACTTTGTGCAGCTTATTCCAGCATTGGTTACATACAATATGTTGAACAGTTTCTGGGACTTGGCTCGTTTACCTGAAATCTAATGACTTGGGGGCTTTTAGGTTTGCACCACATCTTGGCACAAAAACATCTTGTTTTCCCAGAAACAAACATCCTACCTTACTGACAGCAGCAGGGTTTACTGAAGTGGAAAGTTAGCATTATTCCAACTCTAGGTCTGGTAAATTTTTAACTGATATATGTGTAGTTGTGGTGCCTGACTACCATCCAGTTTGTTCTCTGAACTATGCTAGCAATGTCTTGATTATATCTGTGCCCATTTTCTCCCCTTGATTATACCTGTACCTATTTTTAACCCTCATAGTCACACCTTGATTAGACAAAAATTTGAGGGAAGCAGTCATTGAGGTAAATCAAAAGATCAGTGGAAGATAAGTCTGAGTTTAGAATGAAACAATTTGTTTGACTTTATATGTTAACTCTTCTGTCAGACACCAGGTTCCAGATGTTACTGTGATGCCAGCCGGACTTCCCGGGGCAGACAACCCCACCAATGTGTCCTGGAGCCCTGCTTCCCCAGAGCCCCGCCCCACCAGGGAAAGAGAGAGACAGGCTGGGAGTATGGATCAACCTGTCAAAGCCCGTGTTCAGCAGGGAAGCAATTACAGAAGCCAGACCTCCCACCTTCTGTTCCCCATAAAGACCCTGGGTCTATGCACCCAGAGGGATAAAGACTAGGAAAGCTATCAGGGGAGGGAATGGGATGCAGAGTTCTGGCAGCAGGAATTGTGTAGAGTTGTAACCCTCTTATCCTATGGTTTTTGTCAGTGTTTCCTTTTTATAAATAAAAATTATATTAAAAAAGAAAGAAAAATAGCTTTTGTCCCCATTTACTGATGCAAACTCCTCACAGAATGAAAGGTAAGCCTGAAAGTTTGCCATGAATATCAAAAGAAGATAAATCAGTTAGGTAATCCAACTGTAACTTAAAAAGGAGACAATTATTTTCACTTGGTGTGAGAAAACTTTTACTACAGCTAATATAGAATGCCCATTATATACCAGGTGCTCTTTACCCATTATTTCTAGTCTACCATCAAGTTTACAGGTCGCATTTCTCTTTTTCATACAGAAAACTAAAACCTAGTGGGTTGAGAACTTGCTGATGGCCACTTAGATGGGATTAAACATATATGCCCTTCTCATTTAATACTTTAGTACTTTCTATCATAATACATATGAAATATGTAATTCTCAGCAAAGCAACCCTATTTTCTTGATTGCGCACACAGGAAGAATTCAGCCCCTTGCTGAAAAAAATCCTGGAACTTGAGGACTACTCAGATTTCCTTTACTTTTCCCTTTCATTTAATAAATACTTTTTTATACATTGTATAGCCATGCTAGACGTATTTTCCTTAAATAAGTTGCCCTTGATGGTGACAGGAAAAAGAGTCTAGAAAGCATTCTGGCATTACAAGCAGCCACTTGTGAAGGCTGGTGGAATTGGAATTTCAATAGAGACTTTAAAAAAAGAATTTAAAGCTTCATTGATTTAAGTTGGGTAGTTGATTTTTTTTTCCTTAGGCTTGAGTTAGCCTATGGCAATCAAAGGTTGCATTAGATAGAGTCATTAACTCTCTTTTCTTGGTTCCTTTTTTCTGACTACAAGTTTTATTGCATAAATCTCACTAAAGGAAATATTAAAACCTCTAGGCTTTACACAATGACATTCAAGTATGTAATAAAGAATATAGAAAGACCAGTTGTAGAATCGGTAGTTTAAAACCCTACCAGTAATGCGTAACTTAAGTGTGAAGAATGCCATATATATATATATATATATATATATATATAATAAATATTGTAACTGAGTTGATAAGTACTTGATGAAGATTTAAATTTCATTCTACTGTTTTCTGGATGAATGATAATTTATTCTTGTGCTTTAGTTTTATTTCCATTTTAGCTGTATTTCTTCTAAGAACATCTATGCAATGAATAAGCACATAAACACACACACAAAAAAAACATAAAGAGTATTTTCATCCTTATATAGTCATATAATTTTAAAAAGCCATTCATCTAATACAAAATTAGGGGTCAGGTGGTGGTGCACCTGGTTAAGTACTCACATTACAGTGTGCAAGGTCCCCAGTTCAAGGCCCTAGTCCCCACCTACAGGGGGAAAGCTTCACAAGTGGCAAAGCAGGGCTGCAGTTGTCTCTCCCCTGTCTCTCCCTTCCCTCTCAATTACTCTCTCTAGCAAATATTAATAATAAAATTATATGTTACTTTATTCTATTTCCCCCAAAATATATTACTAATTTGTAGCAATAACAATGTACAGAAGAATAAGAAATCAAATCTTTATTGCTTTTTGAATTCTTATCAGGAGAGAAATTCAACTGTAAGCTATCTTAAGATATTGATACAATTTAATACTTTGGGCCCCCTTATCAAAGATTAGATGTCCATAGGTGTGGGGATTTATTTCTGGGCTTTCAATTCTGTTCCACTGGTCTGTGTGCCTATTTTTGTTCCAGTACCATGCTGTTTTGATGATGGTGGCTTTATAATAAAGTTTGAGGTCTGGGAGTGTGATGCCTCCATTTCTGTTTCTTTTCCTCAAGATGGTTACGGCAATTCTAGGTGTTTTCTGGTTCTAGATAAATGATTGTAGTTTTTGTTCTATTCTTTTAAAGAAGCTTGGTGGAACTTTGATGGGTATTGCATTAAATTTGTATATGGCTCTGGGGAGAATATTCATTTTGATGATATTTATTCTTCCAGTCCATGACCATAGGATGTCTTTCTATTTCTTGGTATCAGTTTCTATTTCCCTGAATAGTGACACATAGTTTTCAGTATACAAGTCTTTCACTTCTTTGGTCAGCTTTACTCCTAGGTATTTTATTGATTTTGCTACAACAGTGAATGGGAGTGATTTCTAGATGTCTTCTTCTTCAGATTTAGTGTTTATATAAAGAAATGCCACTGATTTTTGTTCATTGATTTTGTAGCCTGAAACCTTGCTATATTGCCTAATAACTTCCAGTAGTTTTCTGCTATATTCTTTAGGGTTTTCTATGTATACCATCATATCATCTGCAAATAGTAAGAGCTTGACTTCTTCCCTTCCAATCTGTATTCCTTTGATTTCTTTCTCTTGCCTGATTGCTATGGCAAGAACTTCCAATACTATGTTGAAGAGTAATGGTGACAGTGGACAGCCCTGTCTAGTCCCCGATCTGAGGGGGAATGCTTTCAGCTTCTATCCATTGAGTATGATGTTGGCTGTAGGTTTGCTGTATATGAATTCCACTATCTTGAGGAATTTCCCATCTATACCCATTTTTGTAGGGTTTTGAGCATGAATGGGTGTTGGATTTTTTCGAAGGCTTTCTCTGCATCTATTGAGATAATCATGTGGTTTTTGGCTTTGCTTTTATTGATGTGGTGAATGACATTGATTGACTTACATATGTTGAACCAGCCTTGTATTCCTGGGAGGCTCTCTTCAACAAATGGTGCTTGGAAAACTGGGTTGAAACATGCAGAAGAATAAAATTGAACCACCTTATCTCACCAGAAACAAAAATCAACTCCAAATGGATTAAAGTACTGGATGTTAGACCAGAAACAATCAAATACTTAGAGGAAAATATTGGTTAAATACTTTCCCACCTAAACCTCAAGGACATCTTTGATGAAACAAACCCAATTGCAAGGAAGACTAAAGCAGAAAGAAACAAATGGAACTATATTAAATTGAAAAGCTTCTGCACATCCAAAGAAACTATCACACAAAGAGACCCCTCACAGAATGGGAGAAGATCTTCACATGCCAAACATCAGACAAGAAACTAATCACCAAAATATACAAAGAGCTCAGCAAACTTAGCACCAAAAAAGCAAATGACCCCATCCAAAAATGGGCAGAGGATATAAAAAGAACATTCACTCCAGAGGAGAACCAAAAGGCTAACAAACATGAAAAACTGCCCCAGGTCGCTGATTGTCAGAGAAATGCAAATAAAGACTACACTGAGATACCACCTCACTCCTGTAAGAATGGCATACATCAAAAAGGACAGCAGCAACAAATGCTGGAGAGGTTGTCGGGACAGAGGAAGCCTTTTGCACTGCTGGTGGGAATGTAAATTGGTCCAGCCTCTGAGGAGAGCAGTCTGGAGAACTCTCACAAGTGTAGACATGGACCTTCCATATGACACAGTAATTTCTCTCCTGGGGTTATACCCCAAGGACTCCATAACACCCAACCAAAAAGAGGTGTGTACTCCTATGTTCATAGCAGCACAATTCATAATAGCTAAAACCTGGAAGCAACCCAGGTGCCCAACAACAGATGAGTGGCGGAGAAAGCTATGAGATATATATATATACAATGGAATACTATGCAGCTACTAAGAACAATGAACTGAACTTCCCTGACCCATCTTGGACAGAGCTAGAATGAATTCTGTTAAGTGAGCTAAGTCAGAATGATAAAGATGAGTATGGGATGATCCCACTCATCAACAGAAGCTGAGAAAGAAGATCAGAAAGGGAAACTAAAAGCAGGATCTGACTAAATTGAAAGTAGGGCACCAAAGTAAAAACCCTGTGGTGAGGGGGAGGATGAACATGCGGCTTCCTGGGCCCCCTGGGTTGGATGGGTTGGATGGGACACAATCTTTTGTTGGTGGGAATGGTGTTTATGTACACACCTATTAAATTGTAGTCATATAAATCACTATTTAATTAATATGAGAGGGGGGAAAATTGATTGTATGTCTAACAAGGGGACGTTTCAAAGTTAACCCAATTACCAAATAATGTGATATTAACAATAACCATCCATTGTCTTCTTGAACTCTAAGACAGCAGGAACCTCACATTTCTACGATAGAGCCTAAACTTTCCCCAGTCCTGGGACCCTAGGGTAGGGCCCACTTTCCCGTATGCTTCTCCCAATTCTTATCAAATAATATTACATCCACTGATCATAACCTAATCAACACAAGGAGTGCCACCCCAGCATGCTTCACTTCAGACTGTGTCCAGAGACTTCAGGTGTGGAATGACAACCCTTCAGCTTCATCACTCAGGTGAGACCTTTCTTTTCATAGTATTCTCTAACTTCATCCCAGGTGGTTCACATCCTAACAAATTCCCCAAACCTAGATATAGACCAGGTTCCAGGAGATAGAGCATATGTCCACACGTATCCATAAAACAGGTAAATATATACCTGAAAGCAGAAGTACACTAGAGTTGTAGTGAGTACTCCCCAACACTTTATCTCCACTATTCCATCCTTTGGGTCCATGATTTTCCAACAATTTGTTTGGCTTCATATGTTAACTCTCTTTTCAGCCACCAGGTTCCAGATGCCATCAGGATGCCGGCCAGGCTTTCCTGGACTGAAAACCCACCAATGTATCCTGGAGCTCAGCGTCCCCAGAGACCCACCCTACTAGGGAAAGAGAGAGGCAGACTGGGAGTATGGACTGACCAGTCAATGCCCAGGTTCAGCGGGGAAGCAATTACAGAAGCCAGACCTTCCTCCTTCTGCAACCCACATTGACCCTGGGTCCATGCTCCCAGAGGGATAGAGAATGGGAAAGCTAGTGGGGAGGGGACAGGATATAGAGTTTGGGTGGCAGGAATTGTGTGGAGTTGTACCCCCATCCTATGATTTTGTTAATGTCTCCTTTCTTAAATAAATAAAAAAATTTAACAAAAAAATAATTAATTTTTTAAAAAGATATTGATTCAATTATACAGCAACATGTGGGGAGTTCATTTAGACTAGTGTTTCAAGTGTATTTATGAGCTGCCATAACTTCATCCATCACTTCCAGCATTATTGTAGACCAACATTGAAGGAGCCCACTACCCATAAGTGATTTGTGTATTTCATACTATACTAGGGATAACACTAGCATGAACTCTATCTTTTCATAGTACTTCCCAACTGGAAAAGATTCTTTAAGATACCATTCAAATATTTTCTTTAAAGTTTGATTTTAACATTAAAGAAACAAATTTTGATGTCCAAGAGGTGGTTCAGTGGATAAAATATTTGACTATCAAGCATGAAGTTCTAAGTTCAGTCACTGGCACTGTATGTGCTGAAGTGATACCACTTCCTCTTTCAGAAATGAATAAAAAAAAGAAATGAACTTTAAGCTGTCTCCGTGGCTCCAATATATCTTATAGTTTCTATTGTATTATAACTATACATATATACACATATATGAAAATATTGTGTGAAACAAAAAATTCAAGTCATACAGATGTGAGATGTATTAAAAATGAACAATATGCTTATAACCTCCCATTTAAGTCACAGAATGAGGGTTATCAGAAATAATAAATTTAAATTATAAAACAGGCTTATATAGTATTTTTGGGAAAAGCTAGGTAGTTCAGGGCACTTAAAAACTAGGTTATCTACAAGACTGAGTAGTACTTGCTTGCAGAGTAGTAAAAATAAATCATTGAGTATTATTTTTCTACTGAATATTAAATATTTGAAGTTTCACTAGGCAAAATTTAGGTCACTAATCAGTATTAAACAGTAAAGTACACTCATGGCATAGAGCAGAGGTTGTATGCTTATCACTATCAATAGTGTAGGTTTTATTAGATCAAATTTTAAATGAACCCTTGAGAGAATAAGAGAAGTTGAATCTCTGAAGAGAATTCTTAGCTCCAAAAACTTACTTTCAGATTTATGAAAGGGACAGTAGTTAACATTGTGGCAAATTTTTATAATACATTCATGATGCTTACAGAAGCTTTTCAATTATTTTTATCTTTATTTATTTATTGGTTAGAAATAAATAAATCCAGAAATCAAGAGGGAAGGGATGATAGAGAGGGATAGAGAGAGACATCTGCAGCACTGCTTCACTACTTGCAAAGCTTTCCCCCTCCAGGTATACCTGGATCAAGGACTCAAACCTGGATCCTTGTAATGTGTACTTAACCAGGTATACCACCACCCAGCTCCACAAAAAACAATTTCAAATACAGCCATTTATTGTACTCCCAAATATCAGTGATTTTTCATTGCTTAATGACCTTTTTATTTTTATTTTTCTTATTTTATTAGTAATTTAATAATGATTGACAACTTTGTAGTATAAGAAGGGTATAATTCCAAACAATTCTCAACACCAGAGCTCAATATCCAATTCCCTCCAATGGAAGTTTCCCTATTCTTTATCCCTCTGGGAGCATGGACCAAAGATCTTTATGGGGTACAGAAGGTGGAAGGTCTGACTTCTGTAATTGCTTTTCTGTTGAACATGGGCTTGTCAGTCCATATCCCCAGCCTGTTTCTATTTTTCCCTAATAGGGTATGGCCTGTCTTTTTCAATCAAAAGCCAAATGTATAAATACGTACCAAGAATTTATCATTAAAGATTCTTTACATTTTGATAGAATTTTATGACATCTCATGAAACTAGTCATTCTAAACAATTTATTAAGTTCCATAGGTTGTTAGTTGTTATAAACTTACTAATTTTATTGAATATTTAAATATGACACAATGATTTTCAAGTAAGATAATGAATGTTTTTAAAGTAGGGTTTTGATTTCAATTTATCAAAAATGAAGCATATGCTCTATTACTGACTTATATCCACAATTCTTGAAGATATATTAAAAGGTGTAATTTCTATAAATAACGTATAATTGGAGAAGGTATACTTAAAATATATATTACTAGAAATAGCCAGATGCATTTAAATGCATACTATGAAAATGGATGCCATTTAAATAATTGATTTTACTACAGATGTAAGTAGAATGTGCAGCTCAATAAAAAGTCATGAAAAATAATATTTGCATTAGGTGTTAAGTACTGCTCAGAGAAGTGGTAAGCCTTATTCATGTACTTAATATAGGTGATATACTGCTGAACAACCATCTATCTACCTCTGATAAAGTATACTGTCCTAGAATTACAGGAAGAAACATAGACTCACTTTATCTTTCAGCTCAAGGTCTCTATACAGTACTAGATTCATTTATTTTAGTATGATAACCAAATATTGTTTTGCTAGTTTTCTCTTCACATTTTTTATAATATCTTTTTTTAAAAAGTACTTGTTTAAAATCCTAAATAACAGGGAAGTTAAAATGAAAATTTGGTATGTCTTCCAGTAGAACAAAATAATTATGTGAATTTGGATGTAGTTAGAAATATTTTAACTATCATTTACCTTAATGTGCTTCTATAAAATGTATTCTTATCTTCAACAGTTATCACATATAGCCTATATGTGCTAAAGATTAAGGCCCACAATATGACAGCTCCAATACAACTTTTGATTTTAATTTTCTTTTTTTTTTCTTTTTTATTTAAGAAAGGATTAATTAACAAAACCATAGGGTAGGAGGGGTACAATTCCACACAATTCCCACCACCCAATCTCCATATCCCACCCCCTCCCCTGATAGCTTTCCCATTCTCTATCCCTCTGGGAGCATGGACCCAGGGTCATTGTGGGTTGCAAAAGGTAGAAGGTCTGGCTTCTGTAATTGCTTCCCTGCTGAACATGGGCGTTGACTGGTGGGTCCATACTCCCAGTCTGCCTCTCTCTTTTCCTAGTAGGATGGGTCTCTGGGGAAGTGGAGCTCCAGGACACATTGGTGGGGTCTTCAGTCCAGGGAAGCTTGGCTGGCATCCTGATGACATCTGGAACCTGGTGATTGAAAAGAGAGTTAACATATGAAGCCAAACAAATTGTTGAACAATCATGGACCCAAAGCTTGGAATAGTGGAGAGGAAGTGTTTGGGGAGTAATCACTGCAAACTCTAGTGTACTTCTGCTTTCAGGTATATATTTTGCAGTAGTTTATGGATACATGTGAACATATGCTCTCTCTCACAGAAACTGGTGTATATCTAGGTTTTGGGACTTTGTTAGAAAGTGAACCACCTGAGATGGAATTAGAGTATACTATGAAAGGAAATGTCTCACCTGAGTAAAGAAGCTGAAGGGTTGTCATTCCACACGTGAAGTCTCTGGACACAGTCTGAAGTGAAGCATGTTGAGGTGGCAATCATTGTGTTGGTTAGGTTGTGATCGGCAGATGCAATATTATTTGATATGGATTGGGAGAGGCATACGGGAAAGTGGGCCCTATCCAATGGTTCCAGGACAGGGGGAAGTAGAGGCTCTATAGTGGAGATGTGAGGTTCCTGCTGTCTTACGTTAAAAAAAGACAATAGTTAATGTTATCATCACATTATTTGGTAATTGAGTTAACTTTGAAAGGTCCTTTTGTTAGGGTTTGCTGTACAGTACCCAGTATCTTATATATAGCTGTGCTATTGGTTGCTTCTGATCTACTGGGTCTAGGCTTTTGAGAGAGTCTGAATATCAATTACACAGCCTATATATTGAAAAGATTCAGTTTGTGTTTTGAAAAACTTTGAGACATACAATTAATTTTCCCCCTCTCGTATTAATTAACTAGTGATTTATATGACTACATTTTACTAGGAGTGTACATGAACACCCTTCCCACCACCAAAATACTGTGACCCATCCCTCCCACCCACTCCCACCCCCCACTGTCCCAGGAAGCTGCATGTCTACCCCTCACCACAGGGTTTTTACTTTGGTGCCCTATTTACAATTTGGTCAGGTCCTGCTTTTAGTTTCCCTTTCAGATCTTCTTACTCAATTTCTGTTGATGAGTGGGATCATTCCATACTCATCTTTATCTTTCTGACTTAGCTCACTTAACAGAATTCATTCTAGCTCTGACCAAGATGGGTCAGAGAGGGTGGGTTCATTGTTCTTGATAGCTGCATAGTATTCAATTGTGTGTCCATACCACAACTTTCTCAGCCACTCATAGGTTCTTGGGCACCTGGGTTGCTTCCAGGTTTTAGCTATTATGAATTGTGCTGCTATGAACATAGGAGTACACACCTCTTTTTGGTTGGGTGTTATGGAGTCCTTGGGGTATAACCCCAGGAGAGGAATTACTGGGTCATATGGAAGGTCCATGTCTAGCCTTCTGAGAGTTTTCCAGACTGCTCTCCACAGAGGCTGTACCAATTTACATTCCCACCAGCAATGTAAAAGGGTTCCTCTGTCCCGACAACCTCTCCAGAATTTGTTGCTGTGGTCCTTTTTGATGTATGCCATTCTTACAGGAGTGAGGTGGTATCTCAATGTTGTCTTATTTTGCATTTCTCTGACAATCAGTGACCTAGAGCAGTTTTTCATGTTTGTTAGCCTTTTGGATCTCCTCTGAGGTGAATGTTTTGTTCATATGGATGGGGGTCATTTGCTTTTTTTGGTGCTAAGTTTGCTGAGCTCTTTATATATTTTGGTGATTAATTTCTTGTCTGATGTCTTTTCCCGAAGATGGTTTTGGCAATTCTAGGTGTTTTCAAGTCCCAGATAAATGATTGTAGTGTTTGTTCTATTCTCTTAAAGATGCTTGGTGGAACTTTGATGGGTATTGCATTAAATTTGTATATGGCTCTGGGGATAATATTCGTTTTGATGATATTTATTCTTCCAATCCATGAGCATGGGATATCTTTCCATTTCTTGGTATCAGTTTCTATTTCCTTGAGTAGCGACTCATAGCTTTCAGTATACAAGTCTTTCACTTCTTTGGTCATCTTTATTCCTAGGTATTTGATTGATTTTGCTGAAACAGTAAATGGGAGTGATTTCTGGATGTCTTCTGGATGTCTTCAGATTTAGTGTTTGCATAAAGAAATGCCACTGATTTTTGTACACTGATTTTGTAGCCTGATACCTTGCTATATTGCCTAATAACTTCCAGTAGTTTTCTGCTGGATTCTTTAGGTTTTTCTATGTATACTATCATATCATCTGCAAATATTGAGAGCTTGATTTCTTCCCTTCCAATCTGTATTCCTTTGATTTCTTTCGCTTGCCTGATTGCTATGGCAAGAACTTCTAATACTATGTTGAAGAGTTATGGTGACAGTGGACAGCCCTGTCTAGTCCCCAATCTGAGGGGGAATGCTTTCAGCTTCTGTCCATTGAATATGATGTTGGCTGTAGTTTTGCTATATATAGACTCCACTATCTTGAGGAATTTCCCATCTATTCCCATTTTTTGTAGAGTTTTGAGCATGAATGGGTGTTGGATTTTGTCAAAGGCTTTCTCTGCATCTATTGAGATAATCATGTGGTTTTTGGCTTTGCTTTTATTGATGTGGTGAATAACATTGATTGACTTATGGATGTTGAACCAGCCTCGCATTCCCGGCACGAATCCCACTTGGTCATGATGAACAATCTTTTTGATATGTTGCTGTATCCGGTTGGCCAAGGTCTTGTTTAGTATTTTGGCATCTATGTTCATCAGAGATATTGGTCTGTAGTTTTCCTTTTTTGTTCTGTCCCTATCAGCTTTTGGTATCAGGGTGATGTTGGCTTCATAGAAGGTGGAAGGGAGTATTCCTCTTTCTTCAATCTTCTGGAAAAGCTTAAGACGTATGGGTATTAACTGTTTCCTGAAAGTTTTGTAGAATTTGTTTGTGAAACCATCTGGTCCAGGACTTTTCTTGGTGGGGAGGTTCTTAATAATGGTTTCAATTTCTTTGTCTGTGATTAGTACATTTAGATTTTGTAGTTCTTCTTGGTTCAGTTTTGGAAGTGCATAGGTTTCTAGGAATTGTTCCATTTCTTCCAGATTCTCTAGCTTGGTGGCATATAATTCTTTATAGAAGTTTCGCAGGATTCTCTGGATTTCTGTGGTGTCAGTTGTGATATCTTCTCCATCGTTTACAATTCTATGAATTTGAGTCTTCTCTTTTTGTTTGGTGAGTCTGGCTAGGGGTTTTTCAATTTTGTTTAATCTTTCAAAGAACCAACATTTGGCTTCATTGATCTTTTGTATGGTTCTTTTATTTTCGATGTTGTTTATCTCTGCTCTAACTTTAGTGATTTCTGTCCTTCTGGTTGCTTTAGGGTTCCTTTGTTCCTCTTCCTCTAAGTCCTTGAGGTGTCAGTAAGGTCGTTCATTTGAGCTTCTTCTTGGTGTTTAATATGTGATTGTATGGCTATAAGTGTTGTTAAAATTCGGAGGCTCTGACCGGGCGGGTTAGCTTCACGGTGGTGAACAGAGACGCGGAGACAACGGCTGGGCAGGGAAGCTGTATTTCTTTATTCAGGAACAACGATTCACAAACTAAGACAAACTAATCACCAAACAGAACTCGGCTGTCTTTTTGCGGCGGCGGCGCAAGCACTCTCTTACACTCGAACTCAGGAACTCTCCAACTCTGGAACTCTGGAACTCTCGTACTGGGGAACCCTCTGAAACTCTTCCACTGTGGAACTCCCTCTTACTCTGTAACCCTGAAACTCGCGAACTCAGGAACTCAGGAACTCTGGCCCTCTCGAACTCAGGAACCCTCTCCCGGGGTTCCTTGGGGCGGGGCCAAGCAGGCCCGCGAAATTAACAAGACTCATCCAATTCTCTTGGCGGGGGAGGGCTAGAACAAGCCAATGTAAAGCATAGGACAATTCCCCCTTTTCTTTTTAACTAAATGACTATAGTATCAAGGGTGTGGGGTGAACAGAAACATATATAACAAAAACCAGCATGTTGCCAAGGGTAGGCCTGAGGGGGCCTTATCTGAAAAAAAAACATTTCTTGCCTCTGGGGGGCTACTTGCCTCGACGGGCAATTGCATGGGGGCGGGGAACGGCCTAGAGTCCCACAGGCAGCTGGCTGCAACTTACTTACTATGAAACAAAACTTGTTATTAGCATATCTACTGCTCGATCCAACGTTTCTAATAGAGAAGGAATTTGAGACTTTTACATATCAACAACGTCTTTTAACCTTTTGTTACACCCATTCAAGATGGAGACACACCCTAGGTGTGGGCCAGAGAGGAAACCTCAGGCATGAGAATAATTAGCATAGCCATTGTGCGATCTACCATTTCTAATAGAGAAGGTAGTGTTTTACATATCAACAAGTCTATTTAACCTTTTGTTTAGACCAACTTAGTTAAAATATATTGATTGTTAACTAATTTTACCTTAGACTTTAAATGTAAGTTAATTTTAGAATAATATTGAAAACCTTTTTCATTTAACTTTGACTAGTAAGAATTTAGCCTTAAAGCTACTGTTTATCAAACTTTAAACATACACATAAACATGGTCATTAATACACAAGGAGAGAAACCTTTGTTACGAAGACATGTCATTTTAAACACGAATTTAAATCTGTACTGTCTTAGTTGTTGTGGGGGGGGGGGGGTTCACCATCCGGAGGTGGCTTCCCGCGCAGCTTCACTTTTAGGAATTGCAGGTTGCGATCTCTGCACAAATCTCTGCATACTCCAGCTTGTCTGCCTTCAGACCGGACCGGCGGCTGGAGATCTCGTGTGCCCAGTTTCGGCAGGGAGCCCGGGGGTCCGGGAGGCCCGGGATGGTTCCAGAATTCATAGAAAGAGGGCAGGCAGGCCAGTTTTGCAGAAGGCGTGGGCATAGGTGCCCAGGGGTGGCGGCCATGATAGGCCGCCGCGGCCCTGCCCCATGGCCCTGACATGTCTGCTGCCCTGCTCGCAGTGGCCGAGCAGCGTGGAGGGATCACGCGTCCAGTGCCCTGCGCCATGCGGTGGAGAGCCGGCTCCTGTGGGCTGCCCTTTGTGCTGGCATTGGGCTCCTGCGTGGTGGCATCAGGCTCCTGCGTGTTGGCATCGGGCTCCAGCATGTTGGCATCGGGCTCCAGCGTGTTGGCATCGGGCTGCTGTGTGGTGGCATCGGCCTCCTGCGGGCTGTGGGGCTGCGGGGTTGCGGGCGTGGTGCGCAGGGTTGTCTGGGCGCAGCCGGCTGGCTGGCTGTTTAACCAGGTGGAAACAGCAGCTCCGTGCCTTGCCTCCCACCCGCTGGCTATTCCCGCTGGCTGTTTTGAGTTCGCCCGAGCGAGTGGAAACCACAGAGTGGTCCAGAGATAAATGTTCCAGAAACAGCAAAAGTCTCGTGAAGAAAGAGTAGAGGGCTTTGGAGATCTCTTCACAAACAGAAGAGAAGGCCATAGTGCATAGGTAGCCAAATTGTCTTTACTTATCTGAGAGATGCGCAGGTCACGTCCACGTGGGCGCCATTTGTTGTTAAAATTCAGAGGCTCTTGCCGGCTGGCTTGCTTCACGGCGGGTAACAGAGACGCGGAGACAACAGCTGGGCAGGGAAGCTGTATTTCTTTATTCAGGAACCACGATTCATAAACTAAGACAAACTAATCACCAAACAGAACTCTGCTGTCTCTTTGCGGCGGCACAAGTACTCTCTCTCTTACTCTGGAACTCAGGAACTCTCCAACTGTGGCACTCTGGAACTCTTGGACTTGAGAGCCCTCTGAAACTGGCACACTGGAACTCTCTCTTACTCTGTCACTCTGAAACTCTCGAACTCAGGAACTCAGGAACTCTGGCACTCTCGAACTCAGGAACCCTCTCCCTTACTCTCGAACTCTGGAACTCTCGGACTCAGGAACCCTCTCCCGGGGTTCCTTGGGGCGGGGCTAAGCAGGCCCACGAAATTAACAGGACTCATCCAATTCTCTTGGCGGGGGAGGGCTAGAACAAGCCAATGTAAAGCATACGACATATAAGTTTCCCTCTCAGTACTGCTTTAGCTGTGTCCCAAATATTTTGATAGGTTTTGTCTTCATTTTCATTGGTTTCCAGGAACATTTGAATTTCCTGTTTGAGTGAATCTCTGACCCAGTGGTTCTTAAGGAGTATGTTGTTTAGTTTCCAAATTCTGTGACTTTTAATAATTGTCTGTTTGTTGTTAAATGTTAGTTTTACTCCACTGTGGTCTGAGAAGATACTTGGCATGATTTCAAGGTTCTTGAATTTATTGATGCTGTCTTTGTGGCCTAACATGTGGTCTATCCTTGAGTATGTGTTATGTGGATTTGAAAAGAAGGTGTATTCCAGTTTTTTGGGGTGAAGGACTATGAAAATGTCCAAGAGGTCTAATATGTCAATCTCTTCAATCAGTTCTCTTGTATCTTTGTTGGTTTTCTGCTTTGTTGATCTGTCTAAGTGTGAGAGTGGGTTATTGAAGTCTCCCACTATTATTGTATTACTACTTATGTTTTTTTGAAAGTCTTTCAGTAAATGCTTGATGCATTTAGATGGTCCCTCATTGGGTGCATGATGTTAATAATTGTTAAGTCTTCTTGGCTAATTGATCCTCTAATCATTATGTAATGTCCTTGCCTATCTTATATTACTTTATTTAATTTAAAATCTATTGTGTCTGAAATGAGAATGGCTGTTCCTGCCCTTTTTTGTGGACCGTTAGCCTGTATGATAGTTTTCCATCCTTTCACTTTAAGTCTGTGTTTATCTTGTTGTGACAGATGGGATTCTTGCAAGCAGCATATGTTTTCTGATCCATCCCTCAACTCTGTGCATTTTGATGGGTGAATTTAAGCCATTGGCATTTATTGATATGATGGATTGAATGTATTGTAGTGCCATTGTTAAAAAAAAACATTTTTTTTTGTTTGCTCTGATAGATTGCAAGTATTATTGTTCTTGTTTATAACAGGTCTTTTTGAACCTCTTTCAAGGGCCAGTTTGGTGATGGTTGCTTCCTTTAACTGTTGTTTGTCTAAGAAGGTTTTGATCCCTCCATCTAGTTTGAATGGAAGTCTAGAAGGATATATTATCCTTGGTTGAAACCCTTTTTCATTCAGGGCTCGATAGATATCTTGCCATTCTCTTCTGGCTTTTAGAGTTTGAGTGGAGCAGTCTGCAGATAATCTTATGGGTTTTCCCTTGTATGTGACTTTTTGTTTCTCTCTTGCAGCCTTTAGGATACTTTCTTTATCCTTGCTTCTTCTCATTGTGACTATTATGTGTCTTGATGTCTTCAGGTCTGGGTTGATTCTGTTTGGTACTCTCTGGGCCTCTTGAATCTTGATGTCCTTTCTGTTATTCAGGTCAGGGAAGTTTTCTTCTATTATTTCCTCTAGAATGTTTGCTTCCCATTCCTCTCTTTCTTCCTCTGGCAGGCTAATTATGCAATTGTTACTTCTTTTGAGATCATCCCATATGTCTCTGTTGTTGTTTTCAGTGTCTCTCAATCTCTTTTTAAGCTCTTTCACCTCTTTCTTAGTTTTCTCTAACTCATCCTCTGTCTGACTAATTCTGTTTTCTGCTTCTGTTAGTCTGCTTTCCCTTGCCTCAGCTTCTTTCTTCATTACAGCTATTTCAGCTTTCAGTTCTCTAATTGCCTCAAGATAATCAGTATTTTCCTTGGGGGTCTCAACTGTTGTTTCCCTAATACTGCCATTCCTTTCCTCCAATGTTGTTTTCATTTTGGTGATTAATAATTTTATTATTGCTTGCTTACTTTTCTTATCGAATGTTACTTCTGGCTGATTTGTAGTTTCTTCTGGGCTCTTGTCTTCATTCATTGGAGTAGCAGTTTTATTTGTTTTTGATCTACCCATTTTTTTTATTTATGTGTTTCATTTTTATGCTCTGTTGTTCCTCAGTTGTTGTGTCTTGAGTATAAGCAACACTGTACTAAATACCTTTATGACAATTGCACTCACCAGCCTCAGGAATTACAGTAGCAACTGAAGCAAGTATTGAAGCAGTTTAATCACTACCAGTTAGCCAAACAATTTCTCCAGTCCATGAAAAAATAGTAACCAAATCCCAGTGAAGAAGAAAGACAAAAGGAAGAAGGGATAGCAGGAATAGACAGTTATGTAAATCTACTATCCACAGTATATTCTAGGGGTCACAAGGGGGAAAGGGAATTAGAGCAGAGATACATACATAGAGAGTCCACTCTGAGTCAGATTTTTTCCCCAAATAATTCTGAAATTCAGAAAGGCAAAAAAGAAGGAAGGAAGAAGTGTATGACAATATAAGAAAAAAAAGAGACAAGAGAGAGAGAAGAGAAAAGATAAGAAAAAGAGCTGTAATTAAAAAGCAGTGAAAGGAAAGGTTTTTTTGATTACTTTATTTTTAATTTAATTTAATTTAATGTATTTTAATTAGCTAGGAGGAGGAGGGAGTTGAGAGTCTGTAGAGGAGGTAGGAGTAAAGAGATAAGTTCCTACCACAATAGATAAGATGCCCACTACCCCAGCAATGAAAGATACCCTAAGAGTTAATTCTGATCAACCTAAAGGGAGGGGAAGATATATGCCTTTATATAATATTAATAATAAAATTGAGACGGGTTAAAAAAAAAAAACCCTGTCCCAGATTACCTCAAATCTCGTGATCAGAGGCAGCTGATTGTTAAGAAAGAGAAAAAACAAAAACAAAAACAAAAAAACCTCAGGACTAGACAAGGATAGCTGAAATCGACAGTTATGTAGATCTACTATCCACTGTATATTCTAGGGGTAGCTAAAGGAGGAAGGGAAGTTGTGCAGAGATACTAGCAATGAGAATCCAACTCTGAGTCAGAATTCTTCCCCAAAATAATTCCCAAATGTGTATCAGTGAATTCAAAAAAGCACACTATTTGGTGGTGTGGGGGATGGGGCCTGTGGCTTTGGAAGCTGTAGCATTAAGGAAGAAAGGATGGCAAGAATGAGAAAAAGAAAAAAAAGAAATAGAGAGAGAAAAAAGAAAAAGATAAGAAAAAGAACAGTCATAAAAGTGGTGAAAGGAAAGAGTTTTTTTATTATTTATTTATTTTTAATTATTTAATTAGCTATGCAGGGTGATTGGGGGCTGTTGGCTACTTAGAAAGAAAAAAGGTCAGAGGTTTCAGAAGGGTATAGACTTAGAATGAATGATACTCCCTGGTGGGACAGGAATTTTGGTAATGAAAGGGGCTCAGCAGGGGAGCCTGCTAGGAGCTGGTCCCCAGGGATTGGTTATGGTGGGGGGGGGAAGGCAGAGGATGTGTGCTTAATAATTTAAAAGAAAGAAAAAAAAATTTTTCCTTTTTTCCTACTCTATATTGTAACCCAAATTAAGTTATAGTCACCTCCTTGGTGTACCCGCTAGTACCCCTTATTGACTGGCCTACTAAAGGCAGAAAACCCTACCGTTTCCAGAAGATGTGGTCAGAGCTCAAGCCACTAGCAGCTTCTCAGTCAGCCATCTTCTGGGAACCTCTCCCTGATTTTAATTTTCTATTTAATTGTAGAAAAAACTTTTTTTTTGGCTTCTAGGGTTATTGCTGGGGCATGGCTCAAGTATTATGAATTCACTGCACCGAACACTTTTTTTTTCCCTTTAGGACAGAGAGAAATTGAGAAGGGAGGAAGAGATAGAGTGAGAGAGAGAGAGAAAGATAGACACCTTCAGACCTGTTCCACTGCTCATGAAGCATTCCCCCACAAGTGGGGAGTGAGGGGCTCAAAACTGGGCACCTGTACATATCCTTGCACTTAGTACTGTGTGTACTTAACCAGCTGCATCACTTCCTGGCCCTTGAGAAACATTATTTTTAATATTATACTTCTTTCTTTTTTGAAATCTAGATACAATGAGGCATATGTAATTTTATAATACATATTTTTAAATTAATCTTTTCCAAATTTATTTATTTTTAATGACAATGATACAGAGAGATAAACAAAGAAATTAACTAGAGCACTGCTCAGCTCTGGTTTATGGTGGTGCTGGGGACTGAACCTGGGACTTTTGAGCCTCAAGGATAAATAACTTATGACAAGAGGTATTCTGTTTTTGTTTTGTTTTTGTGTTTGTTTTCCACAAAGTAGATCTAACGTCCTTTCATGATGAAAATATTAAAGAGAGAGAGAGATTAAGAGAGAGACAGAAGATGGAAAATTGCTCAAACTTATTTAGTCTATACACAGCAATCCTAAAGTCACTATCATCCTCAATGGAGAGAAACTGAAAGCTTCATAAAACAGGGTTGTCTACTGCCACCATTACTATTAACATATTCTATGAAATGCTAGCCATTGCAACTAAGCAAGAAAAAGGGATACTAACTGGAAGAGAAGAAGCCAAACTGTCACCATTTTCAGAGGATATATAATATCATACATTAACAACCAAAAAGCCGGGAGTCAGACGGTAGCCCAGTGGGTTAAGTGAACGTGGCGCAAAGAGCAAGTACCTCATAAGGATCCTGTTTGGAGCCCCCAGCTCTCCGCCTGCAGTGGAATCGCTTCACAGGTGGTGAAGCAGTTCTAAAGGTCTTTCTCTCCCTCTCTGTCTTCCCCTCCTCTTTCCAGCAATGAACGGCATCAACAATAACAATAATAACCACAACAAGGCTACAACAACAAGGCCAAAAAGGGGTGGGGGATGGCCTCCAGGAGCAGTGGATTCATGGTGCAGGCACTGAGCCCCAGCAATGACCCTGGAGGAAAAAAGAAAAACAAAAACAAACTAAAAAAAAACCAAAAAGCCTCCAGAAGGAAACTCCTGGAAGTTATTCATTATTAACCAATAATTATTAACCAATATAGTAAGGTGGCAGACTAAAAAAATAACATAAAAACAAGTGGTATTCTACATAAACACTTAACTAGAAGAAGAAATTCAGAGGGCTGGGCAGTGGGCACCGAGTTAAGCACACATTGAAAGGATGTGTGCAAGGACCCTGGTTTGAGCCCCCGTTCCCCACCTGCAGCGAGAATGCTAATTGAGCAACGAAGCAGGTATATAGGTACCTCTCTTCCTTTCTCCCTCTCTATACCTCCCCTTTCAGTTTCTATATGTGCTATCAAATAAAATGGTGGGGGAAAAAAGAAAGAAAAACATGACCAGCAGTAGCAGTGGATTCATAGTGCCTGCACTGAGCCCCAACATTCTAGTTTACAAACAGTGTTAAGTAAATCTTGTTGCTCACTTGAAAGTTCAATATTGTCTGTAAACTGCAATGCCAAATAAGTTCCTAGAGAACTTCATCACTAAATAAATGACATTCATACTACTCAGCTATTCAGTAATCCTAACAATTATTCATGAAGAGATTAGACACTTTTTTAAACAGATATGAAGTTTCTTTTAAAAAATTTTTTAATTATCTTTATTTATTGGATAGAGACAGTCAGAAATTGAGAGGAGGGGGAGATAGAGAGACAGAGACACACCTGCAGCCCTGCTTCACCACTCTCAAAGCTTTCCCCCCTGCAGGTGGGTACTGGGGTCTTGAACCCAGGTCCTTGAACACTGTAACATGTGCACTTAACCAGGTGTGCCACCACCTGGCCCCGAAATTAGATACTTTTAAAGAGAGGATATATGAAATTGGTCATGAAGATTGATACTCCTTTTATTAGATGAGTAGTTCTGATCTCTTTAGGTAAAGTGATTATTTTACTAGAATATTAAGGGAAGTGTCTCAGAGACAGAGCACATAATTCAGGCTGGAGTGTCGATTCCCAGCACTGAGAATGGAAGAATAGCTAAGTTATTTTATATATTTTAAATCACTATATATATTTTTTGAAGTGAGTTTTTTTTATTATCTTTATTTATTGGATAGAGATAGTCAGAAATTGAGAGGGGAGGTGGTAATAGAGAGGGAGAAAGACAAACACCTGCAGCCCTGTTTCACCACTCTCAAAGCTTTCCCCCTGCAGGTGGGGACCAGGGGCTTGAACCTGGGTCCTTGCACATTGTAATATATGTGTTCAACTAGGTGCACCACCACCTGGTCCCTAGACAGATGTATTTTAATAGTTTACTTTTTAATAACTACATCCACCTGACATTATAAATGTAGTTCCCTCATACATATCTATAGAAATCTTTATGGTTTCCTAGTACTTAGTTTGAAAGATTTGAGAGTTCCTAAAATTATCACTGGAGTTTCAAATAAAAGTAGTAAAGTTGGGTTCAACTTCTTAGTTGAATTGAAACATTTATATTTGCCTCTGATTAATTTGCTTTCTTTCTCTCTCTTTCTTTATAAATCATTTACTTATTTATTTTTATTGGATAGAGACAGAGAAAATTATGTGGAAGGGGACGTTAGAGAGGGGGAGCTAGATAGATCATAGAGAGATGATGATGATAGATATAGATAGATAGATAAATAGATAGACAGACAGACAGACAGACAGACAGACAGACAGACAGATTGATGTTAGATAGACCTGAAGCACTGCTTCACCACTTGTGAAGCTTGTGGGACTTGAAACTGAGTCACTGTGCATTGTAACATGGGCACTCAACCAAATATATCATCACCAGTAGTTCTCTCTCGCTCTCTCTCTCTCCTCCCTCCCTCCTTTCTTTCTTTTCTTCCTTCCTTCCTTCTTTTCCCTTTCCTCCTTCTTTCTTCCCTTGTTTCCTTTCTTTTAGAATCTGTTATTCATTCTTTAGAAATCTTGTACTATAAAACTGATATGTAAGTTCAACCCTTCTTAATGCTTTTTATCATTGATCTAATCTTTTAAAATATTTTCATGGAAATTAGCAATGTACAATTTATGTGATTACTAGTATATTAAACTGTATTTTATTTAAACTGGTATATTAAACTGTATTTTGTGTTATACTATGAAAAGACATGTCTCTACAACTAAATTGGTCATATTTGTGTCAAAGATACTCCTGGGAATGAAGAAAAGTGAACTCTGACTGCATCATTCATTAACATGAGTATTGATAATATTTATTTATATGAGTCATAAAGAACTTGAAGGAGAATTTCACTAAGGAAATGGCGATTTTACTTGAACTGTAAGAAAAAGAAAATATTTGCTGTAAGTATGTTACTGGCTCAGTTTCTACTTACTATAAAATTAATAAGTCACTTTATAGCTATTTAAATTACAGTGTTCACTTGATTTCACTAATAGCATCCAGCTGAAGAATATAAAACTTTTAATTTTGAAGAATGAAGTGGGAAATCTGAACTTTATACAAATAGCAGCAAAAATAAAATTAAGACAATAAGATTTTTTGTAAGATATATCTTAGAATTATCTCATTGTAGTTCTCCCAATAAGAAGAAATCCCCAGATGCTTGCTTAAACAAATATGAAATAAAAGGCAAATTCAATTAATTCCACTTAGCAACTGAAATTAATATAATTGAAATGTTCAGCAATAGGTATAATTAGACACAACAGATGTTTTTTATATATTAACTTTCCATGATATAACCACAGAAATAATCACAATGTCTAAGAAATATCACAATGTCATATTATTTTCATCCATTAAAATTATATTCATTTATCCATAGCTGTTGATGGTAAAACAAAAATAAAATAGAGACATTTCAATAAATAGAGTTTTTTCTTCAAGGGACATGGTTTTAAAAATATAGATTTTCATTTTCAAAGTTACTTTGTTTCCAGCATTCTTCTCATCACAATAAGTAGTAAGAAGTCTTATAAATGCCACTCATTAAAAGTGATATTTCTTTTTTTTAATTTTTTTATATTTATTTATTCCCTTTTTTTGTTGCCCTTGTTTGTTTTTTTTGCCCTTCTTTTATTATTGTAGTTATTATTGTTTTTGTTATTAATGTCATTGTCATTGGATAGAACAGAGAGAAATAGAGAGAGGAGGGGAAGACAGAAAGGAGGAGAGAAAGACAGACACCTGCAGACCTGCCCCCCCTCCCCCCCGCAGGTGAGGAGCCAGGGGCTGGAATCGGGATCCTTGAGCCAGTCCTTGTTCTTTGTGCCACTTGCGCTTAACCCACTGTGCTACTGCCCGGCTGGAGTTGGAGGCTCCTCACCTGCAGGGGCGTCGCTTCATAGGCAGTGAATCAGGTCTGCAGGTGTCTATCTTTCTCTCCCTCCTCTCTATCTTCCCCTCCTCTCTCCATTTCTCTCTGTCCTATCCAACAACGACGACATCAACAACAGTAATAACTACAACAATAAAAAACAACAAGGGCAACAAAAGGGAAAATAAAGAAAAAAGAAAAAACAAGGGCAACAAATGGGAAAATAAATATAAAAACATTTAAAAAATGATATTTCTTTATGGCTTGTTGGATGAATATAGATGTTTGGGAAGGCAGACTACCAATACCATTTTGCTAAATATAAACTATTTTTTATATGTTTCATTTTTTCCTTTCTTTTGCCTCGAGGGTTATCACTGGGGCTCAGGGCCCCACTAGGAATCTACTGCTCCTGGTAGTCATTTTTGCCATTTTTTGTTGGATAGGACAGAGAGAATTGAGAGAGGAGGGGAAGGTAGAGAGGGGGAAAGACAAACACCTGCAGACACTTGCTTCACTGCTTGTGAAGTGACCTGCCCTCTTGAAGGTAGGGAGCTGGGGGCTTGAACCTGAATCTGTGCACTGGTCCTTGCACTTCATACTTTGTGTGCTGAACACGGTTCACTATCTCCTGGCCCCCTAGTTTTCATATTTTTTAAAAGATTATTTAAAATCTTTATTTATTGGGTAGAGACAGCCAGAAATCAAGAGGGAAGGGGATGATATAGAGGAAGAGAGACAGAGAGACACCTGCAGCCCTGTTTCACCACTTGCAAAGCTTTCCCCCTGCAGGTAGGGACTGGGGGCTTGAACCTGGGTCCCTGTGCATTGTAATGTGTGCTTTCAACCAGGTGAGCCACCCCAAGTTTTACTAGCAACAGAGCATTATAATGATTATAATAAAGTCTCTAGCAATTATGAATATATATATTAAATGTGCATTTTATAGGTTTTTAGATGAAAATGAAATATGAAGAATATGTAATAATTCATGTTTATAATGTTAAATATTGGAAGTATGTGACATACTTTAAATTAGTCTTTTCTACCTGCAAATATGCATATAGTTGACATAACCGTTTCTACCTCTTTTCTCTAAAGACATATCTTTCTCTCTAGGAGAATAATAAAATCTAATATACTAACAAAGTAGACTGTCAATGAAATCAAACAAATTTCAGCAGTGATGATAATAAAAGCTAAATGTTATATCTTCCAAACAGAGCAGCAAAATACTAATTTCACCCTGATGACTTCTAAACTGTTGAAGGAAATCCTCATAGCTCTAATTTTTTTGTATATATTTTCTACCAAGTTTATTAATAGGTGCTAAATAATAAAATTTCTTCCTCAATTCTGCTAGGATACAGGTGTGAATATAATATAACAACAAAATAACTTCATCCCAACTGTTTAAACTACATTTAGAAATTTCATATTTGTAGTTATTCTTCATTCAATTCAATAGTCTAATAGAATAAACCCTCTGTCAATAAAACATAAATATTTTTCTAACTTAGTTCACTTAACATAATTCCTTCTAGCTCTGTCCAAGATGGGTCAGAGAAGGTGGGTTCATTGTTCTTGATAGCTGCATAGTATTCCATTGTGTATATATACCACAGCTTTCTCAGCCACTCATCTGTTGTTGGGCACCTGGGTTGCTTCCAGGTTTTAGCTATTATGAATTGTGCTGCTATGAACATAGGAATACACACCTCTTTTTGGTTGGGTGTTATGGAGTCCTTAGGGTATAACCCCAGGAGAGGAATTATTGGGTCATATGGAAGGTCCATGTCTAGCCTTCTGAGAGTTTTCCAGACTGCTCTCCACAGAGGCTGTACCAATTTACATTCCCACCAGCAATGTAAAAGGGTTCCTCTGTCCCCACATCCTCTCCAGCATTTGTTGCTGCTGTCCTTTTTGATGTATGCCATTCTTACAGGAGTGAGGTGGTATCTTAGTGTTGTCTTGATTTGCATTTCTCTGATAATCAGTGACCTAGAGCAGTTTTTCATATGTTTGTTAGCCTTTTGGATCTCCTCTGTGGTGAATGTTTTGTTCATTTCCTCTGCCCATTTTTGGATGGGGTCATTTGCTTTTTTGCGCCTAAGTTTGCTGAGCTCTTTATATATTTTGGTGATTAGTTTCTTGTCTGATGTCTGGCATGTGAAGATCTTCTCCCATTCTGTGAGGGGTCTCTCTGTTTGTTTAATAGTTTCTTTGGATGTGCAGAAGCTTTTCAATTTGATGTAGTCCCATTGGTTTGTTTCTGCTTTGGTCTTCCTTGCAATTGGGTTTGATTCATCAAAGATGTCCTTGAGGTGTATGTGGGAAAGTGTTTTACCAATGTTTTCCTCTAAGTATTTGATTGTTTCTGGTCTGACATCTAGGTCTTTGATCCATTTGGAGTTGATTTTTGTTTCTGGTGAGATAAAGTGGTTCAATTTCATTCTTCTGCATGTTTCAACCCAGTTTTTCCAGCACCATTTATTGAAGAGAGCCTCCTTTTTCCATTTAATCCTTTGGGCCCCCTTATCAAAGATTAGATGCCCATAGGTGTTGGGATTTACTTCTGGGCTTTCAATTCTGTTCCACTGGTCTGTATGCCTATTTTTGTTCCAGTACCATGCTGTTTTGATGATGATGGCTTTATAATATAGTTTAACAGAAGCTGACTAAGAAGATCTGAAAGGGAAACTAAAAGCAGGACCTGATCAAATTGTAAGTAGGGCACCAAAGTAAAAACCCAGTGGTGAGGGGTAGGCATGTAGCTTCCTGGGCCAGTGGGGGGTGGGAGTGGGCGGGAGGGATGGGTCACAGTCCTTTGGTGGTGGGAATGGTGTTCATGTACACTCCTAGCAAAATGTAGACATATAAATCAGTAGCTAATTAATATGAGAGGGGGAAATCAATTGTATGTCTCAAAGTTTCTCAAAAGACAAACTGAATCTTTTTAATATATAGGCTATGTATTTGATATGCGGACTCTCTCAAAAGCCTAGACCAAGTAGATTAGAAGCTTCCAATAGCACAGCTATATACAAGATACTGGGTACTGTCCAGCAAACCATAACAAAGGGACTTTTCAAAGTTAACCCAATTAACAAATAATGTGATGATAATATTAACTATTGAGTGTCTTTTTGAACCCTAAGACAGCAGGAACCTCACATCTTCACTATAGAGCCCCTACTTCCCCCAGTCCTGGAACCCTTGGATAGGGCCCACTTTCCCGTATGCATCTCCCAATCCAAACCAAATAACATGGCATCTGCCGATCACAACCTAACCAAAGCAACGATTGCTACCTCAACATGCTTCACCTCAGAATGTATCCAGAGACTTCACGTGTGGAATGACAACCCTTCAGCTTCATTACTCAGGTGAGACCTTTCCTTTAATAGTACACTCTAATTTCATCTCAGGTAGTTCACTTTCTAACAAAGTCCCATAACCTAGATATACACCAGTTTCTGTGAGAGAGAGCTTATGTGCACACGTATCCATAAACTACTGCAAAATATATACCTGAAAGCAGGATTACACTAGAGTTTGCAGTGAGTACCTCCCTAACACTTCCTCTCCACTATTCCAAGCTTGGGATCCATGATTGCTCAACAAATTGTTTGGCTTCATATGTTAACTCTGTTTTCAATCACCAGGTTCCAGATGCCACCAGGATGCTGGCTAGGCTTCCCTGGATTGAAGACCCCACCAATGTGTCCTGGAGCTCAGCTTCCCCAGAGTCACACCCTACTAGGGAAAGAGAGAGGCAGACTGGGGGTATGGACCGACCAGTCAACGCCCATGTTCAGCGGGGAAGCAATTACAGAAGCCAGACCCTCTACCTTCTGCAACCCTCAATGACCCTGGGTCCATGCTCCCAGAGGGATAGAGAATGGGAAAGCTATCAGGGGAGGGGGTGGGTTATGGGGATTGGGTGTTGGGAATTGTGTGGAGTTGTACCCCTCCTACCTTATGCTTTTGTTCACTAATCCTTTCTTAAATAAAAAATTAAAAAATATATATATATATTTTTCTCACTTTGTCCTGTAAGTCTATATTTACTCATAAGTCCTGGGTGAAAACATGTACTGTAGAACATATAATTTTTATTTTAATTGTAAGCTTCTATTTTGTAAACTTTATTTGCAATATATTTATTCTATGTCAGTGGGGCATCATGCTCATCTGTACCTCCATGAAATATACCTTTAATTGAAGTATAAGGTTATGCATATCTGTCTTCCTTTTTATATAACAAAGTCCACTCATTTCCTAGCTTACTTAGGTCTGCAGTTTCTCCCTTCATTCTCTCTGGGAGGCTGTTTCTTACAGTTGTACCCATTTATCACAATCAACATCTACTGGAATGTTTTTTTTTAATTTGCCTAAAAAAAGAATTTACTTTGAGATATCAAATTCTATGGATACACAGTCACAAGAGTAATGACATGCATTCACTATTTTGACATCATGCAAGATAATTTCACTGGCCAAAGTGTCTTCTATCATTCCTTTGCTCATAAACAACCAAGCAAACACTTCTGTTCTAAATATCTTTAATTCACTGATCTGGGTTGTCTAAGATATCTTATAAATGAAACCAGTTTCATGCATTTTCTTTGTGACTTTTTTCATGTGACAATAAAATTTTCTGGTTCATACTTGTCTTTGCCAGCTTGTTAGATTATTCCTTCCTATTTAACATCATATATTTTCCATTGTATGGATGTATCCAAGCTTACTCACACATTCCTCTATTGAGTGGCATCTTGGTGATTTTGAATGAGCATGTCATGGGTATGTACATGAAAGTTTTCTATGGACATAGTTTCAAATGAATTTGCTAAATTGTTAGCAGTAAAGTGTTGACTTGTATGATGGAGTTCTGTTTATGTGAAAATTAGTAAATTGGGTGGCACAGATGGTTTAGTGCAAAAGCTAACATATGCAAGGAGACAGGTTCAGTCCCCTGAGTCCAACCTACAGGTTGATACCTTCATAAGAGGTGAAGGAGGGCTGTATCTCTTTTTTTCTGTACTTCTCTATCTCCTTCTCCCCTCTTAATTTCTCTCTGTCCTACCAAATTAAAGAATGGGGGGGGGATGGCCACCAGGAGAGATGGATTCCTCATGTAGGCACCAGTTCCGACTCTGGTGAAAATAAATAAATAAATAAATACATTGTATTCCACATTGGCATTATCTTTTTTTGTTAACAGTAAATGGATCTCCTTTGTTCTAATTCATTTTTCATTGTTATTATCAGTTTATTTGATTTTAATCACTCTACTTAACATGGATGTCTGAATAAGAGTTCACTACTGAAAAAGAATAAAAAACTGAATTTTCATATATTTAATCTCATTTTTCACTTTCAAATCACGCTTATCAAGGATTTGAATCAAGAAATTCAATTTGTATGTTATTATTACAAAACTTGTTCTTAAAGGTGTCTTGAGTTTCCTTTCCATAAGGAAATATCCCACTGAAATTTTCTTCTGTGAAAACTTGATTTTCTTTCTGATCTCCTACTTAGCTTCCAAGCCTTATTCAGGATAATTAATTTCTAAAAGTATGCAAGTCCCTTAAGGGGATTCTTGTGCAGAGATTTTATTCTAAAACTTCTTTGATCAGTCTTCTACTCACTAATTTTATTTTGTTTCTTCTCTATTGTACATGGAAGCCCACATAGATTGTTCTAAAGAGCACATACTACCCAACTAATTATATGAAATCTTGGGCCATCATGGGACTACTCACTTTAGAGTAAGAGATTTATTCTTGAGTAAGATAGGTAAGTGCAAAGAATAGAATACCTCTACAGAAAAGAAAATATATTAGATTTTTGCCACACAAATAATGACTATCCATGGAATCCAGCAAGTCATTTACTACTCAAGTAGCCCCAAACCATAAACACCTTTATCCTAAGAGAGCTATGAATGTCTAAGGTTATAGCAGTGCTATTTGTAATAGGAAAAATTTAGAAACAACATAAGTGACCAAGGACATATTTGTGGTTAAAGAAGTTGTGATATATATGTATATATATATTACTCTTCTAGAATAAATGACAACACCATCTCTTCAGTTACAACACAGATTGAACTGGATGAATACAGATTAAGTAAAATAAACCAGAAGAAAAAGGATGGATACTTGATGACATGGCTTCTAGGCAGGCCTTAAGAAACACAGTAGAAGATAATAGAGGATGAGGCATCAGACCCACAGATCCATACAGTCAGGAGAATGATGTAGTGCTCTACTGTGAAGGAAGATAGTTTGGCTTGGTGGAGGGTAAGGTGCAGTGACATGTAACTTGGTGAAGTGTAGAAGTATACCCCTGAGTATAACAACTCTATAAATGAAAGATGTTTCAATAAAGTGATAAAGAAATGAAAATGATGGCTCTTTTCCACAAAGTGAAAATGTTGTACTCAACTTTGAAGAGAGAAAGGTACTTTATTCAGAAAGCACCTAAAATAATGTGTATTCACCAAATCATTACATGATACACACAACCCAAGTATTTTTGGTTTTGAAAACCTGATGGCATAGTTCCATCCACTCACGTTTTACCTTTGAGATATCCATGAATGAGATTTCAGATCTTCCTGACAAGGGATACTAATGGTAACACAGTAGGCAAAAATGCCTATCTGAATAATTTAAAATGACTAATCCTTGGGGCGGGTGGTGGCACACCTGGTTGAGCATACATGTTACAATGTGCAAGGACCCAAATTTGAGCCTCCCAGTCCCCAACTGCAATGGAAAAGTTTTGCAAGTGGTGAAGCAGTGCTGCAGGTGTCTGTATCTCTTCATCTCTTTCACCTCTTTCCCTCTAGATTTCTGACAGTCTCTGTCCAATAAATAAATAAATAAATAAATAAATAAGATTTAAACATGGAACATTTATAAAATAAATAAAATTACTAATCATCAAGGTCAGCATAAAATTTATTTTTTTAATATTTATTTATTCCCTTTTGTTGTCCCTGTTGTTTTATTGTTGTAGTTATTATTGATGTCATTGTTGTTGGGTAGGACAGAAAAAAAATGGAGAAAGGAGAGGAAGACAGAGAAGGGAAGCGAAAGACAGATACCTGCAGACCTGCTTCACTACCTGTGAAGCGACTCCCCTGCAGGTGGGGAGCCGGAGACTGGAACAGGGATCCTTACACTGGTCCTTGCGCTTTGCGCCAGTGCGCTTAACCTGCTGCACTACCGCCGACTCTCAATTTTTTTAAGCTTATTTATTTATTCATGAGAAATAATAGGAGAGAGAGAAAGAGCCAGAAATCTCTCTGGCACATGTGCTGCTGGGGATTGAACTCGGGAACTCATGTTTTTAAGAGTCCAAAGCTTTATCCATTGCGCCACCTCCTGGACCACGAGAAAATATTTTATATTTAAGATTTTATACATATTTTGAGTAGTTCAGGGTTATATAGTTGGCAACTAAATTGTTCACTGTCTTTTAACTAATATTACACATATCTGATAAATATAATCCAGCTAAATTGATATTCAAGTCTGATACTTCTCTACTTTTATTTGTATTTTAGTTAAATTTTCTTTTTTTTTGAACCAGTTTGAATGTACAAATAAATTCCTAACTGAAATACATATGACTATCTATACCCATCTTAACAGGAATAAAAATCATAGAGCTTTCCATGCTGTTCAACAATAATTCGTATTTAGTGGTAAAGTGACATGCTTATAAATTAGAAAATTTCAAGTATGGTAAGTTCACAGGAATTTTTATTTTCCTTTGTTAATAATTCAATTCTGTTATCTTGTCACCATTAAACTTTTTCATCTTTAAAGCCTAATTACTAAAGTCAATTTCCAAGAATCCTTTCATTCCATGACTACTAGAAAGAAAGGAAGAAAGAAAGAAAGAAAGGAAGGAAGGAAGAAAGATAGATAGATAGATAGAAAGAAAGAGAGAGAGAAAGAAAGAGAGAAAGAAAGATAGAAAGAAGCCATATGGATTTAAGCTCTGATTAAAAATGAAAGAACCATATAAATTGAACAGGTTAATTTCTTTTCAAGACGTACAATTCCTTTTAATCTGTAGAAATTGTACTTTATTTAACTAATGAGTTTTGACTAGTCTCAGTTAGCAAGAGGTTAGTTATGCTGGAGAAGAAATATTTACATAAGGATTGTACATTCTAAACAACATTTATTTAAATATTACTGTTCATTCACAATTTAGAGTAGTTGAAATTAAATTTTGTAGAAATCAGACTTCTGGGGTAATTTATTTTCTATTTTTTACACAGAATACACTCATAGAAATTCTTAACTGAAACATATTGTTCTAGTGACTCAGAGTTTGCTTAAAGTCTAATTACAGATTCTAATTTTGCTTTAAATACTTGACAGCTTTCATATAAATTTATGCAATATGCATTCTATGTCATGCATGACTTTTTATGTTTGTAAAGAACCTTCACACATTGTAAATAAAATATTTGCATTGATGATTTTATAAGGGTATATTGAAGACAAGATAGTGAATAGATGTTTTATTTAAATTTTATCTAAGTATGAAGTGTTTATTACTTTTTAAATATGTTTATCTCTTTTGTACTTATATTTTTCATTTGATATCATTAATCTATTCAGACTGACATAATAAAATACTGAAGATTAGATGGCTTAAACTATAAAAATGACTTAAACTATAAAAATCTATATTCTTAAAGCTAAAGGTTCAAGATAAAAGTTTTGACCAATTTAGTTTCTGACCAAGATTTTTTTCCCTATATTTTAACAGTCATTTTCTTACTATGTCTTTAAACAAACACACAGACACAAACACACACATTTATATTCAAGCCCCATGTCCCACCTTCAGGGTAAAGCTTTGTGAATAGTGAAGCAGTACTACAAATATCTCTCTTTTCATCTCTCTCTCTCTTTCTCTTTCTCTCTCTCTCTCTCCCCTTCTTTCTCAATTTTTCCTTGTCTCTATGCAATATGATAAATAAATAGATAAATAAAACATCACAACCATGCCATCACATGTGGGTTAGATTTGTGTGACACACTGATTACTTAATTCTTGGAGATCCTTTGTCCAATACAGCTACTTGTGAGATTAGTGTTGTAACATTCAAATTTTGGAGGAAAACAAAATTTGATTACTTTTTAGAAGTCATAAGATAAATCTTCTTGTACAGCACAATAAGAGAGATAAGCATATATGTCTAAGAATTGTTTAATTAGTAAATTCTTTAAACACTACACATGAGTGAACCCAATTTTATATCTTGAAGCGCAGTACCAGTGTTGGCTAGAAGTAGTAAGACTGAGTTTATTAACTAGATATTTACTTAGCATTCAAAGTAATTTGTGAATTTGTTTCCATATTATAAAATTTGTACCTGAGACATTTTTTTGTACTTATCTGAGCATTTTATTGTCTTTTCATTTTACTAACTTCCCTATTGATCTGTCTATAAAAGGTAGCACCTTCTATTTCCCCTGACAGTTCTTTCAGTTTCACAGAGCCCTATTTCAGGTTTTTATATATACAACTTCTTAAGTGTACAAATAAAACTATACACATTTTTTTTTCAAAAACATACAAGCAAAAGCAAAAAAAAAATAATCAAGCATTTGTATTTGGCTGCCATGTTTGGTAGGGGAAGGGATGAGAGATCACAAACATAAGAAGTATAGAGAGGTGTACTTTGATACATTACAAGTTAAAAATAATATTGTCACAAATAATTGTAGTCTTGCAATATAGAAGGAAAAAAAGATAAAGTTGTGACTGTACATAAAAGTTCATGAAACAACTAGATCAGTTGTAAAGCATAAGCCAAACATAGCTGAATGTGTATGATATGTGTGCTCAAAAACACATAGAATTCAAGAACTTTTAATATGGGAAGGGCAAAACTATATGTATTATATCATTATATCATATATAGTGAACACTGCAAATTGTGTTTTTACTTAGAAAAAAAATGCTATACCAAGCTAAGGAATCCACTGCAACATTCCCCATGTTCTTCAGATAAAAGATGGAATATATCTGATTTGGGTTTGAAATGGCATAGTGACAAGGGAAGTGGCACAGTGACTAGAATGCTGAACTTGAAATCATAAATCTCTGAGTTCTTTCTCTGATGCCACTGATGCCAAAGTGATGCTCAGGTTCTTCCTCTCTCATTTTTTGTGGTACAAAGTAAATAAATCATTAAAATTTAAAGCCAGAAAACTAAAATCCTGGCTTCCTTCAGAATATCAAAAATTAGGGCCTTTATATAATGTGACTCACCATATATTTTGAGCAAAGGAACGATTCCCATATTATGTAATAATTTAAATGTAGCCTAAGTTATCTATAGCTTTAAGCCTGCTTTTTTATGGCTATTACAGATAAGTCTTGGGAAAATGAATTTTAATTTATTTATTCAAGTATTTTATAAGAGGGATTTCCCAAAAAGTGAAAATTTTTTGCCCAATATCCATTAGAGCTATATTTTCTCCCTAACTTCTTTCTGATTTTTGCAAGGAGAATTTTATCTTTCCATCCATTCTGAGCATGATAACTTACTTGAGTTAGGACACTATAGGTGGAAGTATTTACAATAAAAAAGTGAAGTCTTAAGCTAATACAACTATAATCCAATATAATTGAATATAACCTGACTGAATAGGATGAGTCACAAGGAAGAACATCTCTCTGCTCATACATATCAAGAGGAAAGTTCATATGAGAACACAGCCAGAGATTTCCACAGAAACCAATACTGGTGACAGCCTAGTCAAAACCATGAGAAGATAAACTAATGGTTAAATCACTAGAAAGACAATGAACAAAAATGAAGTCAGTAAATAAAGAGTTAAGATATTAGTCAATCAGGGAGTCAGGCTGTAGTGCAGTGGGCTAAGCGCAGGTGGCGCAAAGCACAAGGACCAGCATAAAGATCCCGGTTGGAACCCCGGCTCCCCACCTGCAGGGGAGTCGCTTCGCAGGCGGTGAAGCAGGTCTGCAGGTGTCTATCTTTCTCTCCTCTTCTCTGTCTTCCCCTCCCTCTCTCCATTTCTCTCTGTCCTATCCAACAACAACAACAATAATAACTACAACAATAAAACAACAAGGGCAACAAAAGGGAATAAATAAATAAAATATAAAAAAATTTTTTTAAATAAAAAAAATTTTTTTAAAAGATATTAGTCAAACAAAGAACAAAGAATAGTTGATAGATGAATTTAAAAGCCATTTATTTAATTTTCCTATATTTCAATATCGTTTTAATCATAATTCCAGACTTAATATTGGTATTTAAATAATGCAATATAGCAAAATAGAAACTCACTTGTGTGGTTATACTTAAACAAACCAAAAGAAGAATCAGCCCCTTAAGACTTACTGGAAACACCAACACTATTAAAACACAAAAGAATACTTCAGAACTATCAAGGCAGTTAAGAAATACATTGTCAAATGCTATAAATAGTGATCCTCTGAAGCCCTGCCACATTACTGGCAGTCAAAGAACTGGCATCTCTACTCGAAGAATCAATCCAAACTTTTTGAGCATAACCAAATTCCTAGGAAATAAAAGTAAATACCAAGACAAGAGGCTGTTTTGTTGGCAGACTTACTGGGATACAAACCAAATTAATTCAGCAAAGAAAGAAGGCCTAAAATTACTTGCAGCAAGTAATCTTTGCATCTGTTTCTTAGGAAACTATATTCTATTATATTCACTTTTGAGAACTAGATTCAATCTGTGCATTTCCATAGATTATTTGATTCTTCTTTTAAATGGATATTTAATTTATTGATAAGATTTATACTATAATGACCACAAGTCAAAACCAATTTATAAATACCTATTAAGATTATTTTAATGCAGGAAGCAGACTCAGAATACAATCCAAATCCTACTTGAAATTTTCATTTACCATTTAAATAAAAATGTGTTGACAAATTAGTAATAGTACTATATATAATTACATATGAAAGTGGATCAATTTTACATTGTTTATTTATTTATGTTTAATAGAGAGGAGAGAAAGAGAAAGAGAGAGAGAGAGAGAGACAGATACACAGAGAGAGACCAGAGCATTATTCAGCTCTGTCTTATTTAGATGCTAAGGACTGAACCTGGGACCTTAGAGCCTCAGGCATGAAAGTGTTTTTGCATAAGCATTATACTGTCTTCTCAGCCCAATTTAACATTTTTTTCTTTATTTGGGAGATTAGTGGTTTACAGTCAACAGTAAAATACAGTAGTTTTACATGTGTAACATTTCTCAGTTTTCCACAGAACAATGTATCCCCCTAGACCCCCCCAACACACACACATACTCACACACTCAAACACACACTCGCACACACACCAAGTCCTGCTCTGGTCATGTTCCAAGACCTGAATACTGCTGGCCCTCCACTCCCATCTTTTACTTCAGTGCAATATAACACCAATTTTACATTTTTAAATAAGCATTTCCACTAAGACACACATGACCTTATAAGACTGATTTATTTAGATATCCAGTACTGTTAAAAACATGAGCATCAAATTAGTATGATATGAGAAAATTTAAGATATATGTAAGATATGAATTTGTAACATTTGTCCCCACTGCAAATCTTTAGGGTTTTTGTTTTGGATGGCAATGTTCTGTTTTCCATTGATTCAGTTAATTTTCTTGCTATCATGAGAAAATTAACTTGGGAAAATAAAAGAAAAATAGCGAGAAAATTAACTTGGGAAAATAAAGGAAAAAGAAAAAGAAAACAGTTCCCTAAATTCCCTGGCTACCCATCTTTCTCTGAGTATAGAACAGCAGCCCTTTGAAAGATTTACTTTGATTATAGAATGTAATAATAACAATACCCCATTCACTCCCAATCTTTACTGAATGCATGGGAGCTGGGTGTAGAGCAGAAGAAAAAGCAAACAACAATCAATAACTGTGGGGGGCAGGGAAGAAAGTTAGTCAAATAGGCTATAAAGAAAAGAGTATGGGATTCAGGCAGTGGTGCACAAGAGGAAGTACACACAATACGAAGCACAAGTACCTGCTCGACGACCCCGGTTCAAGTCCCTGGTTCTCTAGCTGCAGGGGGCTTCACTTCACAAGTGGTGAAGTTTGGTGAGGCAGTATACCAGCGACCATGGATGGAAATCCCAGCACAATGCTGATCTCAGCCTTGGCAACAGAGTATGCAGTAATCTGCACAGGCGCATGGTGGATTGTCTGTAGATCCAGTCTGTGCTGGTGTGCAAAGCATTGTGGGTGAGCTGAATAGACTTAAAAGTACAGGCAGCTGGAAGTCATGCTCTCTTTAGCTGCCTCTCCTGGTCAGAAGCATCTCGGTGGAGGTGTGCCAGGTATCTGTGATGGCTGCTTCTCCTAGGAACTAAACACAAGTGACTCTGCTAACTGGTAAACTTTTAGACTCCTATACAGTCATGAGCAACCTTTACCAGAGCTGATAATTGTTTATCTTATGGGACTAAACTTCTAACAACTATACTCAGACTTTATGGACCTAACATACTCTTAACCCCTGATGATGATTGCTTATTTTGCGTTTTACCTATTTCACCCTAATAAACCTTGTATTGTTTAAACCAGTTCCCAGCTCCTGCTGTGAGTCATTTTACATGCCACAGCAGCCCTCACCAAACCTTTTTTAAGTTAAATTACAACAGTGAAGCAGTGCTGTAGATGTCTATCTTTCTCTCTCTATCCTCCCTACCCCTCTCAGTTTCTATCTGTCCTATTCAAAAAGTTGAAAATATGGCCTCAGGAGCAATAACCCTGAAGACAAATATAATATTAGTAATAACAGAGTATGCACCTGGGAAAAATACAAAGTATTTTTATGAAATAAAAAGTGATTGCTAGAGTAGGCCAGGTGGTAGAGCAGTAGGTTAAGTGCATATGAAGCAAAGCATAAGGACTTAAATAATAACCCAGTTCAAGCCCCCAGCTCCCCACCTGTAAGTCTGCAGGTGTCTATCTTTCCCCTTCTCTGTCGTCCCCTCCTCTCTCGATTTCTCTCTGTCCTACCGAATAATAACAATAGCAACAACAAACACAACAAAAACAGGAAGGAACTGAGCCCAGGCAATAACCCTGGAGGCAAAGTAAATAACTAAATAAATAAAAAATAAAGATAAATAAATAAAAAGTGATTGCTAGAATATCTTTTGTGCAGAGCTCAGTAATTGCTGAAGGAATAAAATATAGAATAAGATATGACAGTAAGGAAAGACAATTGTGAATTGAAACTATCTAAATATACAGCCACAGCCAAGTCAAGTACAGATTATAATCATTCAACATTTATTCTAATGAGCTTAGAGAAGGTAAGGTTTGAACTTTTATTTTTTTTAGTTTTTTTCTTTTTTTATTTATTTTATTTTATTTATTTATTTATGTTTATTTAAGAAAGGATTAATTAACGAAACCATAGGAGGGGTACAATTCCACACAATTCCCACCACCCAATCTCCATATCCCACGCCCTCCCCTGATAGCTTTCCCATTCTCTATCCCTCTGGGAGCATGGACCCAGGGTCATTGTGGGTTGCAGAAGGTAGAAAGTCTTGCTTCTGTAATTGCTTCCCTGCTGAACATGGGCGTTGGCAGGAACCTCACATCTCCACTATAGAGCCTCTACTTCCCCCA
This sequence comes from Erinaceus europaeus, assembly GCF_950295315.1. NCBI lineage: Eukaryota > Metazoa > Chordata > Mammalia > Eulipotyphla > Erinaceidae > Erinaceus > Erinaceus europaeus. The sequence goes on from NC_080164.1 coordinate 140,289,316, forward strand.
GTCCTGGAGCCATTGGATAGGGCCCACTTTCCTGTATGCTCTCCGAATCCATATCAAATAATATTCCATCTGCCGATCACAACCTAACCAACACGATTGCCACCTCAACATGCTTCACTTCAGACTGTGTCCAGAGACTTCACGTGTGGAATGACAACCCTTCAGCTTCATTACTCGGGTGAGACCTTTCCTTTCATAGTATACTCTAATTCCATCTCAGGTGGCTCATTTTCTAACAAAGTCCCAAAACCTAGATATATACCAGTTTCTGTGAGAGAGAGCATATGTTCACACGTATCCGTAAACTGTTGCAAAATATATACCTGAAAGCAGAAGTACACTAGAGTTTGCAGTGAGTATCCCCCTAACACTTCCTCTCCACTATTCCAAGCTTTGGGTCCATGATTGCTCAACAATTTGTTTGGCTTTGTATGTTAACTCTCTTTTCAGTCACCAGGTTCCAGATGTCATCAGGATGCGGGCCAGGCTTCCCTGGACTGAAGACCCCACCAATGTGTCCTGGAGCTCCACTTCCCCAGAGACCCACCCTACTAGGGAAAGAGAGAGGCAGACTGGGAGTATGGACCGACCAGAGGTTTTAACTTTTATGGAGAGAAGTAAGATTTGCTTTAGTAACTATCTTATTTTCACATGTACCAAATTTTGTGAGAAATATAAAGAAACAAATATACATGATCTACAATAAAAATAAAATAAATGTTCACTAAAGAAAACCTAAGATATTGTAATTAGACAAACTTATTTATTTATGTATTTTTTAACGCAAGCACTGCTCAGCTCTGGCTTATGGTGGTACAGAGGACTGTACCTAGGACTTTGGAGCCTTGGGCATGAGAATATCTTTGCATAACTATTATGCTCTTAGACAAACATTTTAAAGAAAAAAATATTTTTAAATCTAATGGAAAGTTTAAACCAGAAGCTGGGGAGACAGCATGACATATTTAAACACAGGACTTGAAAGTCTGGGGGCAAAATTCAAACTTTGGCACCATCATATGCCATGCTCTTACTCTCATAAAAATAAATATTTAAAGAGAATAAACCAAATTAAACAGAATAATTTCTAACAGAAAAATAAAATAATGAAATAAAAGTAGATGGAAATGCTTAAGGCATATATCTATATCTTCTATCTACCTATCTATCTATATATATGTATATCTTAAATCAGAGTTGACACAGGGTATTAAAAAGTATGAGTTAGTTGAAATAGACCAAATAGATTACTTCAAACTAATACACAAAGGAAAATAGATTAAAAATTGATGAGACACATTTGAGATCTTGAGATAATATCAGATGACTTAACATGCATGAAATTGGATTCCAAAAACAAGTAAGAATAATAAAAGAGTACAAGAATTATATGAAAGAATAGTGACAGAAAATTTTCCAAAATAAAGAAAAGGCTCTCTACCAAAACCTAAGAGATTCAGTAAAATTCAAGAAGAAATACAACAGAAAGCACACAAAGTCAACTACTGAAAATCCCAACTATTGAAGCAAAAGCTAAAAGGATGGAAGGGATATGCATACTTTACATGCCAATAGACATTTTGAACATTACAATTAAAACAATAGATAGAGAATTATGCATTTAAAATATGGCAAGGTTAGTATATTGTAAAGCATCAATTTTTATAATCAGTTTACTACATTACTACTTTATATTTATCTTATTAATTAAAATAATAGACACTTAAAATTCAGGATCATCTTAAGTTTGGGCCTGGTGGTTATAGAAATTCATGGGAAATTAATATATACTCCATGTGCCACAGTATGCACTGTGACATCCTTTCAATCTTTCAAAGAAAAGCAGTTAGCATAATATCTTGAAAACTTTGAGAGGCCAAGAAAAAATAAACATACCAAGGTAAATTAGTAAAAAAATTATACATAAAACAAACAAACAAAAAATCTTTAGGAGTCTCACTTCAAATTAAGTGACATGGTCTATAAGTGGCACTTTTACATAGATTATAGGATTTCTGAAAGTGAATGTTCTTGTGAGCATCCTGGTTTATAGAACTCAGGGAGTTACATTCAGGGGAGCTTTACCCAATGAATGGGAATATTTATTAAAGAACATGTGCTGGGCTAGCTTCACGGGTGGGAGACCAGGAACTCATGGTGGTGTGGTAATACAATTCTTTATTGATGCAGAAGCCCCAGAGTCAGATGTGAGCATAGCGGGTTATGCCATGTGATACCAAACTGCAATGGCCGCCTCCTGCTCTGCACACCAGCCCTTCTCCAGGTTGGAACACGGGAGAGAAAAGAGAAGAGGAAGAGAGGAAACCAGGAACAGTAGTGGGCTTTATAAGGTAAAAACTGGAAGTGGCAAGTCGGAAACAGATGGCGGCTAGGAAAGGGGGTGGAAAGAGGCAAAAGGCATGCTAGGAAGGCGGAAGTATCCTTAGCAACTAGTTGCAATGGTTTTAACTGGTGGGATTAATATGCCCTTCAGGTAGGGTGGTCTCAAGGTAGAAAGAAGACAGATCAGGCAAAAAAAGTATTATGTAAATAGGCCATAGTGTCAGTAATGGAGGATGGAGCAGGGGTGCTGCCTGACAAACATGAACAAAAAGGTAACACTTCTAGTGTTTGGAATTTTTTTTTCCCAATAGAAAAAAGAAACAAAACACCTATCCAAAGAGGTGGTGGTGCACCTGGTTGAGTGCACGCATATCATGGGCAAGGACCAGAGTTTAAGCCTCTCCTCTCCACCTTCAAGACGAATTCTTCATGAGCAGTGAAGTAAGTCTGCAGGTGTCTCTCTTACTCCCTCCCTCTCTAACTGCACATCTCCTTTAATTCTCTCTATCTGATGAAATAAAAAGTGGGAGAGAATGACCTCTAGAATCAGTGGATTTTTAGTGCTGGTACCAAGCATCAGTGATAACCAGGTGGCAATAAAGAAGAAAAGTAGAGAGAGAGAAATATGTTCATAGAAGCATAATTCATAACAGCCCAAACTTGGAAACAATCTATATGTCCAACAACAGATAAATGGCCAAGAAAATTGTGGTTTATGTATACAATGGAATACTAGTCTGTTGTTAGTGATGAAATTATCTCCTTTGCTTCATTTTATATGAAAATATAGTAATCATGCTATGTGAGATAAATCAAAAAGAAAAGGATAGGGGAGTGGAGCCAAGATGGCAGCTTGAAGACAACTCCCAGCTTTCTCTCTGCAAAATAGCTGCTTAAAACCTGGAAATTCTGAGTCAGGGCAAGATTTCCAGGTCAGTGGTGGAAGAAGTATACAGAAGGGGTAAAGTGGACAAACAAGTCAGGAATCACAAGTCACATATAGACTGGCAACAGTTTTGTACTGAGTGGAGCTGCTGTGAGTTTCAATTTCTTCTTCTGCACTGCCCCTCTACCCCACCCCACTCACTCCAGAGGGTAAAGAGGGGTAAAGGAACCAGTTACAGGCAAGGAGGTCCTCCAGTGTAGTCAATCTCTTTATCAGGATTTCAAGTTTAGCAGGAAGTCATCTTTCCAAAGGATTTTTTTTTTTAATTCCCAAGGAGGCTAGCACTCTTTCTGATTGGTCAACTTCCTTGACCAATTATTGTCTCTTTTAGTTATCTTTCTTCCCTTTAGCTCTTTCTTTTATGTTCCTTTTTGCAATTGTTTTTGCTTTGTTTAGGAAGTGGGGGCAGGGGGATAGTGTAAACTGCAGATTGATCTTTAGTTTTTTGTTTGTTTGTTTGCTTGATTTGCTTTTGTTTTTTCTTTTTCTTTTTTTTTTTTTGTTGGTGTTAACTTATTTTCCCTTCTTACTGCTTTGACCAAAATTAGCCGTTGTTTTTCTTGCATTGCATTTACTGGTGATTGGTTGTGCTCTCTATTGTAGTAGCATATTTTGTTTGTTTGTTTGTTTGTTTCTCTCTCTCTCTTTCTTCTTTTCTTTTTTCCACTCTCTGATTTGAAAAATCTTAGCTTTTACTCCTGTTTTTGCTGTATTCACTTGTGCTTATTTGTGATTTATCTTGTGTAAGGAGTCTGATGTGGTGTTTCTTTTTCTTTGTCTCTCTCTCTCATTTTCTTCCTTTCTTTTCTTTCCCACTATCTGTTGAATTTATGTGTAATAGTTCATTTTTGTAATTGCCTGTTTTTTCTTTGTCTTTTTTCATTGTTGTCATTATTGCTTTTTTGTTGTTTGTTTCTATTTTGTTTGTTTTCAGAGGAGATAGTTTTCATAGATTACTGGTTTTGTTGCACTACATTAGTCATTGCTTTTGTGGTTGTTGTATTTGCTAAGGTTTATGATCTCAGTTGTAAAAGGTCTTTGGTTTGGTGTGGCTTTTCATCACTTAATACAACAACTGAATGAAAATAGTAAAGACACAAAATTAAAAAAACACACCAAAAATGGTCACATCTAAAACAGATTAACTAAAATCAAGGTAAATATCCAAACAGTAATTGGTTCATTAATTACATGAGTGAGGAAAGCTGCTGAGGGTGATACTGTAAGAAATAGGCAAACAGCCAATGAATCTGTGAAAGAAAATACGAGCTATTTCAAGGTAATTAGAGAACTGATAGCTGAAATAGCTGGTTTAAAAGGCCAAGTAGCAGAACAAGCAAATACTATAACTGAACAAGGTAAAAAATAGCTGAACTGAAGAAAGCTGAGGGGAGCAGAATAACAGAAGTAGAATAGGTGAACTGAAGAAGGAAGCTGAGGAGAGCAGAATAACAGAAGCAGAAAACATAATTAGTCACACCAAGGATGAATTAGAAAAAACTAAATATGTAAGAGAGCTAAAAAAGAGAGATTGAGAGACACTAAAAAGAACAACAGAAACATATGGAATGATCTCAAAAGAAGTAACATACACATAATTAGCCTATCAGAGAAAGGGGAAGAAAACATATACTAGAAAATAATAGAAGAAATTTACCCTCCCTAAATAACAGAAAGGACATTAAGATTCAAGATACACAGAGAGTCCCAAAGAGAATCAACCCAGACCTGAAGACACCAAGACACATCATAGTAACAATGGAAAGAAGTAAGGATAAAGAAAAGATTCTGAAGGCTGCAAGAGAAAAACAAAAATTACATGTAAGGGAAAACCCATAAGACTTCTCCACACAAACTCTAAAAGCCAGAAGAGAATGACAAGATGTCTATCAAGCTCTCAATGAAAACAGGTTTCGGGAGTCGGGCTGTAGCGCAGCGGGTTAAGCGCAGGTGGCGCTAAGCTCAAGGACGGGCATCAGAATCCCAGTTCAAGCCCCCGACTCCCCACCTGCAGGCAGGTCCCTTCACAGGCGGTGAAGCAGGTCTGCAGGTGTCTGTCTTTCTCTTCCCCTCTCTGTCTTCCCCTCCTCTCTCCATTTCTCTTTGTCCTATCCCACAACAACAACATCAATAATAACTATAACAATAAAACAACAAGGGCAACAAAAAGGAATGAATAAATAAAATAAAAATAAAATTAAAAAAATTAAAAAAAAAAAGAAAACGGGTTTCAACCAAGGATAGTATATCCTGATATACTTTCATTCAGACTAGATGGAGGGATAAAAACCTTCTCAGATAAGCAACAGTTAAAGGTGGTAACTATCACCAAGCCTGCCCTTAAGGAAGTTCTGAATGACTTCCTATAAACAAAAACAATACCACCAAAGTGTCATTGTTGAGTAATGGCACTACAATACCTTAAATCCATAATATAATTAATTGGTTTAAATTCACCCATTAAAGGGCACAGAGTATGAAGATGGATAAAGTAAATAAACAAAAAAACAAAGAAAGCCATATGCTGTCTGCATGAATCCCACTTGACCCAACAAGACAAACACAGACTCAAAGTGAAAGGATGTAAAACTATCATATAGGCTAATGCACCACAGAAATGGGCAGGAATAGCTATTCTAATCTCTAAACAATAGACTTTAAAATAAAATAAATAAAGTAATAAAAGATAGGCATGACCATTACATAATGACCAGAGGATCAATCAACCAAGAAGATTTGACAATAATTAACATTTCTACACCCAAAGAGGGATTATCTAAAGATATCAAGCACTTACTGAAAGCTACAAAAATATATCAATAGTAATACAGTATTAGTAGGAGATTTCAACATCTCACTCTCACACTTAGATCATCTATCTAAATAGAGAATCAACATATAAACAAGAGAAGTAAATGAAGAGATTAATAGATTACAACTCTTGGACATTTTCAGAGTTCCTCACCCCACGTAATGGGAATACACATTATGTTTGACTCCACATGACACATCATCAAGGATAGATCAATATATATTAGGCCAAAACCACAGTATCAACAAAGTCAAAGTCACTGAAATCATCCCAATCTAACCACAGTGGAGAAAAGCTAAACCTTAATAACAAACAGAAATTTAGTAAAAGTCACAAAATTTGTAAATTCAACAACTGCTGGACTAAAAAGGAACTCAATCAAGAAATTCAGATGTTCCTAGAATCAAATGAAAATGAAGATGAGTTATCAAAATATTTGGGACACTACAAAAGCAGTATTTAGAGGAAAACTTACAGCCATACAAGCACACATTAGAGAATAAGAAAAAGCTCATGTAAATGACCTATTTGCACACCTTAAAGACTTAGAAGAAAAGGAACAGAGGAACCCAAAAGCAACCAGAAGGACTTAATCCACTAAAATTAAGGCAGAAGTAAACAACAATGAAAATAAGAGAACCATAAAAAGATCAATGAAGTCAAATGTTGGTTCTTAAATTAAGCAAAATTGATAAATTTTTAGCCAGACTCACACACACACACAAAAAAAATGGGAGGGGGAGACTCAAATCAATAAATTTATAAATGGTAGTTGAAATATCACAACAGATAACACAGAAATAATTTTTAAAAATCTGTGAAGTTTCTATGAACAACTTATATGTCACCAAGATAGGAAACTTGGAAGAAGTAGAAGAATTCCTAGAAATATATTATACCCTTCCAAACTGAGCCAGGAAGATATACAAAACCTCAGTGGGCCAATCACATACAAAGAACTCAAGACAATTATAAATGAATTCTATAAAACCTTCAGGAAATAGTTAATATCTATACTTTTAAAGCTCTTCAAAAAGATTGAAGACTCTGGAATACTCCCTTCCACCTTCTATGATGCCAACATCACCCTGATACCAAAAGTAGATAGGGACACAACAAAAAAGGAAAACTACAGACCATTATCTCTGATGAACATAAATGATAAATATGGAACAAGATCCTAGCCAATAGGCTATAGCAGTATATTAAAAAAATGTTTGGGAGTCGGGCAGTAGTGCAGCAGGTTAAATGCAGGTGGCACAAAGCTCAAGGACTCGCATAAGGATCCTGGTTTGAGCCCCTGGCTCCCCACTGCAGGGAAGTCGCTTCACAGGCAGTGAAGCAGGTCTGCAGGTGTCTTTCTCTCCCCTCTATTTCTTCCCCTCCTCTCTCTACTTCTTTCTGTCCTATCCAACAACGATGACATCAATAACAACAACAATAATGACAACAATAAAACAACAAGGAAAACAAAAGGGAATGAATAAATAAATATTTAAAAAATGTTTATCAGGACTAGTATGGCTTATTAAAGGAATGTAAGACTGGTTCAAGATAAGTAAGTCAATTACTGTGATTCACCACATCAATAAAAGCAAAACCAAAAACCACATGATTATCTAATAGATGCAGAGAAAGCCTTTGACAAAATCCAACACCTGTTCATGCCCAAAACACAACAAAAAATAGTAAATGATGGAAAATTCCTTAAAATACTGTAGTCTTATACAGCAGACCTACAGCCAACATTGTACTGAATGGGCAGAAGCTGAAAGCAATCCCCCTCAGACTGGAAACTTGACAGGGTTGTCCATTAACATGTTATTCTTCACATAGTATTGGAAGTGCTCACCATAGCGATTTGGTGAGAGAAAGGAATCAAAGGAATATAAATGGGAAGGGAAGAAACCAAACTCTCACTATTTGAAGATGATATGACAATATACACAGAAAACCCTAAAGTATCCAGAAGAGAGCTACTGGAAATCACTAGGCAAAGTCTGAGGCTACAAAATCAATATACAAAAATCAGTAGCATTTCTTTATGCAAACACCAAGTCCAAAGAAGAGAATACCCAGTAATCAATCCTATTCATTATCACAGCAAAATCAACAAAATAAATAGGAATGCCTGAACAAGGTGGTGAGAGATTTATATGCTGAAAACTTTGATTTTCTATTCAAGGAGATAGAAAATGATACAAAGAAATGGAAAGATAGCCCATGCTCATGGATTGGAAGAATTAATATCATCAATATAAATATTCTACCCAGAGCCATACAAAATTCAATGCAATACCCATCAAAGTCCCCCCAAATTTCTTTAAGAGAATAGACCAAAAGTACAATCATTTATATGGAATCAGAAAACACCTAGAATTATGAAAACAATCTTGAGAAAAAGAAATAGAAATGGAGACAAGAGAGAATAGAAGCAACTGGATGCATCACTTTATAAGATACAGCCATATGTAAATAACATTAAAAAACATAAATTATGGTGATGTCTTGTCTGATACAGAAAATACTAACAATGGGATTTTCAAAGTCAACCAAATTACCAAATAATTTTGTTATACCAGTAACTATCTATTGCCTTTTCAAACCTTTAGACAACAGGAAACTTTCCCATTTTCTATAAAATCCATGTTTTTCCCAGTCCTAAAACTTCTGGAGTGGGGCTGGCTTTTCTACATTTCTTTCGACTCATACCAATTGATACTACATCTGCTAATCTCAACTTAACCAATGAAACCAGTACCTCCTTGATATGTTTCCCTTAGGACTGTGTCCACATACCTCAGGAATGGAATGTCAACTCTCCAGCTCTGGTGAGACCTTTCCTAGCTCATAGGACTCCTTATTTCCATTTCAGGTGGTGCACTTCCTACTATATGTGCTTAATCCAGTGTGCCACAGCTTGGGGGTACACTTCTTAAAAGAAATCCACAGAACCTAGAGATAGACCAAGGCCGATGAGATAGAGCACATATGTATCCATAAATTATGGGAAAATGTATACCTTAAAGTAAAACTGCACAATAGTTTGCAATAAGTTACTATATGCAGCAATCAAGTAGAAAGTCCTAAATAAGTCACCATAAAATACTTACTCAGATATTTTCTACTTTGACCTAGATATGCTCCTCACCTACTTCCATTTTCACTCCCCTCAATCATTCCAAAGCTACCCTGTAGGACAAAAAAAGTACTCCAAAAATTGAATAAGGGCAAGAGACCAGCACACTTTAATGATGGTTCTTTTGGTTACCACCATGCCATCCCATCATCTGGGGCCCTATTCAGGGATTCCTGGATTCCTATATAGATATGATAGGTCTAGCCCTCTTAACAGATCCCTCTATCCACCATCGATGGTTAGCTCCATCAGGAACAGCATCCTGGATCCTCCTGTGGGCCTCTACAACACTTTGCCGTCAATGTGGAACAATAATGGTAGGGTCTGTCCCATTCTCTGAAGGGAGGTTGGGCCAACATACTCTACTCCAGGGAGATGGGTCCTGCAATGAGTGCAGCCTAGAATGTTCCTAGCTATGACCTATTCTATGGTCATAGAATATGAAATCAGACCTACAGGGATGCAGAGGTTACACAGACTCCTGTGCTGATCAAATTGATGGGGTTTACAATTAACAATATTTATATATTTCCCCCATATTTGGAAGCTACTCACTTCACTAGTCCAGCTTTCTAGTCCTGTTCCCAACTCTAAAACCATCTCCTCAGACAATACCTTTGGTCCACCTGCAATTAACTGTTGGGCTCACGCAAAAATTAGTAAAGTTATGATTCCCTTGGAATGTATCTAAGATAGAACTATTAGTTTTTCCAAAATGGAGACCCCAAATCTCATCTGCCATATTATTGCCTTTAGGCTTATGATTAGTCAACAATTTTTTCTGCTTTATATCTTAGTGCTTTTTTAGCCACTATGTTGCAGAAGCTACCATAATGCCACTCTCACTTCCCTTGGCAGATGACCTCACCTGTGTCCTGGAACACCACCTATCCAGTTCCTTACCTCACTAGGATGGGAGTATGGATCAACCTGCCAATGCCCAGGTCCAGTGGAGAAGTAATTACAGAAGCCAGACCTTCCACCTTCTGCACGCCATAATTATTTTGGGTCCATACTCCCAGAGGGATAAAGAATAGGGAAGCTATTAAGGTGGGGGGATGGGATACAGAGTTCTTAGGGCAGGAAATGTGTGTCAGTGTACCTCCCCCTATATCCTACAGTCTTGTCAATATTTTCATTTTATAAATAAATTTTAAAAAGTTAAGGACAAATACTGAATGATTGCACATATATGTAGAATTAAAGGAATAAAGACATAGAAGGAAAACAAAGTTAAATGTTGACACTTAGGGGTGTATTGCACCAAAGGACTATATGGCAGGAGGGTTACTCAATGGATAATGAGAGCCTTTGCGTCCTATTGCATGGTGTTGGAAAAGGACCCAAGATGTAGGTGAATTGTTTTGCAGAGAACAAGGAGAGATAAGAAATTCTGTCCATGTGCAAACAACTGCATTATAAACCATTTGCCCCGTAATTAGTATGATGAAAAAGAAAAATAATATGGAAGACTTCCAACAAATACTCATTCAAACTATGTAACAGTTTAATCTCTATTTAGAATTACTTATTTTTGTATTTTATTCAGCATACTAGCCTTATTTAATGCTAAGTATTTTCTAATCTTCTATTATTTATCTTTATTGAGAAAAGTACTAGTTAGTACCTATCAGCCCATTCATCACCCTTTCAGTGAGGGTGACATTTGCAGTTACCCTTTCAACCACTGCATGCATGCTATATGTCAATGACATAAAACAATTTATCCTCTTTGATATCTAGTTTAGAAGACAAAATTTTGAACTTGAGCTAATAAAGCAGTTGCTATAAACTTTTGAGTGGAATTCAGATTGAGTGACCATTTGCCTATGGAAAGAACAAAATATTTGGGGTGGTGTGGAGTTTTTTTTTTTTGCCAGGGCACAGACTAGTTTGTAGTCCAAAGCTGATCCCCATATATTTCTACTCTCCCTATGTACACATGCCAACCACTTACTAAGGTGAAATTTATATTCATATTATGAATTTTTCCATTTTCTTTATGTTCCAATACATTTCTGCATGACACCTTTTTGTTTTCTTTCAGTCATGAATCATCTATGCTAATTTTGATTATTTGGGATGTCATATTTAAATTTCATCCATATGAAATGAGTTTTGGGCAGCCTTCTTGTTAAGTATTGTACCTGTAGAGAATACTTCTTGTAATTTTTTTTACTCCTAAAGGGAGTAGCCATAATACATCAAACCTTCTAGTACCTGGCTCTATAAAAACAATTTTAAGTGTTTTGGATATTGATGCATGTACGATAACCAAATCCATAGAATAATGCATGTCACATATTGAATTTTTTACTTTTAAATTGTATTTATTTATTTATTGATATAGACAACCATAAATCAAGAGAGAAGGGGAAGATAGAGAGGGAGAGAGAGACAGAGATATACCTGCAGACCTAAAGCTTTCCCCCTGCAGGGGAGCGTGCCAGGCTAGCGTTGCAGGCAGGAGAGGGGATCCAGGAACTTGTGGCAGCATAGTAATACAATTCTTTATTCACACGGAAATGCCCCAGAGTCAGGTGTGAGTACAGCCGGTTAAGCCACGTGGCGCCAAACTGCAATGGCAGCCTCCCGCTCTGCATGCCAACCCTTCTCCAGGTCGGGATGCAGGAGTGAAAAGAGAAGAGAGGAAGAAAGAGTGAAACCAGGAACAGAAGTGGGATTTATAGGGTAAAAACTGGTAGTGGCAAGTCGGAAACAGAGATGGCTAGGAAAGGGGTGGAGAGAGGCAAAAGGCATGCTGGGAAGGTGGAAGCATCCTTAGCAAGTGTTGTGATGGTTTTAACTGGTGGGATTAATGATTATGTAAATAGTCCATACCATCAGCAATGCAGCATGGAAAAGGGGAATCTGGTTTAATGCCCAAAAGGGGTGCTGAGAGTTTGAACCAGGTTCCTTTTGCATTGTAACATGTGTTCTCAACCAGGTGCACTACCACCTGGTCCCTTAAATTCTTTTTTTATTGTTGAATTTTGTTTATATAGTTTGATAAAACAGAGAGAAACTGAAAAGGAAGGGGACAGAGAGGGAGAAAGAGTCAGAAAGACAGCTGCAGTACCATTTCACCATTTGTGAAGCATTAACCCAGGAGATGGGAGCCTAGGGCTTGAATCTGGATCCTTGGACCAAGGGTTTAAACCTGAATCCTTATGCCTAGTAACGTGTACTTAACTAGGTGTGTCACCATTTTTGAATAAAGATTTCTTAGTAAGACCAAGATCAATTTTCTGTCCAACAGGAATATATTTGTGGTAATCATTGGGGTTTCACTGCTCCAGTGATGACAAATTTCAAGGCTTGATTTTTACTTTTCATATTGAAAGAGAAAATGAAAAATCATTATATCAATGAAGTTTTTTTCAGTGCTGTGATAGCTGGACTCAAAAATGGGCTGTGTCCATGACACAGCAAATGTACTATCCATGTGAGCTATTTTGAAGACTAATTGTTAATTTATAAGCCAAAAAATATGATCTAACCTCATATAAAACTTATGTAAATAGGTTGTAACATTGATTTGTAAATCAACATGACATACATAGTAGCATGTCACATCATTTAGATATTTGTCTATATTTCAGTCTTCTCTTTAAAATACTTTTAAGGACGGGGAAGACAGCATAGTGGTTATACAAGTGACAGCTGTACCGGAAGCTCTGAGGTTTATAAGTCCAGAAAAATCAGTGACTTTCTCTAGGAAAACACTGAACTAGAAGAAGAAATCCAGAAATTTATTCCTTTTACTATAGCCAGAAAAAGTCAAATATCTAGAAATAAATTTATGAAAGTAAGTGAAAACTTGTATACTGAAAATTATGAGTCACTCTTTAAGGTAAAAGAAAGAAACACAAACAAATGGAAAGATACCACATGCTCATGGATTAGAAGGATCCCTAAATTAGGGCAAAACATATACCTGAAAGCAAAAGTGCACAATAGTCTTCAGTGAGTCAATCTATACAGCAAGCAAGTGGAAAGACCTAAAAAGACACCATATAGTTCATAATAAAATAGTGTCTACTTAGACTTGGATACCTTCCTCACCTATGTTTTATTACACTTTCCCCAGGCACTCCAAAGCTAACCTTATCAAAACAAGGACTGCAAAAGCTGAATAAGGGCAAGAGACTGGTGTACTTTAAGGATGACTCTTTAGTCACTATCAGGCCAACTCATCAGCTGGGGTCCTAGTCGGAGAGTCCTGAGATTCCCAAACCGACATGATGTGCCTAGACTTCAAATAAATCCCTCTCTCCATTGTTACCAGTCACCTCTATCAGGAACAACACAATAGATCCCTTTGTGGTCCCCATAGGACCTTGCCCTCAACATGGATCAGCAATGATAGAGAATGTTCCATCCTCCCAAGGGAGGATTGACAACATACTCTATGTTCTACCTGAGGAAGATGGGTTCTGAAATTGGGGTAGCTTGGAACATTCCTACTCATAACACAGAATGTGAGCTTAGATCTAGAGGGATTTACAGGTCACATAGGCTCCTAAGCTGAATATTGGCCTCAGATCACATCAACTGATGGGGTTTACAATAAACAATATTTATACACCTTTCCCATATTTTGGAGCTACTTTCTTCACTGATCCATCTTCCTAGCCCTTTTTACAGCCATGACATCATCTCCCCAGACAACTTGGATCCACTTGCATATCAGAATTCAGGCTCAGAAAAACAAACAAACAAACAAACAAATTAGTATAGCCACAGGCCCTTTGAAATATAACTAAAGGGTCAGGCGGTGGCTGGACTTATAAAGCACACACATGAAATATAATTAAAATATGCCTACTAGCTATCTACAAAATGGAGAGCCCCCCCCCCCACACACACACACACATACATTCTTCCTCTGCACTACTCCATCCTTTAGGTTCATGATTAGTCAACAATTTGTTTGGCTTTATATGGTAACTCTTTTTTTAGTCACCAGGTTCTAGATGCTACCATGATGCCAACCAGACTTCCCTGGGTAGACGACCCCACCAAGGTGTCCTGGAGCCCCACTTCCCTAGAGACCCTCTCCACTAGGGAAAGAGAGAGGCAGGCTGGGAGTATTGATGGACCTGTCAGTGCCCATGCTCAGTGGGGGAGCAATTACAGAAGCCTGACCTTCTACCTTTTGCACCCCATAATGACCCTAGATCCATACTCCCAGAGGGATAAAGAATAAGGAAACTATGAGGGGAAGGGATAGGATACGGAGTTCTGGTGGTAGGAATTGTTTAAAGTTGTACCCTTCTTATCCTATGGTTTTTGTCAGTGTTTCCTTTTTATAAAAAAACATTAAAAAAAAAGAATTAACATTGTCAAAATGACCATTGTGAGAAGAGCCATATGTAGATTTAATTCCAGCCCTACCAGGATTTCAACAACTTTCATTAAAGGAATAGAACAAAGACTACCAAAATTTACTGGGAGCCAGAAAATACACAGAGTTGCAAATCAATCTGGAGGAAAGAGATCAAGACTAGATGTATCACAATTCCTGGATCTCAAATTACTGTAGGGATACTGTAATCAAAATTATGTGGTACTGGAGCCAAATTAGACACAAAGACCACTGGATTAAAATGAAAAACTCATAAATAAACTTTCATACCTATGGACAACCAGTTTTTTCATAAAGGGTCCCAAATCATTAGATGGGTAAAGGAAAGCCTATCAAAATTTGAGTTGGGAAAAAGTGGTTGAAATGAGCATACAAATGAAACCATTATACCATATATTACTATGCACAAAACTCAACCCCAAATATGGACTCAAGACATGGACATTAAACAAGATATTATCAAATACACAGAAGAAAATAGTGGCAGCTCTCTAGCTCTCTCTCTCTCTCTCTTCTTCCCTCTCTCCCTCTCCCTCCCTCCCTCTCTCTCTCTCCCTCTCCCTCCCCCCTGTACATATATATATATATATATATATATATATATATTTAAATTTTTATTGGGGATTAATGTTTACAGTAAATACAATAGTTTGTACATGCATAATATTTCTCAGTTTTCCACATAAGAATACAACCCCCACTAGTTCCTCTGCCATCATGTTCCAGGACTTAACCCGCCCCCCCCACACACACACACAAACACTCACCCCAGAATCTTTTACTTTGGTGCAATACACCAACTCTAGTGGCAGAACTCTTTTTTTTTAAATTTTATTTATTTTTTCCCTTTTGTTGCCCTTGTTGTTTTATTGTTGTAGTTATTATTATTGTTGTTGTTGTTGTTGAATAGGACAGAGAGAAATGGAGAGAGGGAGGGGAAGACAGAGAGGAGGAGAGAAAGATAGACACCTGCAGACCTGCTTCACCGCCTGTGAAGCAACTCCCCTGCAGGTGGGGAGCCGGGGTTCGAACCGGGATCCTTATGCCGGTCTTTGTGCTTTGCGCCACCTGCGCTTAGCCCGCTGTACTACAACCTGACTCCTGTGGCAGAAGTCTTTATGGTCTATGCAAGAATTCAAAGGCTCAACTCCAACAGTAAGGGAAAAAGCAAAAGCAAAAGCAAAAGTAAGCCAATGAGATTACATCAAACTGGAATGTGTTTGCATAGCAGAAGTATAACATCACCCAAACAGAAATACCCTATAGAGTAGGTGAAAATCCTACAGGAAAAGGATCAGATAAAAGGCTAATAATGAAAATATAGAAAAAGCTCAATACAATCAGCTTCAAAAACAAAACAAACAAAAAACAGCCTAATTAAAAAATGGGGCAAGAACATAGACAGAATCTTCATCTACCCTACCGCCAAAAAAAAAAAAAAAAAGATTCAGAGGGTCAACAGACATATAGGAAAGTGCACAAAGTCACTTATTATCAGATAAATTTAAATAAACACAATAGGAAATAGCATATGGTACCTGTGAGAATGTCATACATTACAACATACTGAAACAACAAATATTGCCAAGGATATGGGAAAAAAGAACACTTCTACAACACTGATAAGGATGTCAATAGCTCCAAACCTAGTGGAAAACAGTGTGGATATTTCTCAGAATCCTAGAAATGGATTTACTCTATGACTCACCAATTTCTCTCCTGGATATTTTATAATATATAATATAATATATAGTTTAATAGAAGTTTTGAAATAGAATATAAAGAAAATTAACAAAAATTAAAACAATTTCAGTCCCTAGAAATTTTTTTCAATAGAAAAAGGAAACAAAAACACCTGTCCCATATATATTCATAGCAGCACAGTTCATAGTAGCACAAACATTGTCTCATCATGAATGAATCTTGAATGTATCATATTGAGATAACCCAAAAAAAGAAGTACCAATGTCAAATGGTTTCACTTATATGTAGAACTTATGAAACAATATAGAAGAGGAAAACACAAAGTGAATGTTGGACTGGGTCAGGGTGCATTGCACCAAAGGAAAAGATTCTGGAAAAGGAGAAGATAAGAGTGAAGAGGGTGTTGGGGACCTGGAGAGATGGGAAATTTTATCCATTGGTCCACTGTATCATAAATCATTAACCTTCAATAAAATGCTAAAAACAAAAGAAATCCCCATTACCACCAGAAGCTAGAGCTGAGCACTGATCTGATAAAGATAATGTAAAAAGTAAATTTTTATTAGAAAAAATTTCCCACTTTATTTAGGGGCTTATAGTTTGCAGTATTGTTAACACAGAGGCATAACTTCTCATCTCCCCTTGATACATGTCTTATAGAAAAATAGGAACACTTAATCTCTTTTCATCAACATAATTTGTAAAAAGAAAAAACAACTGTGAAATTATCTATTGAAATAGCACCAGCTATTTAGAATTTTGCTATCAAAATTAAATAAATTAAATAGCACAACTTTAATAATAATGAGCTTTTTACATTAAAGCAACTCCTAATTTTTATATTAAGCTAATGTGTGGCTTGTGCCTATGTTCTGAACTGATATGATTTTAATCACTTAGACTGCAGGCAAATTGTGAGTTAATTAATCTTCTAAAACAAGTAGCCTTTGTTTTACAAAACACTTGTAATTTTTCTGGAAAAAAAAAAGAATGTATGCAATGGATCTTTCTTGTCCCACTGGAGTCTCTCTCTCTCTCTCTCTCTCTCTCTCTCTCTCTCTCCTTCTCTCCCTGCACAACCTTGCCTGCATTCCTCCCTCTCTCCTGAAACAAAGCTCCCCTGCAGATTACCTTAAGTGAGTCTGATTTTTTTTTTTTCTATTGTGGAAAGCCCTGGGAGGTGCTACTTGCTGGCAGTTAAAAATAAACACATCACTAAGCTATTACCACATTTTGTAGTGCCATTTTCAGGAGTCTGAATTTCAAGGAACCTTTGTAAAAGCAATGTATGAGCCTAATTAATAGTAACAAATGCTGTGTATTTAGCAAGTTGAAAATGCAATTTCTTTGACTTCTAAATGCAAGTGAACAAAAAATCCAAAGTTGATGTTCTTGCTCTTTCTATACATTTATAGAATTCATTGAGCGAGCAATGCAAGTCAGAAGTACTAAATTATGCATAAGAACATTATTAGATTGATTAATGCATGAATGGCATCTGCCAGTTCCTTTTTAGGAAAGGTCTAGTGACAATAAAACTAAAGTACAGATCTAATTTTTCTTTCTTCTGGGTACTACAGGAAAGTATTCTAAAAATATTTTTGAGTTTTTCTTTAACATTAATCTGATCCATTACAAGATGTACAGAAAAATTTTATGCTATCAAATGGGAAATCTATTCTGAAGCATTTCTCATTAAGTAAAAATTATCTTTACGTAACCCCTTTAATTGCAGAAAGCTCAATTACTTTCATACATCTACTCTCTATTTGGACAAAATAAAATAAATTAGTGAGGCTACATTGTATATTATACTTCCTCAGCTTATTTCTACTGCTGTAAACAGCTCCAGTTATGATCTCAGTAAGGTGTAGCATAATAGTTAATGAAAACTGTGCATTAAGAATGAATAATCAAACACTCAGACATACTTATATTAGTGAATCTGTTAAAATCAGAAGAAAAAGTAATACATTTTTTGTCTCAATTATGTAGGGAAATAGAGGTTACCTGTGAATTTTAGAAACCCAAAGTATTGTCTGCATGGATCACTAAAGATAACATTTCAAACATTCACAAAATAATACATGAAAACAAAGGAAGAACTAATTTCCAGTGGTGAGGATCAAGAATGTATGAATGACTGTGTGTAATTTGTATTATATTCATATTATATTTAAATACTCTGTTATAATGTAGAAAAATAGAATCAGCTTTAGTTTTTCTATTTTTGATAAAGAACTGTATGGTTTTGAAGTTGCTTATTAAGTTTTAATAACATTGTCTCTAATAAAATTTTAAAAATATAATATCTTTATTTGGTAGAGACAGCCAGATACCAAGAGGGAAGGAGAAGATAGATAAGAAGAGACAGAGAGACACCTGCAGACCTGCTTCAACACTTGTGAAGCTTTCCCCATGCAGGTGGGGACTGGGTAGCTTGAACTCAGTTCTCTGTGCATTGTAACATGTGCACTCAACCAAGAGCCACTACTCAGCCCAGGTAACATAAAACTAAGAATACACATAAATATATCTCAACTCAAAAGTAAAGGCAAGCTTACATATATAACTTTTTATCATGCCAGCAATAGCAATAAGCTTGGGTAAAATGTAAAACTGTGAGAGTCTGGCAGTAGCGCAGCAGGTTAAGCACTCCTGGCACGAAGCACAAGGACTGGCTTAAGGAACCCTGTTTGAGTGCCTGCTCCCACCTCAGGGGTGTCACCTCACAAGCAGTGAAGAAGATCTGCAGGTGTCTATCTTTCTCTCTCCCTCTCTGTCTTCCCCTCCTCTCTCCACTTCTCTCTGTCTTATCCAACATGATATCAATAACAACAATAAAACAACAAGGGCAACAAAAGGGAATAAGTAAATTTAAAAAAATGTAAAACTATGCTTAAAACTGAAAGGAGGAATAAGCAACCTTATTTCATTTCTCATACTGATTATGCAGATGGTGTCACAAGTCAAAGATTAAAGAGTTCATATTTCAGTTTACTATAACAGCTTATTTTCAATGGGTTTCTTTTCTATAAAATGGCTTTAGGGCGGGGCTACGGGCAGCAGCAGATGTATTTCTCTCCTCTCCTTTCCCGGATCAACTAGACAAAAGGAGATCACCTGGGACCACAAGACAGGACTAGAAAGACTTCAGGAACACACCATATCACAGGTGAGTGAAAACACTTGTGGCTGGTGGACAGAGAGGGGCCTAGGGAGAGATTAGGTGGCTGGTAACAGTCCAGCAGTTTATCAACTGAGACACCACCTCTAGTATGTTTCACCATAAGGGGACAGCTGAAGGGAGGAGAAAACTCCCCTGAGACTTACCACTGCAACTCTGAGTCTCCATTGCTACTAACCTCAGAATCTGGAGCAGCTGCAGGGAAGCCAATGTGCTGAGATCAGGGGACAGAGCACTAACCAGGAAACTCAGAAGATCTATACCTCCATGGCATAGTTGAGGGACTCTGAAAGTCTCTTTGCATAACCACTGGATTATCTCTGCCACATCCTGCTTTATAAAATTAGAATAAAGTTACCCCTGTCTTCACATATGTAAGACCCCTTCCTTTGTCAATCCTCTCTGCTAATATGGTACATTTGTTTGTGCTTGTTTAATTTTTTTTTCTTTTTTTGCCTCCAGGGTTATGTTAGGGCATAGTGCCTGCACTATGAATCCACTGCTCCTGGCAGTCATCTTGTTTCCATTGTGTTGTTGCTGTTATAGTTGTAGTTGCTGCTGTTGTTTTTGTTGTATAGGACAGAGAGAAATTGAGAGGGGAGGGGAAGACAGAGAGGGGGAGAGAAAGACATCTGCAGACCTGCTTCACCACTTGTGAAGTGAACCTCTACAGGTGAAGAACCAGAGCAGAAACCATAGCATCTAAATATCCTTCACTGAGGTATTGGTCAGTCTTAGATCTGGGTTGCACACATGTAAAACTCACTATACAAGTGCACTATTTTGCCAGTCCTTGAGGAAATAATTTAATATTCCTCAGGAGACTTTAAAATAAAAATGGAGGAATACCAAAGGAGACCACCTGGGCCCTCAACAAGACAGGACTAGAACAATTTCAGGAACCCACCAAATCACTGGTGAGTGCAAACACATGTGGCTCATGGACAGAGAGGTCCCTAGGGAGAGATTAAGTGGATGGTAACAGTCCAGCAGTTTACCAGTTAAGACACCACCTCCAGTCTGTTTAACCAACAAAAAAATGGCTGAATGGAGGAGAGGACTCCCCTAAGAATCATCAAATGCAACTGTAAGTCTCCATTGCTACTGCCCTCAAAATCCGGAGCAGCGGTGGGGAGGCCCTGTGCTGACACCAGAGACAGAGAACTAACAAGGAAAATCAGGAGAAGATCTCTACCTTGATGGCCTAGCAGCGGGGCTATTAGAGTCTCTCTGCATAACCACTGGATTATTTTTTCCCCACCTTGCCTTATCTCTCAGTCAGGAGTCAGTGATTAAGATAAGAAGCCTATTTGTAGTTTAAAAACCCTCAGCCTTCCATAGCTTACAGGGAAGAAAAAGAACAACAAAAACAAAAAAGAAGTAAGAGATCTTAAAAAGAGATTAAGAAATACCGAAAACAACAAAGACCTATGGTATGACTTCAAAAGAAATAATATAGACATTATTGGCTTACCAGAGGAAGAAAGAGAGGGAGGGTAAGAAGGCATTCTTCAGGACATAATAGCTAAGACCTTCTCTAGTCTAGACAACATCAAAGACATAAAGGTTCAAGAAGCCCAGAGGGTCCCAAATACAATTAGCCCAGACTTAAAGACTCCAAGACACATCATATTTAGAATGTAAAGGAATAAGAATAAAGAAAGGATCTTGAATGATTCAAGAAAAAAACAAAGAGTTACCTACAGAAGAAGACCCATAAGAATAACAGCAGACTTCTCTACACAAACACTACAGGCCAGAAGAGAATGGCAAGATCTCTATGGAATGCTCAATGAGAAAGGCTTTCAGTCAAGACTACTGTATCATTCCAGACTGTCATTCAGACTAGATGGAGGCATACAAACCTTTTCAGACAAGCAACAGTTGAAAGAATCAACTATCACCAAGCCTTCCCTGAAAGAATTTCTGAAAGGTCTCCTATAAACAGGCAGACCACCATAAATATGCCATCTATCAGAATACTGTAAAAATCTACAAGAATGGTGTTAAAATATTCAGTCTTTGATATCAATAAATGTCAATGGCCTGAATTTACCTATTAAAAGGCACAGAGTAAGAAGATGGATCAGAAAACATAACCCAACAATATGGTGTCTACAGGAAGACTCAAGAAGACATACACAGACTCAAAGATAAAGGATGGAAAACTACCATACAAGCCAATGGCTCACAAAAAAAGGGGCAGGAACAGCTATTCTCATATCTAAAATGATTGACTTTAAAATAAATAAAATTTACAAAGATAGGGATGGAAACTACTTAATGCTCAGAGTTTCAGTCAATCAAGAGGACTTAAGAATTATTAACATATATGCATGCAATGAGAAGCCATCTAAATACATCAAACATCTACTAAAAGAGCTACAGCAACATCTTAACAGCAACACAGTCATAGTAGGGGACTTCAAAACCCCACTCTCTCAACTTGACAGATCATCTAGGCAGAAAGTCAATAAAGACATGAGGGAGTTAAACAAGGAGATAGATAAACTAGAACTACTAGATATTTCAGAGTGATTCATCCCAGGAAACAGGAATACACATTCAAGTCCATGTGGGTCATTCTCAAGGATAGACCATATGTTAGGCCATAAAGACAGCATCAGCAATTTCAACTTCACTGAAATCATCCCAAGCATCTTCTCATACCACTGTGGAATGAAACTAACACTTAACAATAAACTAAAGATTAGTAATAGTCCCAAAATGTGGAAGCTTAACAGTACACTACATAACAACTATTGAGTCAAAGAGGAAATAAAGGAAGAAATCAAAATGTTTTGAAAGTTCAATGAAAATGAAGACACAAGCTATCAAAATATTTGGGACAGAGCTAAGGCTGTTCTGTGAAGGAAGTTCATAGCCATACAAGCATAAATTAGGAAACAAGAAAAAGCACAAATAAAGAGCCTGATTGCACATCTGAAAGACCTGGGAGAAGAAGAACAACAAAAAAGGAAGCCTAAAGCTACAAGAAGGACAGAAAAAAACTAGTTAGGGCAGAAATAAATAACATCAAGAATAATAAAACCATAGAAAAGATCAACAAAATAAATGTTGGTTCTACGAAAGAGTGAACAAAAAAAATTGACAAACCTTAAGCAAGACTCACAATACAAAATAGGGAGAAGATCCAAATAAATCTGATAGTAAATGAAAGAGATATCACAACAGAAACCACATAAATTCAACATATCATGTGAGACTTCTATGAACAACAATATGCCACCAAGCTAGAGAACCTGGAAGAAATGGACGATTTCCCCAAAAATAAAAATCATGGACTAGATGGGTTTACTAATGATTTCTACAAAACCTTCAAAAGAGTTAATACCTCTACTTTTAAAAGTCTCCAGAAGACTGAAGACGTTGGAGTACTCCCTTCCAGCTTCTATGAACCCAACATCACTTTGATACCAATAGCAGAAAGAGACACAACCAAAAAAAGAAAACTATAGACCAATATCTCTCAATAACATAGTTGCTAAAATATTGAACAAAATTCTAGCCAACTCGATACAGTAGTATATGAAAAAGATTGTTCATCATGACCAAGTATGGTTTAACCCAGGGATGAAAGTTTGGTTTAATATATGTAAATCAATCAATGTGATCCACCACATCAAAAAAGCAAGACCAAAAACCACATGGTCATACCAAAAGATATAGAGAAAGCCTTTGACAAAATACAACATCCCTTTATGATCAAAACACTACAAAAAATGGGAATAGATGGAAAATTCCTCAGTGTAGTGAAGTCTATATATACCAGCCTACAGCCAACATCATACTCAATGGTGAAAAACTGGAAGCATTTCCCCTCAGATCAGGTACTAGACATGTATGTCCACTGTCACCATTTGCTGGACTAGCTTCTCCAGAGAGAGACAAGGAACTCGTGGTTCAGCGGTAACACAATGCAATGCAGTTATTGACCAGAGACAATGCCTTTATATCTTTTGAAATGGAAGTGGCAAGTGGGAAAAGGAAATGGCTAGGTGAGGGGGTGGAGTAAAAAAAAGCGCTAAGATATAATGCTTCCATAGCAGCCTTTGTGAAGGTTCTAACCAATGGATTAAACCAATACCCTGCAGGCAGGGTGGGTCTCAGGCAAAACTGTGATTATGTATATAGTCCACAGCATCAAGCACTGAATGGGACCTGGCAAAATGACCAACAACCATTACTATACTACATAGTGTTGGAAGTTCTTGCCATAGCAATCAGGCAGGAGCAAGGAATTAAAGGCATACAGATTGGAAGAGAAGGAGTCAAACTCTCCCTATTTGCAGATAACATGATAGTATGCATAGAAAAACGTAAGGAACCCAGCAATTATGTTTTGGATATAATCAGGCAATACAGTAAGGTATCAGCCTACAAAATTAACATTAAAAAGTCAGTGGCATTCCACTATGCAAACACTGTTAGAAGAAGTTGAAATCTAGAAATTAATTCCTTTTATTATAGCAACAAAAACAATAAAATATCTAGGAATAAACCTAACCAAAGAAGTGAAAGACTGGTATACTGAAAATTATGAGTCACTACTCAAGGAAATTGAAAAAGACACAAAGAAGTGAAGAGATATTACATGTTCATGGGTTGGAGGAATTAACATCATTAAAATGAGTATATTACCCAGAACCATCTACAAATTTAATGCTATCCCCATCAAGATCCCAACAACATTTTTAGGAGAATAGAATAAATGCTACAAATGTTTATCTGGAACCAGAAAAGACCTAGAATTTCCAAAGCAATCTTGAGAAAAAAGAACGGAACTGGAGGCATCATCACACTCCCAGATCTCAGATTGTGTTATAGGGCCATTGTCATCAAAACTGCTTGGTACTGGAACATGAATAGACACACTGAATATATTAAGAGCCCAGAAGTAAGCCCCCACACCTATGGACATCTAATCTCTGACAAAGGTGCCCAGACTATTACATGGGGAAAGCAGAGTCTCTTTAATTTATGGTGTTGGAAAAAATGGGTTGAAACATGCAGAAGAATGAAACTTAACCACCATAAAAAAAAGTAAATTCCAAGTGGATCAAGGACTTGGATGTTAGACAACAAACTATCAGATACTTAGAGAAAATATTGGCAGAACTCTTTTCCACATAAATTTTATTGACATCTTCAATGAAACGAATGCAATTACAAAGAAGACTAAGGCAAGCATAAACCTATGGGACTACATAAAATTAAAAATCTTCTGCACAGCTAAAGAAACTACTACACAAACCAAGAGACCCCCTACAGAATGGGAGAAAATCTTTACATGCCATACATCCGATAAGAGGCTAATAAACAGAATATATAAAGAACTTGCAAATCTTAACAACAAGAAAACAACCCCATCCAAAAATGGGGGAAGGACATGGACAGAATATTCACCACAGAAAAGATCCAAAAGGCTGAGAAACACATGAAAAAATGCTCCAAGTCTCTGATTGTCAGAGAAATGAAGACAACAATGAGATACCTACCACTTTACTCCTTTATGAAAGTCATACATCAGAAAAGGTAACAGCCGCAAATGCTAGAGAGGTTGTGGGGTCAAAGGAGCCCTCCTGCACAGGTGGTGGCAATGTCAATTGTTCCAACCTTTGTGTAGAACAGTCTGGAGAACTCTCAGAAGGCTAAAAATGGACCTACCCTATGATCCTGCAATTCCTCTCCTAGGGATATATCCTAAGGAACCCAACACATCCATCCAAAAAGATTTGTATACACATACGTTCTTAGCAGCACAATTTGTAATAGCCAAAACCTGGAAGTAACCCAGGTGTCCAACAACAGATGAGTGGCTGATCAAGTTGTGGTATATATACACAATGGAATACTCCTCAGCTATAAAAATGGTGACTTCACTGTTTTCAGCCGATCATGGATGGACCTTGAATAAATCATGTTAAGTGAAATAAGTGAGAAACAGAAGGATGAATATGGGATGATCTCACTCTCAGGCAGAAGTTGAAAAACTAGATCAGAAAAGAAAACACAAGTAAAACTTGAACTGGAATTGGCATATTGCACCAAAGTGAAAGATTCTGGGGTGGGTGGGTGGGGAGAATACAGATCCAAGAAGGATGACAGAGGACCTAGTGGGGGTTGTATTGTTATATGAAAAATTGGGAAATGTTATGCATGTACAAACTATTGTATTTACTGTCAAATGTAAAACATTTATTTCCTCAATAAAGAAATTAAAAAAAAATTTTAAAAGATGGCTTTAGTGCATTTATGATCATATAAAAAAACCTACTGCTTCAATTACATGCTATGTCTTTCATGGTTTACTTTATTTTTCCAGAATTTTATAATATTTCAGACTTGATTAATATATATATTATATAATACATATTATGGGACTTGGGCTGTAGAGCAGAGGGTTAAGCGCAGGTGGCACAAAGCACAAGGACCGGCATAAGGATCCCGGTTCGAGCCCTGGCTCCCCACCTGCAGGGGAGTTGCTTCACAGGCGGTGAAGCAGGTCTGCAGGTGTCTATCTTTCTCTCCTCCTCTCTGTCTTCTCCTCCTCTCTCCATTTCTCTCTGTCCTATCCAACAAAGACGACAACAATAATAACTACAACAATAAAACAACAAGGGCAACAAAGGGAATAAATACATAAAATAAATATTTAAAAAAATACATATTATATATAATATATATATATATATATATATATATATATATATATATATATATCCATCCTTTGTAATTGGATACTTTAGAAAGTATTGCAGATTCATGTAGTATTCTAGATAAAATTATAATTTATTAAGTTTGTATCCCTGGAATATTTGAACAGTACTAAATTATAAAATAGACTGGTATTCTAGCTTTAATATCCTGGCTGATCATGCTTGGGAGATTTTTAGTGCCACCGTTTGAGATACCCCAAATTATTTGAAATGCTTCAGATGATAGGTATAATAGCTTTGTAGCGCTGATGTTCCCATGGCAATTTGTGAAAGAAAACCAAGCCCTACTCTTTCTGTTAAAGCCAATTTAATCCTTTAAGTAAAAGAGCTATGTCCAACCTTATGGCAGCTGAGATGTCAGAAAAATATGACTTTTGGAACTCTATTTAAAGGCATGATTTTAAAAGGAAAAGTTGATAAAATATCATTTGTGAAATTTACTTAATGTTCTATAATCATTCACCAATGAGGACATGCAAAAATGTCAAGAATTCCAGTGCTTATGTTTTGCCTCAAGCCCAGTGAAGACTATAAACCTGAATGATTAAATAGCTTTCTTAAGAAATACAACATTTTTCTTGAGTCACATACATTTTATATAGTGTTTCCTTGTTAAAAGTAAAATCCATACATTAAAATACATGTAGTGTATTCACTTCAGTAGCACATAGACTAAGATAAATATAGTACAGAAAACAGTGATAGTTTTCCAAAGTCTGAAATTTGATAATCCTCTAAAACTTGTTGCTTACTATGTTCTACCTCTTGATAAGTGGAAACCCCTCTATGATAAATCACAGGTTATTTCTAGGGATGTATTTTTATTTATTTATTTGCACAGGCAGCATTCATTAAAACCAACTCAACTTCAAGAATTATGTTACATTCTGGGAAAGATGAAAAAGAATACCAAATATTGTCCATGATTCTAAGAATTCTGTCATTTAGTAGAGAGAGAGACACATACACAGATGTGCAAACAGTACTTGTCCCACTGTATATAAATTCAAATATTGAAACTCAATGTGGCAGAACACAGAAATAAACACAACATATTTTTTAAATGCTATGGAAAGAGTACTGATTTTGCTAGATGAAGCAGTGAAAGTCTTACAAGTAGAAAGGATATTTTAGCTAGATCTAAGGATCTAGAGAAATGGGATTTAATGAATCAGAAAAAGAATGGCAATCAGAAGCAGCTGGATCTATATGCACAGCCAGAAAAGAACAATGAGCCTTTCTGGTTATTTCCCTAGTGGTGATAAAGTAGAGGCTGTATTTGAAGGTGATGGTTTTGAGAGATAATTCTGGAAAGGCAGGTGGGACATACACTGAAGAGACACATACATCCAGTTAAGGGAATTGCTATTTATTTGCTTAGTGATAGCAAAATGGAAGTTTTTACCAAAAATGAATAGGTATGCTAATAGCTTTTTTAGAAAAAATAATTCTCAGAAGAGGATAAATACTGACAGGAGAAGAGATCATTTGCAAAAAGAGTAGATAAAAGGTAATGCCAGACGGTACACAGCATTCTGAATGTTAATGCAATAAATGTAGAGAGGAAAACACAGATTCAAGAATCTCTTAGAAAACTAGGTGAAGTATGACACAGGAAGAAAAGGAGAAATATAGAGCACTAGACAAAACAGAGTAAACAGTGAGATTAGTTTTGCAACCCCTGAAGCTTTCAAGTCTTAGGTATAAAATTTATCCAACAGAGAAGAGGTCAGCAAATGTTTTCTATGAAAGGCCAGAGAATAAATAGTTTGGAGTTTGTGGTTCATATTACATCTCTTCTGTTATCAAATTCATTGATTATGAAAATATTAAAGTGGTGAGTGAGTGGTAGCACAGCGGGTTAAGCACACATGGCTGGAAGCCCAAGGTCTGATGTCAAGACCCTGGTTTGAGGGGTTGCTTCATAAGCGGTGAAGCAGCTCTGCAGGCGTATATCTTTCTCTCTCCCATCCTCTCTCCATTTCTCTCTGTACTATCCAAAAAAAAAAAAAAAAAAGAAGAAGAAGAAGAAGGGAAAATATGGTATGTGTTCCAACATTATTTATATTTTAAAAATAAACTTTCGCCCACTTTTGCCAAATTCTACTGTAAACTGATAAAAAATAAAATAAAAGGCTAGTGTCTTACATTCAGATTTCCATAAACATTCAGTAAGAATGAATAAAGTTTAAATGACAAAATGATGGTCAAATCAAAAGATTATCAGGGCTGGGTGGTGGTGCACCTGGCTGAGTGCACATGTTACAATGCACAGGGACCCAGGTTTGAGCCCCCGCCCCCCCATTTGCATGAGGGAAAAATTTGGGAGTGGTGAAGCACATCTATAGGTGTCTTTCTATCTCTTTCCCTTTTTCTCTTCTCCTTCCTCTCAATTCCTAGCTGTCTCTATCCAATAATAATAATAAAATATTTTTAAAAATCAAAAGATTATCTAGAAATGCACTTTGGAATGGCAAGTATTATAAAAAGTAAGGCACACAGACTTGAGAATAGAGGAAAAATTACATTTCCATGAAGGGTTATTCATGTAAATTTTTTACAGTATTTATCCCCTAAAGTCCTGTAGAAACTGCAGTAACAACTCATAAACCCACCATGCACACATGATAGTCTTATATTTGCCTTGATTATTTTATCAGAGAAATTTACTTTCTTTGTCAGATAAATGTTTCAGAAATAGACAAGTTAAGTAATCCCTGTACTGCTTGGTACCACCTATGACAATTCTAAAATTAACAATCATGATTTCCACTATTAAGTCACTATATTTATTGTCACTAAGAATCAAGATTAACTATAATAAGTACATAGACTCCAGATAAAGACAAGCTTACATTTAAAGCAAGATTCTACATCTTACTTTAAGAAAAGATTTAGCCTCTCTAAGACTCCAAATTGTAAGCTAACTACAATATCTGTTTGACTAATATATGAGAATAATAAACTTAATTCATGTAGTTTAAACCTTTCCCCAAATAATTTTCCATGCACTTGGCTGTTCTAATAATGTTAATTTATTATTTATAGTTGTTTTCGACTTGCTATATATTAGTTAAACTTTCATCACCAACCTTCTTGAAGCTGGTGTCTATACAATGTTTCCCATTTATCTGGTCATCGTCTCAATGCAGACATTGATGTAACAGTTATGAAGAGTTGCCTGAAATTCTACATTTCCATAAAGTTCTATTAATGGATTAATACCATTGTTCCATAGACCACAGTTTGATTAATGTGAACCTATACTGGCTGTCATTACAGTTGCATTTCCCATTGATCTTTCACTTACTCAGCAAGAGAATAGCAATACTACTCCAATATGTAGGACTTGGTGACTTAGTTACAGGCAAGCTGAATATTATTATATTATTTTATTATTATTTAATATTAATATTACTATATAATTA
This sequence comes from Erinaceus europaeus, assembly GCF_950295315.1. Classification (NCBI taxonomy): domain Eukaryota; kingdom Metazoa; phylum Chordata; class Mammalia; order Eulipotyphla; family Erinaceidae; genus Erinaceus; species Erinaceus europaeus. Next base: position 140,318,983 of record NC_080164.1, read on the forward strand.
ATAATATATTACTATATAACATATTATATATTTATACATAATATCATATATACTATATTAATATAATATTAATATAATATACGATTGATATTATATGATTAATTATTTAATATTCTATTATTTTTTCTTTTTATTTAAATTTGGTAGGAAAGGGAAATTGAGAGAAGAAGAGGAAATAAAGAGGGAGATAGAATCAGAGATACCTGCAGTAATATTACACTGCTGATGAAACTTTCTCCCTTGCAGGTGGAGACCAGAAGCTTGAACCTGGGTCCTTTTGCATGATAACATGTATACTGCATGTTATTTTCCATGTTAACTGATGTACCACTCTGAACCAACACTTACTCATGTGCCAACACTCTGGCCAACATCCTTATATTTTAAACCAGAAACAATAACTATATGTGTGTGTGTGTGTGTGTGTGTGTGTGTGTGTGTGTGTGTGTGTGTGTGTAGTAAGCATGCTTTTATTATTTAAGGAATAAAAATGCAAATTGCAATTTAATTAGCATATATTCAAGTATATGAAAATTATCCAAACATTATTTTATATGAACATATAGACATCTATATCATCGTTTCATTCAAGTTGTTTTATGAAAATAACAATTTGTGATACAGTTGTGCTCACATGATTATAATTTCTGATCTCCCCTTACTATTTGAAACTTCAACATTGCAGCTCCACCATCTGTGAAGCTTCCCCTAGTGTTATGGTATTTCCAAATGAATTCCTGGATTCAGTCCAGACGTGTACCATGTAGGCCATCTCCTTGCTCTGGAAAAGTACTACTGCACAGGTATATATATTTTTTATCTTTTCCTTCAGATACCTCTGATGAGTGCACATGTACACGCACACACATACCATATCTATATCTGTATATATATATCTAATCTATATCTATATCATTTCGCTGAAGACTTTCAACAACTTATATTTTACTATGAGAACATAGGAAGTGTAAGAATCAGTTTAGCAATTTACAATAAATAAGTTGAGATGATCATTTAAGTGCTTAAAAATAGGATTCCAAACATTGATGGCAAAGTGAAGTTCTCAAGTTTATTGTGGGTTGATTGGGAAAAACTGAAATTATATTAGATTTATGAGAATCTAATTTTACATAAGCATGTAATATTTTGCTGGAATTGAAGTAATTACATGTGATAGGAATACATACAGATTAGATACAAATAGAGTTAACAGATCTGCTCTTTATTTCAGGAACTGAGGCATTAACAAACTAATTTACACATTAAATAGAAAGTAAATGGTAACACTAAACTCTTATTCAAGCAAATAATTTGTCCTTAAAACTCTTTATTTATATGCTACACTGTCTCCTTGGAACTGAGAGCATACAAAAATACTTACAGGCTACTCCTCTCATGAAGTTTTACAAACACATTTGGATGGTACCTTCTTACCGAAGAAGGTGAATTAACGATATGAAAACTATATTTAAAAGGGTCCTACAGTAGTGTGAAGCAAGACGCATTGCAGTGGCATCTATTCATCCCAAATTCAAATACACATTAATTGAATCAGTCACCCTGAATCTCTGAGCTGCAGTTTAAATGCCCTACTGTACAATACACATGTATAAACGCATGATCATATGAATGTACATATGGATGCAAACTTAATAGTAGCCTCTTTTCCAAAATCATAAATATTCAAAAAAGATAAGTATTAAATGATTTAAAATGTAAAATGGCTACTCGAAAGCCATTCGTTGTAAGAATGACATTTACAAGACATTACTCTAAGCACTTCATTACTTTGGCCACATCCTGAAGCAATCTTTAATAATTTCTTTAATGGGATGAGCATATCAGTACTGTAATGAACCTCTTCAACTTTTTCAATGAAAATTTTATTAGGTAAAATAGATATTTGCTTCTCAGTGTTTGAACCTATTACAAAAATACCTCCTCAAACATACCTGGTATGAAAAGTAAAAATAAGAAGTAGATCTTTCTCTTTTAATCAACCAAATATATATATGCATATATATATATATATATATATATATATTGAGCTAGTCAAATTGAAATACATATTTGAGGAAACAATAGTCAAACAATGAAAAATACTTCAGAAGTCTATGAGATAGCTTATTTGCATACTGTGCTTGTGATACCTTTCTGTCTCTCCATCTCTGTCTCTTTTTATTCGAAAAAGTTATGATGGTAGAAAAAGACCTAAACTGGGAGTAAGACTGTTTTACAGATACTCAAATGAAGGTGATGAGAAATAGTACCCATTAATGTCAACATTAACCTGCCCCCTACCCCAATAAAATGATGAAGACAGACAATAAAATGAAAGCAACGGAGGGAAAAGGAAAAGATTCAGTCTGAAGTAATAAAGCTACAGTGATATATATATATATATATATATATATATATATATATATACATGTTTAAATTCAAATGCTTTTCTTTCTTCCACCAATAGAGGTGGAAATTCTTTAAATAACTGTGACTATCACATCAATTTCCTTTGATCCTACTGAGAGCAAATGATATAAATCACTACCAGTGGATACCAGATCACAACATGTTTAGGGGTGTTGTCCTCTAAGCGGAAAAAAAAAGAGTTTTGAATTTACCATTATGTCAAAAATGTCTGTGAGAAATTAGTGAAATAACTATTCTCAATTAAATGTTGATGCATATTTATGAGGTCAGTAAAATAAACCTAAACTCAGTGTGGTAGAATTTCTTATAACCTGGGATCTTTTTGTCAAACAAAGATTTGCAGCTGTTATGGACAGGAACAGTCATTGGTCTAGAATGGCAAAAAAAAAAAGTGATGAAGTATTAGGCTAAAATCATAAAATCAATAAGTAGGCAAGTCCTGAAATAGACTTTTATAGATCTTCTAGCTACATATAAAAAGCAAAATCCCTATTACATGGACATCATATAAAACAACCATTCCCTTCATAACCATATATATGTGTGTAATTATTATACTCCTGAACAAAATAAAGTCAGACTGTGATGTTATTTAAACTTTAACACTGTTATAAGTGGGTCTATCTGTAACTATATGTAATTTTTTCAGATGTTGCTTCACAGGCAGTGAAGCAGGTCTTCAGGTGTCTATCTTTCTCTCCCCCTCTCTGCCTCCCCTCCTCTCTCGATTTCTCTCTGTCCTATCCAATGACAGCAACAACAACAATAATAATAACCATAACAATGATAAAACAACAAGGGCAACAAAAGGGGGAAAATGGTCTCCAAAGTAAATAAATAAATAAAAGAAATATAGAAGTTGAGTAAGTTCTCAATTAATGGTGCAATTTTAGCAAATTCTGTTTTCTGTTTGTTTTACTGAAATTCCTTTTAGCAAAGGTTGACATAAATTCTAAAGTTAACAAAATAAATACAAACATCAGATTTGCTTATAGTTCATATTTAAAGTAACAGTGAATTTACTCTATCAGAAAACAAAAAAATCACAAGCAGCTTGCTCTATCTTTTGAGTTCTAGCAGCCCCCACCTTTGAATCCTGTTGGTTTCAAGATAAGGTGTTCTGCCTGACCTTGGCTCCCAGAAAATTTTTTAAAAAGTCATTGTTTCTGTGAGAGATCATCAAATATTAATCCTTCTTGTAATAAGTATACTGTAAACAACTCCCCCAATAAGGTGATTAAAATGCTAATTAATTAACAAAAATGTATAATAAGCAATGTGAGAGGGGTGAATACATTTTTTTCTTTTTTCTTTGATAGAGAGTGAGACAGGAGGAAGTTGAGAAAGAGAGAGAGAAAGAGAGAGAGAAATGATGCCTTCAGTACTACTCCACTATCCATAAAGTTTCCCCATGCAGGTGGGGACTAGGTGCTTACACCAGGGTCTTTCATACAGTGATATGCTACCACACAGTGTGCAAGGTTAGTATGCCCTTTAAAAGAGAATATAAAATGTGGGTTAATCTGGCTAAAATGAAAAATGCAGATGACTTAATACCATTTTCAATTTATTATGGCTAGGGCATAGTGGTGCCCCATGAAATAAAAAGTAAGGGGTGCATGCAGTTGGTACCTGAGAATATACTAGAGTCATGACTGAAAAAAGTCCTGGAATAAGTCCAGAAAGTGTCTGATGAGGAAGGATAGAGCATGACCACAGACACCTGCTGTTAATATAGTATAGTCATATAACATTTCTTCCTTTACCTAGAAAATCAGTTGTTATGTTGAATCACATTATTGGGGAAAATGATGATACACACTACCATTGTCACATGTGCACAGTTTATTTTCATTGGGCGAATTAATGGTTCACAGTGGATACAGTTGTCAGTACATGCGTAAAATTTCAGTTTTTTGCAAAATTCTCTCACTCCCATCCTTCATCCTCCCATCATGCAACAGGATCTAACAGCCTCTTTGGCCCCAGAGTGATTTACTTTGGTGCAATACATCAAATATAGTTCAAGTTCTACTTTATGTTTCACAATTCTCTCCTTATTGCTCAACTTCCATTCATGAGGGAGATTACCCAATATTCATCCTTCTATTTCTGTCTTATCTCACTTCACATGATCCCTTTAAGCTCCATCAAGATAAAGTAAAGAAGTTATTGCACCAAAGTAAAAAAAAAAAAATCTGGGGTGGGTGGGGTTCAGCTTCAGGTTCTGGAACATGATGGCAGAGGAGGACCTAGTGGGGGTTGTATCGTTATGTGGAAAACTGGGAAATGTTACACATGAACAAACTATTGTATTTTACTGTTGATTATAAAACATTAATCCCCCAATACATTAAAAGAAGAAGGGGGGAGGAGGAGAAGAATAAGAAAGTAAATTCATCAGTAAGTAAATAAGAAAGTAAATTCATCAGTGGTATTTCATTGTGCATATATACCAATTTTTTCTTAGCAATTCATCTTTTGTTGGACACCTAGGATGCTCACAGGTGATGCTCACAGGTTTTGGCTATTATAAATTGCGCTTTTATGAACATAGGTAAATACAGATCTTTTTTTTTGGATGGTCCTTAGGTTATATTCCCAGGAGACTTATCACCAAACCATAGGATAGGTGCATTTCTAGCCTTCTGGGAGTTCTCCAGATTGCTCCAAAATGCATGGACCAATTTACATTCCCACCAGCAGTGTGGTAGGGTTCCATTACCCCCCAAAGCCTAGCCTCTTCAACATTTGTTGTTACTGTCCTTTTTGATGCATGGCATTCTTACAGGAGTGAAGTGGTATCTCATTACTGACTTTACTTGCATTTCTCTGACAGTAACTTGGAGCATTTTTTTCATATGTCTGTTGGCCTTTTGTGTCTCTTCTTTGGTGAATATCCTGTCTATAACCTCTCCTCACTTATTCATGGGGTCACATTTTTGTTGTTGTTCTTGTCGCTGAGTTTGGTGAGCTCTTTGTAGATTTTGTTTATTAGCTCTTTTGTCTGACATATAGCACATAACATCCTCTTCAGTTCTGGGTGTTGCTTTCTTTTGCTGTGCAGATGAGTTTTTTATATATATATATCCTGACGATACATGTCATAATACTCTCAGTCACTTGTCCTCTTCCTCTACCACAAGAAACTGCCAATGTCTTTTTATTCCCTTCTATATTTCCCAGGTCTTGGATCTGCCACAATAAATTGTAGCTAAATAAAGTTTCATCTTAAATGTTATTTATTTATGAGTGAGTGAGTGAGATCACTCGGAATTTGCCATTCTTGTGACTTATTTCACTTAACATAGATTTCTTAAACTCCATCCAATTTGTAACAAAAGAGAAATGTTCACCATATTTAAAGGTGAGTAACCATTTATTGGATATATATATATATATATATATATATATATATATATATATATATCATAACATCCTAACCATTAGTAATTCAACTTTATGATTGTTTCCAGTTTTGGCTTTTGTCAAGTGAGCTGTCATAATCTTGATTCATTTTTTTATGTGTCACAATTAAATTTTTCCAGTACATTCATTGACTGCTCTCCTTTCTAATTTTTAAAATTTTATTCATTTTCATTCTATCTATTATTATTCATTTTGTCTCAGAATGGCTTTGGTGATACAGGTCGGGTTCCTAGTAAACTTCTGTATGAATTTATTTTAATTCCTTTAAAGCAATACGTTGAGTATTTGATAAGGATTGAGGGATAACATTGAATCAGTATATGGCACTGGGTAGAACTGATATTAGAATGAAGCTTTTCCTATAAATGAATATGGATTATATTTCAATTTCTTTGTGATATCTATATTTTTAGTAGTGACTTATATGTATATGTCATTCAACTTTTTTGTTGAATATTTGACTTACCACAAATGAAATATCAAAATTACCATTTGATTCAACTAATTTACTTTTAAGTATATGCTGAAATTCCAAGATATGATTTTAAAGTGTTATCTCTATGCCACTCTTTATAGCAATAATATACATAATAACCAAAAGAGGGAAGCAACCCAAGAAGCATTCACTGTGTGCATGGACAAACAATTTTATTTATTTATTAATGAGAAAAATAGGAGCAGAGAGAAAAGAGAACCAGATATCACTCTGGTACATGTACTGTCACCGGGGGTTGAACTCGGAACCTAATACTTGAGAATTCAATGCTTTATCCATTGTGCCTCCTCCTGGACCACTGTTCTTTGCTTTATTTTGTCACCTGAGTTTTTGCTGGGGCTCAGGTCCTGCATGAAGAATCCACTGGTCTTGGAAGCAATTCCTCCCCCTTTACCTCCTCCCCCTCCTCCTCCTCTTCCTCCTCATGTTTAATTTGCTAAAATAGAAAGTATTTGAGAGGAGAGGGGAATATAGAGAGTGACAGAGACACCAGCCATCACTACTTGTGAATCTTCCTTCCTGCATGTCAGGCCCTGGCGTTTGAACCCTGGTCCTTACATAATGATAATGTGTGTTCTTAGCTCAACTGGGTGTGTCAACAACAACTCCTGGGTATAGAGATTCAGTTTTTCAAGATAAAAAGAATTCTAGAGCTTGTTTGAACAATGATATGAATAGCATAAACACAGGAATTTATACATTAAAATAGGATAACTAGTTTTATGCTATGTCAACTTTATCACAATTACTTGTTTTAACTCCCTATCCTAATATGACACTAGAGTTACTTAGAATTCCTGATTGTGACAGGGACAATATCACCCACCCCAACTGTGCTTATACATTGTCATCTGTCACACATGTTCAGATTTCTTAAGGGCCATCTTCAAGACAGCTTTTAGGTGAAACCCTTTTAGAGAAGCTGTAATCCCTAAAACTGAGAAAAAAACAGGCCTCATATCACTAACACTATAAATAACTTCCTCTTTTCTTTGCCTTGGTTACCACATAAGTCTTCTATTTTCAACTCCTTAACGAATTTCTGATGCTTGGTGAATCTTGCAAATGCATACCAGAGAAAACGGAAAGAAGTAGGAGTGCTGACAGTCTCACATGCTTAATTTCCATCACTGAAACTCAGTCAAATGTGCTATGCCATAAATAGTTCATTCTCTTCTTAACACTTAGGGTAAGTATTCATCAATATCGAATTTCACATGAAAAGAGGGTTGAATCTAAGAAACCACTTTTCTTATTTTATATTCAGAACATGAATAAGTGAGATATCAATCAAATAATTTTAATCATTTAAATCATGATCATGCTAAAGTTGAATCTCAGCATCTTAAAGTCAGCATTTATGAAGAAGTTACAGTGGACTGAGCACTAGTCTAAATGGTCTGTTTGTCCATTTAATATGTCCAATAACCCTATGAGTCCGTGCTACAATATCTGCATTGTGAAACTAAGGGACACAATTCCAGAGACATTAGAAAATTTGTCATATCACATATAACTACGGTCTACAATTTTTCTTTCTGCAAATCAGTTCTAGAACACGTAGTCTCAGTCATTACTCAATATTTTTGGATGAAGAAAGTAAGATTCACACAGGTAAAATGATTTCCCAAACTTATACAACCATGAAATCTTAGTCTCTTATTCCCGGCCCAGTGACTTTCTTTCCTTTTTCATATCAGACTAACAAAGGTAACCTTAATAAAGCAAAATAGTCCTACTGGATAGATGAGTGGTTTCCTTCATGTCATGGTATGAAACTTACAGTTTGATACATAGACTTTGACAGTTAGATATTGTACCCTATGTGTCATTGTTAGCCCCCTCCTCCTTGGATTGATTACTGTGAATTTCAACATTTATTTATTGAACTTGCTCAAGTTAAGGATTTAAAACTCAAAATAAATAGCATTTTTTGTTTTTAAAGTGATATTTAAATTTCAATTGTTCTTCATGACAAACCAGTGTCTGTATATAGTAAATTAAGTTCACCACCAAAAGTTCAGTTTAACCTTTATTTATTTATTTATTTATTTATTTATTTATTTTTATTTTATCTTTTGTTGCCCTTGTTTTTTATCGGTGTTGTAGTTATTATTGTTGTTGTTATTGATGTCATCATTGTTAGCTAGGACAGAGAGAAATAGAGAGAGGAGGGGAAGACAGAGAGGAGGAGAGAAATATAGACACCTGCAGACCTGTTTCACTGCCTGTGAAGCGACTCCCCTGCAGTGGGGAGCCAGGGGCTTGCACCGGGATCCTTCTGCCAGTCCTTGCCCTTCGTGCCACGTGCCATTATTATTATTTTTATATTTTGCCACTAGAGTTATTGCTGGGGCTTGGTGCTAGTACTACAAGTCCACTAATTGCAGCAACAGTTTTTTCCTTTTTTTTTTAAATTGTTTGATAGGACAGAGAGAAATTTAGAGGGGCGAGATAGAAAGGGAGAGAGATAGGGAGACACCTGCAGACCTGTGTTACCAATTCTGAAGTTTCCCCTTTGCAGATGGTGGGAGGGGCCTCAAATGCAGGTCCTTGCACATGGTAACATGGACACTCAACGGGCTAAACTACCACCTGGCCCCTGGTTATTATTATTTTTAATTTATTTTTATGAGCAGCTCTGCTCAACTCTGGCTTATTGTGGTGCCAGAGACTGAACCTCAAGCATGCAAGCCAGGTGTTCTAACATACTGAGCATCTCCCCTGCCCTTGATCTGAGTTACTCACCTCTATTTTTCTGATCCTGCACTAGTACTATTCTTTTTTTTTAAATTTATTTCTTTATTGGGGAATTAATGTTTTACATTCAACAGTAAATACAATAGTTTGTACATGCTTAACATTCCCCAGATTCCCATTTAACAATACAACCCCCACTATGTCATTTATCATACTTCATGGACCTGTATTCTCCCCACCCACCCACCCCAGAGACTTTTACTTTGGTGCAATACGCCAATTCCATTTCAGGTTTTACTTGTGTTTTCTTTTCTGATCTTGTTTTTCAACTTCTGCCTGAGAGTGATATCATCCCATATTCATCCTTCTGTTTCTGACTTATTTCACTCAACATGATTTTTTCAAGGTCCATCCAAGATCGGCTGAAAATGGTGAAGTCGCCATTTTTTACAGCTGAGTAGTATTCCATTGTGTATATATACCACAACTTGTTCAGCCACTCATCTGTTGTTGGACACCTGGGTTGCTTCCAGGTTTTGGCTATTACAAATTGTGCTGCCAAGAACATATGTGTACACAGATCTTTTTAGATGGATGTGTTGGTTTCCTTAGGATATATCCCCAGGAGAGGAATTGCAGGGTCATAGGGTAGGTCCATTTCTAGCCTTCTGAGAGTTCTCCAGACTGTTCTCCACAGAGGTTGGACCAATTGACATTCCCACCGGCAGTGCAGGAGGGTTCCTTTGACCCCACACCCTCTCCAGCATTTGCTGATGTTACCTTTTATGATGTATGACATTCTCACAGGAGTGAAGTGATATCTCATTGTTGTCTTGATTTGCATTTCTCTGACAATCAGAGACTTGGAGCATTTTTTCATGTGTTTCTCGGCCTTTTGGATCTCTTCTGTGGTGAATATTCTGTTCATGTCTTCCCCCCATTTTTGGATGGGGTTATTTGTTGTCTTGTTGTTGAGTCTGGCAAGCTCTTTATATATGTTGGTTATTAAACTCTCGTCTGATGTATGGCATGTAAAGATCTTCTCCCCTTCTGTGAGGGGTCTCTTGGTTTGGGTAGTGGTTTCTTTTGCTGTGAAGAAGCTTTTTAATTTGATGTAGTTCCATAGGTTTATACTTGCCTTAGTCTTCTTTGTAATTGGATTTGTTTCATTGAAAATGTCTTTAAAATTTATGTGGAAAAGAGTTCTGCCAATATTTTCCTCTAAGTATTTAATAGTTTGTGGTCTAACATCCAAGTCCTTGATCCACTTGGAATTTACTTTTGTATTTGGTGAAATACAGTGATTCAGTTTCATTTTTCTGCATGTTTCAACCCATTGTTTCCAACACCATTTGTTGAAGAGACTCTGCTTTCCCCATGTAATAGTCTGGGCCCCTTTGTCAAAGATTAGATGTCCATAGGTGTGGGGCCTCATTTCAGGGCTCTAAATTCTATTCCACTGGTCAGTGTGTCTATTCATGTTCCAGTACCAAGCAGTTTTGATGATAATGGCCCTATAATACAGTTTGAGATCTGGGAGTATGATGCCTCGTCTCGTCACCCAATCTGGTCCCCTACGCCTTCACTGAACTTCTCTGTTCCAGTCTCTTGGAAACAGAGCTGGCAGTCAGCTGAGGTAAAGAACAAACATCTCATCACATGTTGGGTAGTATGCCACCTCCCCCTGGCTTCTGCTTAACCATATGCCTATATAGGGATTTACTGATCCAAAGCTTTGGTCTATTTACATAAATCACTTTTACATTTACATAAAGCACTCCCTCCAGGGCATTGGTGGTTCAGTGATAGGATTCTCGCCTGTTCCGCCCCCTCCTTGTCACACTCTGATTTTCACCAGTCACTTTTCTCTCCACCCTCTCTATATCACATCCTGTTTCCACCCTACTTGGAGAGTATAAAAAACAGCTGCTCTTCTGATTAAAGACACTTGGAAATTGCTTTCTGGCTCCGAGAGTTCCAGAGTGTATCTCCTGCGGAAGTTAGTGCGGCACGAGTTCCTGATCCCTCTCCCACGCAGCAGCCTAGATCGGCTCCAGTTGAGTTCTCTCCAAGCCAGAGAGCACTAGCTCGGGAAGAAGTACCCTCAGGCTATCCCGGCATATGGCGCCTGAACAGGGACTGAAATAAGCCCTGAAACATGGACCGGCATCAATGTGGGACCTAACCCACCCATCGTCCAGATAAGTAAACTTGGCTACCCATCCATTATGGGTTGCCTTTCTACTTATGAAGAGGTTTGCCAAAGCCTCTACTGTTTCATTATGAGACAGTTTCTCTGTCTCTGGAACATTTTACTCTGGGCCACACTTCGGTTCCCTGACCGGGAACTTTGGTTTCTTATGACCGGGATCATAGAGCTTGGGAGATGCACTGAGATTTCTCCTTGGACTTTCTGGATTCCCTCTCCCATGTTTCCTGAGGAAAAGGACTACATTTTGCTCCAGGCCACAATTTGGTTCTTTATGACCGTGATCGTAGACCTTGGGACATGCATGGGGATTTCCCCTGGGACTTTCTGGACTTCTTCTCGAATGTTTCCCATGGAGAAGGACTACTCTAGTTTGAGGAGCATTCTCCAGTACCCTGGCAGTTCCCAAGTATGGAGACACGTGGTTAGTTCTACTCTCCTGATTGGATTCTTTCTTCAATGGGAAGACGCTTTTAAAAATGGGTGCCTGAAGCAATCCAGCAGGAACAGTCAGAAACACCCTAAATGGAATTTTGAGGAGCTTTTTGGACTAGGATGCCCTCCAGGGACTCTTAATCCTACATGGTGAGATCTTGATAATCTGGTTCAAGTTGCGTTTCATAAGAGAATGATTTGAATGACTGAATTTTTGTTTGACATTGACTTAAAAAAAAAAAAAGCTAGACGCAGCCATGATTTCTAGAGACATCCAGAAACAATCCAAAAAAGTTTTTTCCCTCCTTTGATTTCTCTTTTACGTCTTAACATGAATCTGAAACGTTTAATCCTGAAAACTGTATGAGTTATGGGTGGGGCAGATAGTGCAATGATTATGTTAATTATTCTCATGCCTGAGGCTTTTAACCGTGGTTCTTCTGTTTACCTTTCCACATTTTATTGAGTTTAAACTGTTTAAACAACCTTAAAATCATACTAGAAAGGACTTCCAATTTTAATGGAGTTATCAATTATAGTAAACTTCTAATCTCCTACAAGTTTTGTTTGACAAGTAAGTGAATTTCAGCTGTCAAATTCTTCACATGAAAAAGCATCTACTCAAATGAAAATTTCTGGAAATCCATTTGGACCCCTGTTCTCTGACATCGCCCCCAGAAACCAATGATGAGACCTGGCACGACCTGAAGAAACAGATTCACAGACTCCAAAGCTCACTCTCTACAGAAAAGCAGAATTCTGGTGGCCGACATTCCCCATCGAGACAGACGTGCAGCGTTTCATCCTCTGGCATTTTCTTCTGTGGTCAGCTACTTTGGACTGACACCTCCATCGGACTTACTGGTGCACGCTGCTGTGTTTCTCAAAGACTAACTTCAGCCAGTTGCCTTGAGACTTTATAGACCATGTCCCCTCGCCTGCAGGCTCTGTCCCAGAGGCAGAAAACTCCCCCTCCTTATTAGGTTATGCCCACAGAGGCATGAAGCGCCCCAAGAGGCAAGAGATGCCCACAGAGGCAGGAAATGCCCTTTGAGGCAAGAGATGCCCCCAGAGGCATGAAGCATTCCCAGAGCCAAGAAATGCCATTTCGCCTGCTAGGCCTTTCCCTTTGAGGCAAGAAACGTTCCCCTTGACATCACACTAGTTATTGCTGCTCGCCTATTTTGTTTTCCATGTCTTATGCCAGTTCTTTTGAAAACGCCTGTATGATATAGGTTTCTGTTCACCCCACAATGGCCATTGGTTAAAAAGAAAGGGGGAATTGTTGGTATGCATGAGACCCTTTCTGTTTCATTTGGTTTAAATCCCCTTGCTTAACACTATTCTATTTACATAACCACTTCATTCTATTTACATAACCACTGTTAACAAGTTCCACCCTCCCTCCAGGGCATTTGTGGTTCAGTGATAGGATTCTCGCCTAATCTGCCCCCTCCTTGTCACACTCTGATTTTTACCAGTCACTTTTCTCTCCACCCTCTCTATGTCACATCCTGTTTCCACCCTACTTGGCAAGTATATATAAAGACAGCATTGTGAGTTTTACTTTACCTTGAGTTTAGCTTAGCTCATCTTAAATTGTGCTGCGTCCTGCATGAATAAAGAGATACTGCCTACAGCTCAACCATGAGTCCCTGGTCATGGTTACCCGCACGAGTTCCTGATCCCTCTCCCACGCAGCAGCCTAGATTGGCTCCAGTTGAGTTCTCTCCAAGCCAGAGAGCACTAGCTCGGGAAGAAGTACCCTCAGGCTATCCCGGCAATCACAGACCCCTGCAAGCGTCAACCCGGCTTTGACCTAGCGCGTTATGATTGGGCTCTCCTCAATCGCTATCGAACAGGCCATGGCCAGTGCGCCTCTATGTTCCATCGCTGGGGAGCCAGAGATGACCCTAACTGCTCCTGTGGCTTCAGACAGACTATGACCCACATAGTCAACGACTGCCACCTCTCCAGATTCAAAGGAGGTCTCGAAACTTTACATCAGGCTCAACCTGATGCTGTTGACTGGCTACGGAAGAAGGGCAAACGCTAGAAGAAGAAGAATGATGCCTCCAGTTCTGTTCTTTTCTCTCAAGATTGTTTTGGCAATTCTAGGTCTTTTCTGGTTCCAGATAAACATTTGTAGCATTTTTTCTATTCTCCAAAAAAAAAAAAAAATGTGCTTGGGATCTTGATGGGGATAGCATTAAATTTGTAGATGCTCTGGGTAATATATTCATTTTGATGATGTTAATTCTTCCAAACTATGAACATGGAATATCTTTCCACTTCTTTGTGTCTTTTTCAATTTAGTATACAAGTCTTTCACTTCATTGGTTAGGTTTACTCCTAGATATTTTATTGTTTTTGTTGCTATAGTAAAAGGAATTGATTTATGGATTTCAATTTCGTCTAACTTAGTGTTTGCATAGAAGAATGCCACTGACTTTTGAATGTTAATTTTATAGCCTGACACCTTACTGTATTGCCTGATGATTCCTAAAAGCTTCTTGCTGGATTCCTTAGGTTTTTCTATGTATACTATCATGTCATCTGCAAATAAGGAGAGTTTGACTTCTTCTCTTCCAATCTGTATCCCTTGAATTCCTTGTTCCTGCCTGATTGCTATGGCAAGAATTCCTAACACTATGTTGAATAGTAATGGTGATAGTGGGCAGCCCTGTCTAGTACCTGATCTGAGTGGAAATGCTTCCAGTTTTTCACCATTGAGTATGATGTTGGCTGTAGGTTTGCTAAATATAGACTCCACTATCTTCAGGAATTTTCTATCTATTCCCATTTTTTATAGTGTTTTGATCATAAAGGGATGTTGTATTTTGTCAAAGGCTTTCTCTGCATCTATTGATATGACCATGTGGATTTTGGTCTTGCTTTTGTTGATGTGGTGGATGACATTGATTGATTTACATACATTAAACCAACCTTGAATGCCTGGGATAAACCCCACTTGGTCACGATGAACAATCTTTTTGATATACTGCTGTATCCGGTTGGCTAGAATTTTGTTCAATATTTCACATCTATGTTCGTCAGAGATATTGGTCTGTAGTTTCCTTTTTTGGTTGTGTCCCTGTCTGCTTTTGGTATCAGGGTGATGTTGGCTTCATAGAAGCTGGCAGGGAGTATTCCAGTGTCTTCAATCTTCTGGAAGACTTTTAAAAGTAGAGGTATTAGTTCTTCTTTGAAGATTTTGTAGAATTCATTTGTAAAACCATCTGGTCCAGGACTTTTATTTTTGGGGAGATTTTTATAACTGTTTCAATTTCATTAGCTGTGATGGGCCTGTTCATGTTATCCACTTCCTCTTTACTTAGTTTTGGAAGTTGGTAGGTATCTAGGAAATTGTCCATTTCTTCCAGGTTCTCTAGCTTGGTGGCATATAGTTGTTCATAGAAGCCTCACATGCTATGTTCAATTTCTGCGGTGTCTGTTGTGATATCTCCTCTTTCATTTACTATCCGATTTATTTGGGTCTTCTCCCTTTTTTTGTTTTGTAAGTCTGGCTAAAGGTTTGTCGATTTTGTTTACTCTTTCGAAGAACCAATATTTACTTTCATTGGTCTTTTCTATGGTTTTCCTATTCTCAATGTTATTTATTTCTGCCCTAACTTTAGTGATTTCTGTCCTTCTGGTTGCTTTAGGGTTCCTTTGTTGTTCGTCTTCTAGGTCTTTATGATGTGCAATCAGGCTGTTTATTTGTGTTTTTTCTTGTTTCCTAATGTGTGCTTCTATAGCTATGAACTTCCCTCTTAGGACTGCTATAGCTGTGTCCCAAATATTTTGATAGCTTGTGTCTTCATTTTCATTGAACTCTCGAAACATTTTGATTTCTTCCTTGATTTCCTCTTTGACCCAGAAGTTGTTAAGAAGTGTACTGTTGAGCTTCCACATTTTGGCACTGTTACTAATCTTTTGTTGATTGTTAAGTGTTAGTTTAATTCCACTGTGGTCTGAGAAGATGCTTGGGATGATTTCAGTGCTCTTGAATAGGCTGATGCTGTATTTGTGGCCTAACATATGGTTTATCCTTGAGAATGACCCATGTGGATTTGAGTAAAATGTGTATTCCAGTGTCTTGGGATGAATGACTCTGAAAATGTCCAATAGTTCTAGTTTATCTATCACTTCATTTAGCTCCCTTATGTCTTTATTGATTTTCTGCCTGGATGATCTGTCAAGTTGAGAGAGTGGGGTGTTGAAGTCCCCTACTATGACTGTGTTACTGTTACTATCGAACAGGCCATGGCCGGTGCACCGCTATCTTCCATTGCTGGGGATCCAGAGATGACCTGAACTGCCCCTGTGGCTACAGACAGACTATTACCCACATAGTCAACGACTGCTACCTCTCCAGATTCAAAGGAGGTCTCAAAACTTTACATCAGGCTCAACCTGACACTGTTGACTGGCTACGGAAGAAGGGAAAACACTAGAAGAAGAAGAACTGACTCCTGACCAAGAGATAAAGCAGGGTGTGGCAGAGATAATCCAGTGGTTATGCAAAGAGACTTTCACAGCCCCTCAGCTATGCCACTGAGGTATAGGTCTTCTCCTGAGTTTCCCAGTTAGATCTCTGTCCCCTGGTGTCCCTCCCTGTCACTGCTCCAGATTCTGAGGGTAGTAGCAATGGAGACTCAGAGTTGCACTTGGTGAGTCTCTGGGGAGTCCTCTCCTCCCTTCAGCTGTCACCTTGTTGGTAGAGCAGACTGGAGGTGGTGTCTCAACTGATAAACTGCTGAACTGTTAGCAGTCACTTAATCTCTCCTTAGGCTCCTCTCTCCTCTCTGTCACCAGCCACATGTGTTTGTACTCACCGGTGATTTACTGGGTTCCTGTGGTCATTCTAGTC
The DNA here is from genome assembly GCF_950295315.1 of Erinaceus europaeus. Lineage (NCBI taxonomy): Eukaryota > Metazoa > Chordata > Mammalia > Eulipotyphla > Erinaceidae > Erinaceus > Erinaceus europaeus. Next base: position 140,335,555 of record NC_080164.1, read on the forward strand.
CTGTCTTGTTTCGGTCCCGGGTGGTCTCCTTTGGTATTCCTAGTTGATCCCAGAGAGGAGAGAAGAGGAGAAGAGAGGAGAGGAGAGGAGAGGAGAGGAGAGGAGAGGAGAGGAGAGGAGAAGAGAGGAGAGGAGAGGAGAGAAGAGGAGAGGAGAGGAGAAAAAGCAATCTGCTGCTCATAACTCCACCTCCGGAAGTCCACTCTAACCTTTATTTATTTTATTATTAAGTGTCATCACTATTTCAAAGAAGATACTGAGGAGAAGTACTAAGACACAGCTAAAATATAACTATAAATTTAATAACATTTTAAATTAAAATACATTTTAAATGTCATACATTAATTATTTTATTTCATGTTAAATGAATAATGTGATCTTAGTGGTCCTGGAACTTGATTAGGTATGATATAATTATTCTTTTAGACAGTTTAAAAAAAGATTTATTTATTTACTAATGAGAGACAAAAAGAGAGTATAAGAGTCTGTACAAGAATCTACACTCTGGGACATGTAATGCTGAGAACTGAACTCCATATTGTGTGCTTACAAATTCAGCAATCTAATAAAGTCACCCACCTTCTATGCTGCTAAATATACTATCGTTGAACTAAAGTTTCCATTTACTTTCCTTTAAATCAGATTTATCTTATTGATTACATGGGGGGCTTACACTGTGTATGTTCCACATAAGACAGAAGAAGAGTGAGAGAAGGAGAAAGAGAAAAGCCAGGTGGTTGGGGAAGTGACACAATGGCATTGGACTATAGAACATAAGGTATTCAATCCTTGGAACCACAAAAATGGACATATGGACCAATGGAATAGGATAGAGAGCCACGAATTAACCTACACACATATAGGCTCCTTATATATAACTAAGGGTCTAAAAGTGACCAATGAGAAAATTAACAAATGGTGTTGGGAGAACTGGGCAGCCACATGTAGAAAAAAAATGTAAAAACTCATATAGCTCAATGAAAAGAAAAAGAAAAACCCAATAAAAAAGTGGGCAGAAAATATGAATAGACAGTTTTCTAACGAAGAGATATACAAGGCCCAAAGACATATGCAGAAATGCTACAATTCACTCTTCCCTAGAGAAATGCACACTGAGATAACACCTCACAGTTTGGAGAGTGCCTTTCATCAACAAAACTGGAGAGGATAAGTGTTGGAAAGAATGTGGAGAGAGAGAGGAACTATATTACACTGCTTGTGGGAATGGGAAGTCCATAAACAAATACAAATAGAAGTACCTTATAATCCAGCAATCCCATTCCTAGGTATTTATCCAAAAGAAGAGATAATAGCACTAATTTGAAAGGATATATGTACCCCTATGTTCATAGCAACATTATTCACAATAACCAAAATATGGAAGCAACCAAAATGCTCTTTGACAGATGACAGGATAGAGAAGTTATGAGGCACATACTTAATAGAGTACTCAACAGTACTCAACAACAAAAACAAAAGATGATATTGTACCCTTTGAGATAAAAATGGATGGAAATGAAGATTATGCTTAGTGAGTAAGTAAGGAGGTAAAGGACTGTTGTTAAGGTTTCGGGGGCTCCAACTGGCCGGGCTAGTGTCGCGGTGGTAAGAGAGACTGACTCGAGGACCCACGGCTGGGCTGAGAAGCTGCAGTTTAATCTTTATTCACGAACGGGCAAATCACCACACCATGTGCTTCCCCATGTTTCTTTTTCCGCTGTTGCTCCTGCTGCTGGGACTCTGCATGTCCTTAGCATACGGGGCGGGGAGAAAATGGGACGTGAAACTAGCAAGGACCAAACCGTTTCTCTCACAGGTAGGGGAAAGGGGACCAAACCAATATGAAGAATACCAACAGAGGACAACTACAGGATGGTTTCACTCTACCTTGGAATTTAGAGAAGTAAACTTGAAAACATCAAACCGGGAGCCAGGTGGCAGCATACCTGGTTAAGCGCACATGTTACAATGCTCAAGAACCTAGGTTTAAGTTCCCAGTCCTCACCTGCAGAAGGAAAGTTTTGTGAGTGGTGAAGCAGCATTGCAGATGTCTCTCTTTCTCTCTCCCTCTTTGTAACCCCCTTCCCTCTTGATTTCTGGCTGCCTCTGTCCAATAAATAAAGATAACAAAATCAAAATAAAGCAATAAGCAAATAAAAATTCAACTCATATCAAAGACTGTGGAAAGCTATAGTGGTTAACTAGGTGGTTAGGGGGAAACAGAACTTTTTTGGTGGGAAAGGTGACATATTATAATCCTGTTAACATATAATATCATAAATAACTACTAGTTTAACATGTCATGGGGGAATTAGATTTAATATTTTAAATTATTTAACTGCCTAAATCATAGCTCTGAGTGTACATGTTTTTCTTTAGTATTTAAAATTTCAGATTTGTAAGATGATCAAATTCTCACTCTGTGCTTAAATTGGTCAAGCATCTATAATATATATATATAGTTTTATTTCATTTTTAAAATTTATTTATTCCCTTTTGCTGCCCTTGTTGCTTTTTGTTGTAATTATTATTGTTATCTGTCTTCGTTGTTTGATAGGACAGAGAGAAATAGAAAGAGGAGGGGAAGATAGAGAGGAGGAGAGAAAGATAGACACCTGCAGACCTACTTCACTGCTTGTGAAGCGACTCCTCTGCAGGTGGGGAGCCGGGGACTCGAACCGGGATTTTTCCACCTGTCCTTGCTCTTTGCGCCACATGGGCTTAAGCTGCTTTGCTACTGCCTGACTCCCAATATATATAATTTTAATATCTAAGTTACCTATAGCCTTAGGCCAGATAGAACAAAATCATTTGGCTTTGTCGGTATGTAAGATGCAGTGATGTGTAGATATCCCTAAAGGGCACAAAGCAAAGTGAGGTCAAGTATATTACAGTAGATCCTAACCATTGAACTTTTATAGAAAAGCAAACACCCAATAACTTGGTTATAATAATAATTTACTATTTCTATTTTAAACTCTTTCTTAGACTACAAAGAACCCTTCCCATTCTTGTTAATATCTTCATATCTCCTGTCCTTGGAACCTCTAGAATTATGCCTATATTTCCTGATGTTTCTTCTCTGATTCCTTACCCTCATACTGCCTCTGTTGAACTCAACTAACATCACTACTAGGGCCGCCATGGCACATTATGTTGCTACTGACATGTTACTGCAGACCTAATAAGTCTGGGATACTAGTATAAGGGTCTAAAGAAGTAAGGGGACGCTATTTTACCAGACAATATTTTTGTTCGCATCCACATAAACTATCAAAACTCAAGCAAAAACTATGAAAGACAGGGGCCCTTAGGAACATAGACTCCTTCATTTCTTCCCACCCTAAGGTCCCTGTTCTCATCTGCTCTATTCCTATTTTTTTGGTTCCTGTTCATTAATCATTTTGACCTGCTTTATAACTTAACGTCTTTCAGCCACCAAATAGCAGATGTTATCATAATTCTATCCTTCCATCCTGACTTCCCTTCACAGATGAATTCACCAATGTGTCCTGGAACCTCACCAAATCCTTACCCTACAGGCTAGAGGTATTGTTCCACCTACCAAAGTCCTGTCCCACAAAGAAGCAATTACTGAAGCTTGAAATCCTACCTTCTACACCCCAAAAAAGAATTTTGGTCATACTCACAGGGGAGTGGGGGAGGTAAATGATAAGGGAAGATGACTAGAGCACAAACTTCACCAGGATCTAGAGAGAGAAAAGGAAAAAAAAGAAGGGATATTCAGCAGAAGCAATAGGTATAGGTGTGACTAAGAAAGAAAGATTAGACAGGACCATAGGAAAAAAATGGATATATATATTAACAATAGTCAGCCCATATCTGCATCCTTGGGAGAAATACTATAGCTTCCAGTGGAGGTAACTGGGATACAGAACTCTGGTGATGGGGATGGTTAATTTTTTTTTTAATTTAAAGCTTTACTAGTTGATCTATTTCCACTATTCCTTCTATTTTTTGTATTTGATGACACTTTTTTAATTTTGTGAATATTTTTGTATGCTAATATTTTATTTAAAAAACATATGTAGGCATATATTCAGGATAAGAGTAGTTAGAAAAAAATAAAGAGATACTATGAAAACAAATTACTTATCATTATCTGACTGGCACAGCCACACAGATGATTTGGCTCCTTTCCTTCAGAAAGGATTTGATTTTATAGAACATATCAAGTCATCAAAAAGGGTTGTCTTGTTGTTCTAAACCATTGCTATCATTTCAGTAATAATACATAGAAGACCATTTTAGTACTTATTGTAAGTAAACAAGCAGAGAAAAAAATCTCAATGCACTTGACTTTTATTTGGAAGCAAATGACTGTTTGAAGTCAGTTATAGTCCACCAAAATAAAAATCAATGCTATTTGAAATCAAATCACAATTCCATTCATGTGTAGCATTTTGATTTAATCAATATCCAACAAACTATTCCAAAATTGCTACAACCATTAGAGTTGTCAAATTATACTTACTTTCTCTCAAGTCTGTTTACTAATATAAGGAACAGAAGAATGAAAACAAAATAGACTATTTCAGGCTTCTCCCCTCCCATTGTTATTCTCAAAGGGGAGCCATACAAAGGTGAGGTAATGTAAGCTTGTCATAAAACGTTTCAATGAGAAAAAAAAAAAAAAAAGAAAAGAAAGAAAGGAAAGATCAGTGCATGACGATCACTTTTATCAGAGCTAAAGGGGATAATATAAAACTGTGTTCTCTCAGGAATGGGGCCAAGGCCCCAGTTCTTTCATAATTGGAGAAAATAATGCAAGTTCAAGGGTCAAACTGGTTTCTTCTAGAAAAGCAACAGATTATGTGTGATTAGTGCCTTTAAGAGCTAAGCTTTGACTCCTTTCAATTCAGGGATATTTTCAAATAGCTTGGTCTTTGCTAGCTCTGACACTGTCTGTGAAGATGTGTGAAATTCATAAATGGTCCACATAAATGGACATAGAAAAGAGAACATGTTAAGCAATTTGAGGAGACAAATTGATTGCATGATGAGGTAATACTCTGAAATTGTTGTACTTATTAAATTGCTAGTATGTGAGAATGGAGGTGATATATTTGAACCCAGTAGGAATTAAAGCATTTAGTTGTTTTATTTGTTTTGTCTTAGTTATAGTGACAGGTCAGGCTCAACTTCACCAACTTCTTTGGATTCAAAAACCATAACCACATTTGCAAGGTTCCTGGTATTTCCTAGAAATGTTATCATGGCTACAGAACAATTTGAAATTAAGTAATGGGCACATAAGAAAATTATGCTATGAAACTGGCCCAAAGAGTTAGAAATTGCATTTCATTAAACCACTGAGGTCTAGTTCTTAATTCACTGGGAACAGGTGACAGTTGTGGTATATAATACTAATACTACAGAGGTAAAAATTAAAAAAGAAACATTAATGTCAGAATACTTAAGGTAACAATGAAAATATATCAGAATCATCATAGCAGATCAAAACTGGGTAGTGAGTCTGGAAATGCCTATGTGAAAATCTGACTGAAATTGGAGCAGAAATTACTCAAAATAACTTAACTTAGTGAGGAAATGTATTATATTGATTACAGCATGTGTGGACTATTTTGTTATGCACATAGACTGAAAACTCAATCAATGTTACTTGAACATAATGATGATTATAATTATAATTTAGTTGATCTATGCTTCTGTGTTCTAGCAGAATTCTAGCTTTCTAGCAAAAACGAATCTGTATCAATAACTTATTTTGTTCTAATAAACTTTTAGAAACTTGATAAAATTAAAATATGCCTATTATAATGAATCATTGTTAATGAATTCTGAAATGTAGAGTTATGCCTTTTGATGCAGAGTGCAGGATCCACAGCTGTTGTCCATTATGAGGTTTGTTTTGTTCTGTTTTTCTGTTAGATCACCTCTTAGCTGTTAGATTCATTTGAACTTTGACCTGCCACTTAGTAAGTGACATGCAGCTAGCAGGAAGGATTTGAGGAAACATTCAAGTTTGGAGATGAGTGTAATTCCCCAGATCTAGTGAATAGTAGGGAATCATTGGACTTAATGACCTGAGGAAGCAAAAGTGTTGACATAATTCACCCATTGAGAAAGCACTGTAGAAAGAATATCTTAGGAATGAAAATATTTACTCTGAGATTCAACTGGATCCTGGTTACACTATAAGGATGGAGCATAATAGTACTGATTGTTTATTTCATTTACAATATATTTCCTGATCTGTTTACAGTTTATTGGTAGTGAAAAGCAGTGTAAACATTATAGGAGAAAATATATTAATGCAACCCATGAAGGTCAGTTTCTGGCTCGTGGCATAGGTGAAGGATAAGAAGTGTCTATAAGGGGGGTGGGTGGTGGGTGTGGAGGAAGGAATCAGCACATTTATCAATATATGTCATTTTTTTTCAAACCCTATTAAGAAGTAACTATTATTCTTAGAACCAAGCTGGGAGATGTGTCTATTCTGTTTTTCATTTCCAAAAAAGAAATATACTTACATGTACTAAGCATCAACTCCACGCAAGCTATTTAATATATTTTAGGGGCTAGGGAAACAAAGTTTGTAGTCAAATTGTATGTTTAAATCCTACATAATCTCTTTAGCTATGTGAGAAATTACTTAACATCTCTATCTACCTATTTCTTTTTTTAAAATATCTTATTTACTTTATTTATTTATTTATTATGTATAGAAACAGAGAGAAGTTAAGAGGGAATAAAGAAATGGAAAGGAAAAGGGAAAGAGACATCTGTAGATCTGCTTCACCATTTATGAAACTTCCTTCCTGCAGGTGAAGGCAAGAGGTAGAACCTGGGTCCTTAAGCATTGCAATGTGTGTGCTTAACTAGCTGTGCCATTACCCAGCTCCTAGATACCTATTTCTTCTACTCTATCATGAGAATATTTTAAGTTGTAATTGAGAGAAGTTTTTGGTGAATTCAATGAAAGAATAAGCAGAAACAACTCCATCCTCTATGTATTAAATTTTTGCTCTCTATTTATACAGTTAACCGAAAGAAGCCTGAGAAAACAGGTGGATTATATATCCATGGTTAACTCAATTGGCTATAATGTTCATGAAAAGCATCCCATGCTTACACAGTGCAGGATATGCAACATACTCTTGTTGACTGTCCTGTTCTCTTAAAGGAAGTATAGTTTTGCATGCCAAGTATGACTTTATAAATAGGAATTTATGAGATATCTTGCAATATTTGAATGGTGTATGTTTCTAAAACCTTGCTTTTATGAGTGACTGGATTTTATAATGCAATTTAATATTGTTGGATAATTAATATTTCCACAGCTTCACTTTGTAATAATGAAGGTTTTCTCTGTTAAGATTTCAAAATAAGTTTCTCTTATGATTCCAAACTAAAATGTTCAGCACATAAAATGTAATAACATATTTTATTTTCCATGGTATTCTTGCCTCCTATAGCTAACCATACATAGCACTAATACATTTTCAAGAAGGAATAACAGATTATTTACTGTTAAATAATTGTATTCCATAAAGATGGCATCTGTGATTTTCAGAATTACTTATTTTGTATTATATAATAGCCATTACACTAGGATTTTATGGTTGCTGCTGTAAAGAGCCATAGTATCTCAAATTAAGACGGTTACTTTATAATATTACTTATTTTCATGAGAGAGAAAGTAGACCAGAACACTGCCCTGGTCATATAGTAGTGCTAGGGATTGAACTTGAAACCTCTGGAAACTTGGCACTAAAGCCTGATGTGCTACTTTTATGTAATCTCCCCCACCTCCTTATGAAGAATTTATTAACAAGAAAGAGAGAGACCCAGAGCATCACAGACATATTCCGTGTTGGAGGGCCCAATCTGGAACCTCATATTTGCAAGTCCTATTCTCTACCATTCCTGGGATTCATAACCATCTCCTGGCTTAAAATATGACCCCATCCAAAAATGGGCAGAGGAAATGAACAAAACATTCACCACAGAGGAGATCCAAAAGGCTAACAAACATATGAAAAACTGCTCTAGGTCACTGATTGTCAGAGAAATGCAAATTAAGACAACACTAAGATACCACCTCACTCCTGTAAGAATGGCATACATCAAAAAGGACAGCAGCAACAAATGCTGGAGAGGATGTGGGGACAGAGAAACTCTTTTACATTGCTGGTGGGAATGTAAATTGGTACAGCCTCTGTGGAGAGCAGTCTGGAAAACTCTCAGAAGGCTAGACATGGACCTTCCATATGACCCAATAATTCCTCTCCTGGGGTTATACCCCAAGGACTCCATAACACCCAACCAAAAAGAGGTGTGTACTCCTATGTTCATAGCAGCACAATTCATAATAGCTAAAACCTGGAAGCAACCCAGGTGCCCAACAACAGATGAATGGCTGAGAAAGCTGTGGTATATATACACAATGGAATACTATGCAGCTATCAAGAACAATGAACTCACCTTCTCTGACCCAGCTTGGACAGAGCTAGAAGGAATTATGTTAAGTGGACTAAGTCAGAAAGTTAAAGATGAGTATGGGATGATCCCACTCATCAACAGAAGCTGACTTAGAAGATCTGAAAGGGAAACTAAAAGCAGGACCTGATCAAATTGTAAGTAGGGCACCAAAGTAAAAACCCAGTGGTGAGGGGTAGACATGTAGCTTCCTGGGCCAGTGGGGGGTGGGAATGGGCGGGAGGGATGGGTCACGGTCCTTTGGTGATGGGAATGGTGTTTATGTACACTCCTAGCAAAATGTAGACATATAAATCAGTAGTTAATTAATATGAGAGGGGGAAATCAATTGTATGTCTCAAAGGTTCTCAAAAGACAAACTGAATCTTTTTAATAGATAGGCTACGTATTTGATATGCGGACTCTCTCAAAAGCCTAGACCAAGTAGATTAGAAGCTTCCAATAGCACAGCTATATACAAGATACTGGGTACTGTACAGCAAACCATAACAAAGGGACTTTTCAAAGTTAACCCAATTAACAAATAATGTGATGATAAAATTAACTATTGATTGTCTTTTTGAACCCTAAGACAGCAGGAACCTCACATCTTCACTATAGAGCCCCTACTTCCCCCAGTCCTGGCACCCTTGGATAGGGCTCACTTTCCCGTATGCTTCTCCCAATCCATACCAAATAATATTGCATCCGCTGATCACAACCTAACCAAAGCAACGATTGCCATCTCAACATGCTTCACCTCAGTGTGTATCCAGAGACTTCACGTGTGGAATGACAACCCTTCAGCTTCATTACTCGGGTGAGACCTTTCCTTTTATAGTACACTCTAATTTCATCTCAGGTAGTTCACTTTCTAACAAAGTCCCATAACCTAGACATACACCAGTTTCTGTGAGAGAGAGCGTATGTGCACACGTATCCATAAACTACTGCAAAATATATACCTGAAAGCAGGATTACACTAGAGTTTGCAGTGAGTACCTCCCTAACACTTCCTCTCCACTATTCCAATCTTGGGATCCATGATTGCTCAACAAATTGTTTGGCTTTGTATGTTAACTCTCTTTTCAATCACCAGGTTCCAGATGCCACCAGGATGCTGGCTAGGCTTCCCTGGATTGAAGACCCCACCAATGTGTCCTGGAGCTCAGCTTCCCCAGAGACACACCTTACTAGGGAAAGAGAGAGGCAGACTGGGAGTATGGACCGACCAGTCAACGCCCATGTTCAGCGGGGAAGCAATTACAGAAGCCAGACCCTCTACCTTCTGCAACCCTCAACGACCCTGGGTCCATGCTCCCAGAGGGCTAGAGAATGGGAAGGCTATCATGGGAGAGGGTGGGTTATGGGGATTGGGTGGTGGGAATTGTGTGGAGTTGTACCCCTCCTACCTTATGCTTTTGTTCACTAATCCTTTCTTAAATTAAAAATTTAAATAAAAAAAAAGGGGGTTATAACATGAAAAAAAAATATGGGGGAGAAAAGTTTATTTCCTCACATAGACACTTGAATTCACAGATTACAATGTCATCAGGCTTGTGTCTTCTATATCCTATTTCCTTCTCTTGCAGTTTGCTGTCTTGTTCCTCTGTTTTCACATGATCTTCCACTGTCTGAATCGTGTTTTAATCTCCTGTTCTTATAACTAGAGTTAGCACTCAAGAATCATTTAACCATACTTGTTTCATTAAAAATTCTGTTTCCAAATAGTCAAATTATAAAATTTTGGGAATTATACTTTCATAATACAAATTTTTAGAAAACATAATTCAGTCCACAGTAGTTAATTACTGTATGAAACACTAAAGGCATCCTTTTGAGACAAACCATTTTAAATTTTTATGTCAGGAAGTTGGGTAGATTCATATTTAAGAATCATGAAATGAAATGAACTCAATGCATTTTTAACTCTTGGTTTTTGTGATTTCTTCTAGAATGCACAGACCACTTTGGCTCACTCATGCCTCTCATATACTAACTGGCATCTTCCCAGTGACTCATGTCCTGATTTATATTTCTACATGGCTCCCATTACTCACCATTTATTCTTCTAATATCACCCAACATCCTGTATTTTACCTAATTATTTTGTTTTTCATTATAAGCTAAATGTTGTGTACTGGGAGCATAAGGATTTTTCTTCTGTGCTCTGTGGTACAGTGGTTGCACTTTGGTGGTAGGTGAGATGTGTTGGCACAGAATTTGGGAAAATGGGAACATAAGAACACATTCCTGAGAAAAACTGCCTTTGATAAAAGTTTTGCAAAAATAAATTAAAATATCAAAAAGCTCAAATTTCTTCAGAGACACAATAAAAGCTACAGAAATGTATCTGTAACCAAAACATCCCTAGAACTGCCAATTCAATTTTGAGGGAAAAGAACAAAAAACTTAATTGAAACATGTAAATAAATGAATGAATTTGGACCACCACATATCACCAAGCACAAAAGTCAATTCCAAGTGGATTAAAACATAGATATTAGACTAGAAACTATCAAATAATTATAGGAAAATACTGGCAGGGCACTTTATGATCTATGTTTCAAAAAGATCTTCAGAGATTCAAATTCAATAGCAAAGAAAAAATAAACCTATGGAACTACATCAAACTGAAAAGATTCTGCAAAGCAAAGGTTATCATCAAACTAAAAAAAAGGCATCCTACAGCATGGGAGATCTATATACAACATTCTTCAGATAAGGGTCCAATGACAAAAATTCATAAAGAACTCAGTAAACTTAGCACCAAAAAAACAAACAATACCGTAAAAAAAAATGTGATGAGGACATGAACAGAAACCCTCCAGAAGAAGAAATCCATGAGACACATGAGAAAGTGTTCAAAGTCACTGGTTATCAGAGAAATGCAAATAAAGACAACATTTAAACATCACTTTACACTTGTGAGCATGTTGTATATTAGGAAAGACAGTAACAATAAATGTTGGAGTGAACACAGAGAAAAAGGGACACTTCTGTACTGCTGGTAGGAATATAAATTGGCTCAAGTTTTGTGGAAGACAGTCTGCAGATTTCTCAAAACACTAGAAATATACCTACCATATAACCCAGCAATTTCTCTCCTAAGGATTTATCCAAAGGAAACACCTATCAGAAGAGATCTATGTATACCCATGTTCATAACAGTACAAATTGTAGTTGCCAAAACTTTGAAGCAACCCAGATACCCAATGACAGATGAATGGCTGAAACTGTGATACACACACACACACACACACACACACACACACACACACACACACACACACACACACATATGCTAAAATACATCACCTTGGATGAAATTGGAAGACATGATGTTAAGTGAGATAAGCCAAAAAGAGGAGGACACATACCAAAAAGTATAAATGGGACTTATAAACTTATAAATGGGACCTAATAATTAGGAAGAGGAAGGAAGAAAAAAAAAGTGAACATGAACTGGGCATGGTGTATTGCAATCATGTAAGGGACTCTGGGGAAAAGGGGGTAGAAACAAGTAAGTGGAAAAGAACTGCAGGGGCTAGGTGCATAATGGAATTATATGCATATGTCAAAGACTTGCACTGTAAAGCATTACCACCATCAATGAAAAAAAAAGGTAAAAAGATAAATAAATAAAAGAGGGTTGGGTGGTAGCACACCTAGTTAATTGTATCTATCACCATGCACAAGGACCCTGGTTTGAGCTGCATCTGCAGGGGCGACCCTTCATGAGTGGTGAGCATGTCTGAAGGTGTCTGTCTTTCACTCTATCTACCCTCCCCTCTCAATTTCTCTCTGTGTTGTCAAGTTAAATATAAAAAAGTTAAGAAAAATGAAAAGGCCTCTGGGATCTGTGGATCTATAGTTGGCAACAAGCCACAGCTACAACCCTGCTGACAATTTTTTAAGTAAATAAATAAAATAAAACAGTTAAAAAAGTGTTTTCTTTAATATCTTCAACTTTGGTACCATGAGTAGCCAGTGCATTATATGACTCATGAAAATATTTGTTGAGTTAATATGGTTTAATAAATGATATTACTTTCTATTAAGAGAAAGAACAATTTATTTTTATTGCACTCACTAAGAACTTGTGACACCTTAATATATCCTGAGAGTTATTTTTAAGTTATTCTGTGAGAATAATGGATTAGAAGATTGTAAGACTACAGGGTACAACCACCACCAAAGTTCTGTGGCCCCAACCTTCCAACGATAGACACCATAATTCTCAAAAAGTCTTAGAGACACTGCTTTTGTTAATTTTTCTTGCAAGTCTGTAAGTATCAATTCTCTAGATTCCCCATATAAGTAAAAACATCAATAGATATTTTTCATCTTTCTATTTATTTCAGTAAGAATAAACAGCTCCACTTCTATGCATTTTGTCCTAAAGGATTCAATTAATTTTTTTTTAATTTCAGAGTAGTATTCCAATGCAGTATATATCCCAAGATTTCTTTACAAGTTATTTTTTTTGTGTACATTTAAGCTTTTTCAACTCTTTGACTATTGTGAATAATGTAGGTATGAACATAGGGGTGTATATATCTTTAAAAAAATTTATTTACTGATTTATAAAATGGAAACACTGCCAAGACCATAGGATAAAAGGGGTACAATTCTCACCACCAGAACCCTGTATCCCATCCCCTTCCCTGATAGCTTTCCTATTCTTTACCCTCTGGGAGTATGGGCCCAGGGTCATTATGTATATCAACTTAGTGCTTGCATGTCCTTTGGATAAATGCCTAAGAGTGATATTGATTGATCATAAGGTGACTCCATTTTCATTTGTTTAAAGACTATACAGCCTTCCAAAGGGGCTACACCAGTTTGCATTTAGTCCCGTTTTCTCCATAACCTCAAACATCTGTCATTTCCTGTTTTGTTGATGTAGGGCATTCACTTGTGAGTTATTTTTAGAGGTATATACACATCTATGCTTTGTATTTCCATATTTGTTTAACAGGCAAAAAATGTCAACATGGTGCTAAAATTCCCAAGCATGTACACTTGAAACAGAAAAAGATGCAAAACACCTACTCCAATACTTTGCAATGTAAAAAAAAAAAAGAATGTGAAAGTGAGTTCAACATTTGTCAAGAATGATACTGAAGTTTGACTAGGGTCAGTGAGTCATTAATGAAATGAAGTTGGCTGAGATAAATTAAATCCAGTGGTCCGGGAAGTGGCGCAGTGGACAAAGTATTGGATTCTCAATCACGAGGTCCTGAGTTTGATCCCCGGCAGCACATGTAACAGAGTGATGTCTGGTTATTTCTCTCCTCCTATCTCTCTCATGAATAAATAAATAGATTCTTAAATAAAAAAAGAAATTAAATCCAGATAAATGACTCAAGGTCAGGATACTTGATGTACAATAGTGACTTCAAATTTATTAAACAGGGTAATGGCTTGAGAAATGAAAATCAGGAATATCACATAAACTCAAGAAGGTAAAGATGCAGAAATGGAAACATTGGAACTGTGAACATTTATACTAGACATCCTGATTAGAAAGTCTAATAAATTATTTCATTTGCACAGAAAAATGAGAGATCTAATGATAAGAGAGGTGATTCAGTGGGTGGAGAAAGTATATTTTAAGTGTAGAACCCCAGGTTTGATCTTCAGCGGTGCATATGTCAGAGCAGTTGCTTTTTGTCCTATCGCTGTTTGATTTGATTGATGCATACTAATTATACATTTTGTTTGTTAAGAAAATTTAACATAGATCATATGGTTTTAAGTACAGGGGTGAACATGTGTATATATTTTATTTAGGAATTGCTTTTTTTTTTTTTTGGATAGGGACAGAAAGAAATTGAAAGGGAAAGGAGAAAAAAAAGAGGAAGAAAAAGAGGCATCTGAGGCACAGAAGATTCTCACCCTGCAGGTGGGGACCAGGGGCTTTAACCTGGGTCCTAGCTCACTATAACATGTACAGTCTACTGGGTGTACCACCACTGACCATAGTATATGTATTTATGTCTTGCTCTTTTTTGTTAATATTGAGGTATTATCCGTTTTTACATTATTTTTATGTTTTAATTGCCATCAGGGTTAGCACTCGGTGACACAGCGCAGCCATTTTTTCTTCTTTCTATTCTATTTTTACTGGACATGACAGAGTGAAATTGAAAAGGAAGGGGAGATAGAGAAAGACACCTGCAGACCTGCTTCAGTGCTCATGAAGCACCACCCTGCAGGTGGGGAGCAGGGGCTCAAACTTGGATTTTTTAATTTTTTTATATTTATTTTTCCTTTTGTTGCCCTTGTTTTTTTATTGTTGTAGTTATTATTATTGTTGTTATTGACCTCGTCCTTGTTAGGACAGAGAGAAATGGAGAGAGGAATGAATGACAGAGAGGGGGAGAGAAAGATAGACACCTGCAGACCTGTTTCACTGCCTGTGAAGCAACACTTCTGTAGGTGGGGGGCCGGGGGTTCAAACCAGGATCCTTATGCCGGTCCTTGGCACTTTGCGCTTAACCCACTGCACTACCGCCCGACTCCCTAAACTTGGATTTTTGTGCTTGGTGATATGTGCACTTAACTGGTTGCACCACCCCACCCGGTGCCCCACGAATCTTTATTGCAAAGGTCACTAAGGGTATGTAGATATAGAAGTGAAGACAACCAAAGCCTGAGCCTTTGGACACTCCAACACTGAATTCAAAGAAAAGAGAAAACGTCAGAGTAATCTGTGGTTATTCAGTAGAGTAGAAGTGAGGCCAAAAGCACAAGTAATTTGATGGGATGCTTATAGCCTCAGGACACATTAGGCTAGGCAGTCAAGAGTAAGTGTTCAATAATTATTAAATGAGTAAATTGCTTTTAACCTGTCAGCTATTTTGTAGTTTATAGACAACCCACAGACTCATTATATTATGGCGCAGAACAGTGATATTCATATTTCTGTTACACCTTCCTTCAACTCTAAAGATCACAGAGTGTAATTAGGAGATTCACAGCAAGATTTTCACAGAAATCAGCTAGGTTGGAAATAACTGCATTACACATATCCACAGAGGACAGATTAATGGAAGAGAGGCATCAAGAAACTCATTCTGTCCAATAGTGACATTTGTAGTCAGTTCTGTTAATTTGAGAAAGTTGATATTATTCTATAAATGATGCTCAGAGATGACATGTATATTTAATTTCTTATTTCCTCATGCTTATACTTTAATAACTAGAGTAGAAATGTATTCATTCATGTAAAATATCACCCCTCACAACCATAGCTCTGTTTCCCTCTGAGTTCTAATTTTGCCCATGAAGAATTCAAGAAGACTGGTTGAACATTTACCAATTTGCTGACAAATAGTGTTTCAGTAAAGCATTTCAATTTTGGTCCTGTGGATAAGAATGTAATAAATCAAATATTTATATGCAGTTTATTTTTGACAAAGCCTATTCAGGAATGATCAAGAAAAAAAAAAACACATATTTTAGAAGGGAACAAAAGCTTAGATGAAAAGCCCTGCCATATAATTTACTGCAGTTTAGAGCTTACTATTGCTATTAATGGGCAGCCTCTATTAGATGCTATATTGAGATAGTGTTAGACAGGTGACTAGCAGAGAAGGATTTATGAAATCAGATAAAGAGACAGAGAATTTAGGTTACATGGAGACATATAAGTTAGAGAAATTGACGAGTAGATAGATACAGCATTAGAAAATATATCAAGGTCAAGGAACTCATAAAGTGGAACTGAATGAATCAAGACAACTGATATATAACTGTCAGAATAGTCCAGAGGCTGTGGTAGTTAGAAGTTAAAACAAATCATTGAAAAGACTTTTTTGTTTTTTCTTCTGAAAGTAATGAATGACATACATGTAGTTAGATAGACAGTTTACATAGTACAACTCAAACCTTATTTTGAGTGATAAGAAAATTATATCTTTCATCCAGTCTTCATTGGATTTTTTTCTTTCTGTATTTAATTTAATTTAATTAATTTACATTTTGGATAGAAACAGAGAGAAACTGAGAGGGAAGAAAGATATACAGAGAGTGAGAAAAGGAGAGACACGGCCCTGCTTCATCACCCCTGAAGCTTTCCCCTTGCCACTGGGAACTAGAGATTTGAACCCATGTCTTTGAGCATTGTGACATGTACTAGGTACCAGTTTTGTCGCTTCCTGGCCCTGTGGGTGACTTTTTTTCCTTGAAAATGAATGATTTATATACTTTCATAGAACAACAATATCAAAATACTGTTATAAAGATGATGCGAATGATGAATTATTAATTTTATGCTAAAAATCTCAAATAGAAGTCTTCCTATTTTAAAGGTTAACACACATACTAATGGAGGCAAGTAGTGTCACACCCAATTGCAGTCACATGTTAGAATACTCAAGTATCTTGGTTCAAGACCCTGGTCCTCACCTGCAGGGGGAAAACTTCCCAAGCAATGAAGCAGTGCTGCAGGTATCTCTCCCTCTCTCTATTTTCGCATTCCCTCTCAATTTATCTCTGTCTTTATCAAATACATAAGCAAAAATATTTTCAAATATTTAATCAAACATTTGAGTAAAATGGAAATTTTAAAATCTACAATTACTGTAAAATTTATTCTATTAAGCTTGGTGAGATAGCTTACCTGGGAGGGTGCCTGATTTTCCACGTACTTTCCCCGAGTTCAGGCTCTGACCCTGCTGCCCCTGGGAGAAGCTCCCAGGGCTGTGGTGCCTTTCCTATTTTTCTGTGTCCTTTTCTTCTTGTTTTTACTTGTATTATTATTTTTTTCCACTGATGTTTTGTACCTGAAGAATTCCACTGCACCTAAAAGACTATTTTATTTTATCTTATTTTATTTTTTTCATATAGCAGTTGAAAGGGAGGGAAAGACATAGAGAGAGAAGGAACAGAGACACTACAGCACAGTTTCACCAGCTATGAGACTTTCTCTTTCATGGTGCTCCAATGTGATCATCTGGGACTCACAACCAGATCTTGTCATATGGTAAGCGTGTGATCTATCTGGTGAGTTATCTCTTGGTCTTTTGTGTCAAGAGACACCAGCTCTGTCAACCCTACAACTCCGATACTTTGGTAAGATCTTCCCAATCTCCTAAGACTCTGTAGTTCTATTTCAGGTGGTGTACTTCCTAGCAAGATTACAGAACCTAGAGACAGACCAGGGCCTGTAAGATAGGGCACATGTGCACATGTATCCATAAGTTGGGGGAAATATATACCTTAAAGTAAAAGAACACAAGTACTCTTCAGAGACTCAATAAGTATATCAAGCAAGTAGAAAAGCCTAAAAGAGCTGTATTAGTTCTTAATAGATATTTGATATTAACTGCCTAACTGCTTCTCTGAAGTGTTGTGTGCAGCTATATTTTCCCATTTTCTGGGTTTCCTTATGGAATTTTATTTTTATGTATAAAAGCTTTTTAATTTGATACAGTCCCATTTATTAATTTTTGTTTCTGTTTCCCTTACCCATGGGATGGAGTCTCCAAATAATTATTTAATGTGAAGGCTCTGATATGTTTACCAATGTATTCCTCTATATATTTTATAGTTTCAGGTCTAATATCCAGATCTTTGGTCCATTCTGTGTTAGTTTTGGTGCATAGTGTTAGGTGATAATCTTGCTTCATTTTTCTGTATGTGGTTGTCTAATTACTCAACACCATTTGTTAAAGAGACTTTCTTTTCCCCATTGGACAATTTTGGCCCCTTTATTATATATAATGTGCCTATATATGTTTGGGTTAAGTTCTGGGCCCTCTATTCTGTTCCAATGGTCTATATATCCATTTCTGTTAAAATACCACACTGTTTTAACTACTATTGCTTTATAATATAAACTGAAGTCAGGAATTGTGATGCCACCATTTTTCACCTTTTTCCTCAGGAAAGCTTTTGCTATTCATTTTTTTTATAATGCCATAGTTTTTTTGATAAATTGTTCAATCTCCTTGAACTATGTCATTGGGATTTTAGTAGGGATTACATTGAATCTTTAGATTGCTTTTGACAAGATTGCTATTTTAATATTATTTATTTTTCCAATCCATGAACAGAGGCTGTTCTTCCAGTTTTTTGTGTGTCATCCTCTTTTTCTTGCAACAATGTCTTATAGTTTTCATTGAAAAGGTTGTTCACCTCATCGGTTAGATTTATTTTTAGATGATTTATGTTTTTGGATTCAATTGTAAGTGTAATTGCTTCCCTGAGATCCCTTTTCTCTGGCTCATCTTTTGTATAAAGAAATGCCACAGATTTATGATTATTTATTTTGTATATAGAGTATCTCAAGGGTGTTAGTGGTGATGCACCTGACTAAGTGCACATATCACACACACCACACACGAGTATAGGGGTTCAAGCTCCCATTTACCACCTGCTAGAGGTACACTTCATGATCAATGAAGCAGGTGTCTCTCTTTCTCCATCTCTATCTTACCTCTATCAATTTCTGTCTTGTCAAATAAAACAGAAAGAAAAAAAATAGCAGTGGGGAATGGTGGATTCACTGTAGGCACTGAACCCCAGATATAACCCTGGAGGCAAAAAGAATTCAAAAGTTATCAGATTTCTCCCAATTTTGGTCAACTTATGTCTATAAATCACTTAGCAATTTTTTTATTTTATTTATTTATTTTTTTAGTATTTGCCACTAAGATTTTTTTTTTTTCATTTTATTTGGAGGCTAATGGTTTATAGCACGATTCTACACATGGGGCACATTTCCAGCATCAATATGATGAGTGTCTGCAGCATACTCTCACTTCCAGTTTAGGACCTCAGACACCCTCCAACCACTCCCTCTTCTGTTTCTTTCCCAGAGTTCCTTGCTTTGGTGCAGCACCCACCCCCATTCCGAGATTCACCCTGTGTTCTCCTTTTCTGACTCTGTCACCTATGTATGTAGTCAACAAGCATTCCTCCCACTCTTCCTGACTCATCCTACCCAACATTTGCAAGGTGATGCAACTATTGGGATTTTAGTGTTTCTGGTTTAATATGTGGTCTTTTGATATTTGGCCTTCTCTGCATTTCCTCAAGCCTATCTTCATCATCCTAATGATCATACAAGCATCAGCATTTAATTTTCAGTCATATGTCATCTGAAAAGTCATGCTTAAAGTTTGTAATTGCATTGGCAATGTTAACTGAATAAATATGTTTAAGAGTGAACATAAGTAATTCTTGAATTCTTAAAATTCAAATAAAATGATGCAAACACACAGAGTTTTGAGACAGTATCTTAGTATAAATGACCACTCACTTGGGCAATATACAGATTACTAACTACAGGTAAATCAAGAAATGTATTTGTAGGACCAGAGAGATAGCTTAGCCTATTACAGAAACTACTTGCTTGCGGGATATCCTCAGAAGCCACAGGTTCAGTTCTTATCATTACTTTATGCCTGAATTGATGAGAACTCTGTTCTCTGTCACTCCCTGCCCTTTTGCCATTACATAATGAATAGATGAATGAGCAAATTGAATTTTTAAAAACATTTATATTTTGGGAGTCGAGCGGTAGCGCAGCAGGTTAAGCGCACATGGCGCAAAGCACAAGGACTGGCATAAGCATCTGGGATCGAGCCCCCACTCCCTACCTTCAGGGGAGTCGCTTCACAGGTGGTGAAGCAGGTCTGCAGGTGTCTGTCTTTCTCTCCCCCTCTCTCTGTCTGTCTTCAGGTCTGCAGGTGTCTGTCTTCCCCTCCTCTCTCCATTTCTCTCTGTCCTATCCAACAATGGTGACATCAAAAATAATAACTACAACAACAATAAAAACAAGGGTAACAAAAAGTAAATAAATATTTAAAAAATACACATTTTATTAGATATATAGAAAGAGGAGGGGGAGACAGAGAGAGAGAGAGTTAGATACCTGCAGCATTGCCTCACCACTCATGAAGCTTTCCTCCTACATGTGAGACCAGGGGCTTGAATCCAGGTCCTTGCTCACTGTAGTGTGTGCAGTTAACCAAGTGTGCCACGACCTGGCCCTAAGAATTTTTTCTATAAAGGAAATACCCAATGATGTGATTTGAACAGTTATAACTGATCACTGTGAATATATCATTTGTTGCTAGAGTGAAAAACATGTCAAAGGCAAAGAAAAAGAAAAGGATAAGCATGCTGCTGAGTGCCAGCAGAAAAAGCATCCTGGGTCTTAAAGTATAAAAAAAATTGTATGCATGGTTTGAAGCTGAGGGAATGGCTCTAATACCGCCTCCTATCATCTATTTAAGAACATTTTGCTCTGGGTTGTTTCTTTAGCTTTCAACCAGATACTTCTTTTCCAGTGCTGACTCCCTATTCTATTTCTTTCTTTCTTTTAATTTATAAAAAGGAAACACTGACAGAGACCATAGGATAAGAGAGGTACAACTGCACACAATTCCCACCACCAGAACTCCATATCCCATCCCCTCCCCTGATAGTTTTCCCATTCTCTATCCCTCTGGGAGTATGGACCCAAGCCATCAGCTGGGGCCCTATTCAGGGAGTCCTGAGATTCCCAAACAGACATGATGGGCCTAGACCTCAAATGAATCTCTCCATTGTTACCGGTCATCTCCAGGAACAGCAAAACAGACCCCTTTGTGACCCCCCATAAGACCTGGCCCTCAACTTGGACCAACAAAGGCAGAGAATGTTCCATCCTCCAAAGGGAGGCTGGACAACATACTTTATGCTACACCTAAGGAAGTTGGGTCCTGATATTGGGGCAGTTTGCAATGTTCCTACTCATGACCACAGAATGTGAGCTCAGATCTATAGGGATGCAGGCTCCTAATCTGAATATGGGCCCCAGTCACATCAAACCTACTCTATTTCTTATTTCTATCCCAATGGTGTTATACCATGATAAAAGCATTAGGATTAATTTAACTCCAGCTATTCGCTATTGTTAACAGTGTCAATACTGAAACATTTCACAGCCAGGGAACAATATGCTTCAATATTTTCCCAATTGTAAGGTTTCTCACAAGTTGATATGTAAAATTAATGGGATAATATAGACGTGAAAACATTCAGTCACTGCATATATTTGAATTAAGATAAAATATACTTCAATGGCATGTGAACACCCAGAATTAATCTCATGCTACATATCTCACATTATCTGATTAAAGAAAAAACTTTCTCAAACTTCCTCTAGGATCTTGTGTGGGTGAAATTAGCTTCTAGGATATAAGATACTTCCCAGGAAGTACAATTTACTATTCTTCTGTGAGTGAATGGATTCTATTTTACTTATGTTAATATCACTGCCACGGTGGGGTACTGGTACTCCTGGTTAAGTGTGTACATTACCATATGCAAGGACCCAGGTACAAGGCCCTGTTCACCACCTACAGAAGGAAAGCTTTGAGTGGTAAAGCAAATACTATAGGTCTCTCTCTCTCTCTCTCTCGTCCTTTCAAGGAAAAAATATGGCCATTAGGAGCAGTGAATTTGTCCTGCTAGCACCAAGCCCCAGCTATAACCCAGGCAGCAATAAAAAGATAAACACATAAATTTATTGGCATGCAAAGGGCTCTTATCACTTGAACTCTTCATCTAAAACTCAGTAACACTGTACAGTCACTTTTATTTTCAAAAAGTCTGAAATCTGTGATCTGTGGACTTACTGAATCTATATTCTCTGTTTCCAATAATGTGATGATTAATTTTATGGCTCAACTTTACTGAGTGATAGGGTGTTCAGATACTAGTCAAGCATCCTGGGTATTTTTGTGAAGGTATTTTTGGATAAGGCTAAAGTCAGAATCAGTAGATTATGGTAACACTCTATCCTCTTACTAAAAAGGACTTTATCCAATTACTTGAAAATTTGCATAGAGAGAAAAAGAGGTTACTTTCCTCCCATGGGTGGGATCTAGTTCAGCTGGTATAGTTCATGATTTACCACAAGTGAGATCCTGGGTTACACCCCTACTATCACATGAGAACACCATGAAAACAGATCAAAGAGAAACCCAATGAATAGTGAAGTAGTACTTTTCCCTCACCCCCCCCCCCAATTATACGGAAAAAAAAAATTCTGTGTGTGTGTGCGTGTGTGCCTGATAATCTCAGAACTGAGACGTAAGCTTTTTTTCCTGATAGATACTTTTACACTAAAACATCAGATCTTCCTAGGACTCCAATTTACTCACCTTCAGATTGAAATTATATCATTGATGCTACTGGTTCTGAAGCCTTCGGACACAGAATTAAATTATAGCATTTGTTCTAGAAGTCTAGTTTGCCAACTCACCCTATAGATCTTGTCAGTCTCCATAATTATATGAGCCAGCCTTAACATGACAATCTTTGATACTTAAAATATCTCTTATAATGATTTACAACAAGGAATTATGAATGCTAAGTGTTCTTGAAACAAACTCCATCTTAAAAGAACACATACATGTATATACACAGAACGTAAAATTCTGTAATAATCCAATATATAGTTAGAATATGGTCTAAAATATCACCTGTGGATATTACAAGAAGTAAAATTTTAATTAGTTTATTAAAACAAGTCATCAGAATTATTTTAAACGTTTAAAAATTTTAGAACAGCATTTTATGTAACTGCAGATGGCATGAAAAAATGGTTGTTACAATATTTTTATAAAGACAATCTGTCTATAAAAAAGCCACCTGGAAACCTTTAACTGGAATGTCAGACTACCTGCATGCAGGAAAAGGCTTATTGTCTAATTTCAATAGTGAAAGAAGATAAAAACCAAAACCTTAGCACCTCTTTGACGTGGTGATATGAACAGCAGTTAATTAGGTACATGATGTTCTTGTGAAATGGACAGTAATGAGAACAGAAGCATATACCTCTTAAAAATGCTAGAATTTCTAGCCCAGAGAACAGCCTTTCCTAACTACAATATAACTCATGTTGATAAACCATATATACTGTCCCACCCTAAAATCCAAATATAATGAAAGTCTTAAGGTCCTCATGCTCTGAATATATTATAGTTCAAAGTCTATCACTTTCTCCCATGGGCCCTGTGTATTATTTTATTTTGTCCTCCTGTGTATGTTTGGATTGACAAGAACATTCATAAGTCAAAACTCAATATTCCTGGCATCTCTAACTTCATCTCAGAGGAGGAAATGAAATATCAAAATGCTCAACTCATGATTAGCACTGATTGAATTTACCATACCTTCTGTTCTCTTCATGAAGTGAGAAAATTTACCAGAGTCAGTGAGACTGGAGAATGCTATAGGGGGAAAACGATTATATTGTGGGGAAGTAAAGTAATACTTCTAGCATTTATAATTAAAAGCAGATATAGTTAACATTTAATGTACTTAAACAAGAACATACATCTTCCAAGAAACTAGAATGACTTTTCAAGAGCTTTGAAATACCCAATATCCACTTAAAATATTGTACCTAATTTCTTTTTAAAAATATTTTTATTTATTTATTTATTAATGAGAGGTATAGAAGAGAGAAAGGACCGGACGTCACTCTGGTACATGTGTGCTGCCGGAGATAAAACTCAGGAGCTCATGCTTGAGAGTTCAACCTTTTATCCACTGTGCTACCTTCCGGACCACCCTAATTTTTCATATTGGGAGAACATCATGCAAACACAATTCCTGTAGTTTATCTTTTCTTTTCCTTTCTTTCTTTCTTTCTTTCTTTCTTTCTTTCTTTCTTTCTTTTTTTCTTTTTTTCTTTTTCTTTTTCAAGATAGAGTCAGAATAGCCGAGATAAAGAAAGCAAGTGAAAAAGACCATGGCACCAAAGCTTTCCTCAATATGGTGGAGGCCTGGCTTGAACTTGGACCATGCACATAACAAAGCAACACACAATCCAAGTGTGTTATTTCAGTGGCCCCTACTGCATCATCTGAAATGCAGATACAAGAAATATTCCCTTTAGTTCTACTCTATGTACTGTATTAAATACAGTGCATTAAAAAGATATTTTCTACAAAATGCTAATCATTACAATGCTGAGTTGATATGACTCATAGATAAATGCTGTGTATTAAAATGTGCTCAATAATAAAGTGTTAAATATTATGGGGACAATGAAGTTGAAATATTCACCTAGAATTAATAATGTTCATATCCTGGGCTGGAAAGATAGCTCAGTGAATAGGATATATGTTTTTATACAGACATGTCCAAGATTCAAACCCCAGAACCACATAATTTTTATGCTATAGGAGGAAGCTCTATTGCTGTGGTATTTCTCCATATCTCTCTATATCTCTTCCTCTGTCTTTGTGAGTGAAAAAGCAGCTGGAGTAGTGAAAGTGAATGCTTGAGGTATCGCTATGGCAATATATACATAGTCATCATCATTATATCCCAAAGTCTGTAATATTTCCATTTCCTAATTTCCCAAGAAAGTAAAGTAAGGATAAGCATTTTGAAAAGATTTAGTCTTATTTTAGTAAGTATGGGATAATTCTACATGATGATTTATTAAAGTAAATAAATATTTCAGTGGGACAGTCTGGAGAGAATGAGACAGGATTTATCAAGACTATGAAAAAATGGACAGGGAAGTGAAGGACTTTCTGTCACATACTAAGTACTTAGGCCTTTATCCTACTGTTATTCATTGATAAGTTTTAAGAAAGAAATTAAAATGTAAATCAGATCTACTTTACACTACTTGTAGTGAGGAGGATATACAATTTAATTGTTTGATCAACTAAGATTATTTTACACTTCTTTACTAACAATTATTTAATCTTTATTTTACACTTATATTATTATTTTACAATTATATAATCTTTATTTCTAATCTTTATTTATCTTTATTATATAATCTTTATTTACACTTATATTATTATTTTACAATTATATAATCTTTATTTCTTATCTTTATTATATAATCTTTATTTTACAATTATATAATCTTTATTTTACACTTCTTTACTAACAATTATTTAATTCACCAGATACTTTTCATATACTAAGTCATTATATTCCCTAAATAGTAGTAGGGACTAGGCAGTGTTGGACACACATGTTAGTGTTCAAGGACCCAGGTTCAAGCCTCCAGCTCCCATCTGTAGGGAGGAAGCTTCCTGAATGGTGAAACAATGCTGTAGGTTTTCTCTTTCTTTTTCACTCTCTCTGGTCCCTTCCCCTTTCAATTTATCTCTGTACTATTAGATAAATTAAATAAATAAATTCCCCAAAGATTTCTGTTATTTATGATTATCCCATTCCTACATTTGGAAACAGAATTGCTGGCAAATAAGTGAGCCATTACAAATATCATATTAAAGAGATGGAAATAATGTTTATTTCTTACTTTTTAAAAATTTATTTTATTTTATTTATTTATTTATTCCCTTTTGTTGCCCTTGTTGTTTTATTGTTGTAGTTATTAATGTTGGATAGGACAGAGAGAAATGGAGAGAGATGGGGAAGACAGAGAGGGGGAGAGAAAGACAGACACCTGCAGACCTGCTTCACCACCTGTGAAGCGACTCCCCTTGCAGGTGGGGAGCTTGGGGCTCCAACTGGGATCCTTACACCAGACCTTGCGCTTTGCGCCACCTGGGCTTAACCCGCTGCGCTACAGCCCGACTCCCTATTTCTTACTTTTTTAATGAACTCTCACTATAATTTACAGAAAATGCTTATACTTACTAGTTTTATATAAACTGATATCAAAAATTAATTTGTCAGTATATGGCCATATTTATAAGGATATATATGTCTATATTTTACTTAAAATAGTTCATAAAGGAAAAACTGATTCACGCTTCTTTCAAATATTTAAGATAGTGTATCTAAGTGATAAAGTTAATATACTTACATCTGCATCTATATTTCATCAGAATACATTCCATTTCTGACTGTAATTACAAGACAACCTTGCAATGTACTCAGATGAAAATACTATGAGCAAGAAAGACTTCCACAGGATTTTTCAGCACTAGCTTTTAAAAATATGACTATAAAACTATTTTTATTATTACTATTATTATAGTTTATTATAAATCTTATTTTTATTTATATATTTATTACCTATTATAACTTTACTCTAACTATTATTATATTATAGCTTTATTATAATGATTATATATAATAACTATTGTTCCTTTTTGTCCTCCAGCTCACACCAACCCCATGACTATTGTTTAATGTGTCATAACCTTAATAATTTTGGATTATCAGAAGCAAAATTTTATTTGAAAACTGAAAATCATAATTTGTAATCCTCCTTCATGAGACCACTTTTGTCTTATTAACCACCTGAATCAAAATGTTCTTCTTATGCTACATTAGATGTGAAACAAAATGCTAATATTGCCTTAAATCCTGATTCAAAAAAAATAAAGAAAAGAACATGAAACTGCTAAACAATACCCAAGTTAACACAAATCAGAGTTCATTACATGGCATTAGCAGCTAATTTATTGAAATCATTATGTCTTCTGTTAGAGAGAGCCATATGTCAACTCCAGAAGTAACAAGCATTCAGAATCAGGGTCATTGCCTTTGTATTTGCATATGTGATACATTAATTGATCTCATGTGCGTATTAAAATTAAAACTGCATTTTAAAAATATTCCCTAAAAAGTCTGGTGAGCATTATGTTATAAAAGTAAATATTTATCTCTAGTTAATTTCTTTTGCATATAAAAATACTTATAAAAATCATATTTCTAATCTATCATCTTCTCTTTACATCTCAAACATACTTCCCTCTTTTTTATTTTTAATGTGGGATATTTCTCTTTTACATTTCTTTTTGCTTAATGTAGTGCTTAGTACAATAATTCAGTAGTAAATACTAGTATATTATACACTCAAACTAAAAGGAAATAAATTATTAATAGTGAGATTAAAATATATTTCCTACTAAATTATCTAAAATGTACAAATTAAGAGCATCTTTTTAACTTTACCCAATGTTGTGACACAGCACCGATTTTGGACATAATTACCATATGGCTGAGGCTGATGAACATAATTAGCATATGGGTGACACCAGCCTACTAGCAAAGCATAGGGTAAATTTATGCAAACACAAAAGGGATTGTGGGTGTCTAGGGATTGGGAGTTCTTTAACATCAAGGATGCTGGAAGTCAAGCCTCTTTTCTCCCCACCCGCTCCTTTCCTGCAAGCTGGGTGCCTGTTCCACTCCCCAGGACCCGCCATGGCTGCTCCTCAGGAAACATGTACATGTGTAGCTGTACTCTGTTAACTAACTTATGGACTCATGGGCCAATCCTAGCCAATATTCTCCTCTTTACCATACCTAACAACCGCCATGAAATAAACCTCTCAATTGCTTAAACCTGTGACAAGCCACCCCCAAAGTTTTTAAATTTCCTTAAATTACGGTAACACAGTGTTTTTCTATACTATGTATTCCATCTATGACTGACAATATATAAAATCTTAACCAAAAATTGCATATAGGTCTAAATTCAATACTTATTTAAGGAAGTAAAGCTGAAATCTCTCTTTGTAGTATACACATTAAGACTTCAATATTTATTTGTCTTTTCTTCTCTTTCATACACAATTAGTCATATTCCACAGGATTATGCATGTTAAATAACCAAAGTTTCTTCTGTATTCCAGGATACTGAAGTAAGTCATCACCCTAATATATGTGCCAACACACCTAACTCATCACCAAAGAACCATGTCTTTCCACCATGGGGCACTGTGTCTCCAACTTCCTTGTTATCCCTTCTATTTTTCCCCTTAATGTTTTGAAGTCAAGGGATAAAGACCAAGTGTTTCATTTATGGAAAAGAGGCACTTACCACATAAAATTATAGACAAATAGATTGTAGATGAGAGAGGGAGAAGATAGAAGGTTTACAAAAATTTGTTTTTTTGACACTAGGGCAATCGGTGGGTTGTCAGGACTACATGACTACATTGTTCATGATGAGAAACAGGAAGAGATAAAGAAGGGAGTTGGGCGGTAGCTCAGCGAGTTAAGGGCAGGTTAAGGTTCCCAGTTCGAGCCCCTGGCTCCCCACCTGCAAGGGGGTCGCTTCACAAACAGTGAAGCAGGTCTTCAGGTGTCTATCAATCTCTCCCCTTCTCTGTCTTCCCCTCCTCTCTCCATTTCTCTCTGTCCTATCCAACAACAATGACACCAATAACAACAATAATAATATCCACCACAACAATAAAATAACAAGGGCAACAAAAGGGGAAAAAAAAGCCTCCAGGAGCAGTGTATTCATGGTGCAGGCACCAAGCCCCAGCAATAACCCTGGAGACAAAATAAATAAATAAATAATAAAACACAAAATAAATACCTTGCACATCATGGGGGGAGTTTTTAATAAGGTAACCATACCTCACCATCTAGCAGACCAATGGGAAGTTGGCACAAGCATGGCATAGATAAGGTTTAAGGAAAGTGGATAGTTTCATGGGAGGCCCTCTGTATCTTCTTAAGCTCCTTAGAGGGAGGTCTTTTCCCTAAACTTTCCCGTACTTTATGATCACTTCTGCATTATTTCTACCTCACAACTGCAATAAAAGAAGCTTGAACTTTGGGGTTTGGGTGGTGACACACTTGGTTCAGTGCATATGTTATAGTGAGTAAGGACCCAGGTTCAAGACTCCAGTCACCACCTGCAGGGTAAAAGCTTTGTGAGTGCTGAAGCAGTGTTGCAGGTGTCTCTCTCCCTTTCTATAACCTCCTTCCCTTTTAATTTCTGGCTGTCTCTATCTAATAAGTAAAGATAATAAAACAATTTTAGAATGAAGTCTTTAACTAGAATGCCAGCTTGGTACAAAATAATGCAATTGAACTGTGGTTTCTAAATTCCTCTCCAATTCTTAAATTTGTAATGAAAATGAAAAATTCCTGGGAGTCAGGTGGAAGCACAGCTGGTTAAGCGCAGGTGGCATGAAGTGCAAGGACCGGCTTAAGGATCCAGGTTTGAGACCTTGGCTTCCCACATGCAGGAGAGTCGCTTCACAGGCGTCTGCAGTTGGCTTTCTATCCTCCTCTGTCTTCCCCTCCTCTCTCCATTTCTCTCTGTCCTATCCAACAAGGATGATATCAATAACAACAACAATAATAACTATAACAACAATTAAAAAAAGAAAAATTCCTGAGTTTTGCCTTAGATGACCATATGGTACTGACAAACTTTGGTTTGGATAAGCTACATAATACAACAAAGCTTTTTGCTCGTTTCTTTCTCTCACCTGCCTTCTCAGTTCTTCTAATTTAGCCATGCTATTCTAATAGGATAAGTTCAGTTTATTGATTGCTTCAAAATACTAGTAAGTGATCACACTCAGGAGCACACTTCTATTCTTAGCTGTAAAAATGAAGAAATTGAGTCATAGTCAGTTGTTAGACCATTCACTTTTTTTCTTTCTTTTAACATTTTTTTTCATAAGACCACCCAAGTGCTTAGAAGATTTTTCATGTTGTATTTTGTTGAAAATTTGATAATGTAGTTGAAACTGCAAAGTATTATCTTCATTGTTAGTCTTATTATTGGTAACGCTACATGTTCCAATCTACTTTGGTCAATAAACCCTTGTAATAATCATCAATGATTTGATCCCCCAAAAAGGGCTATTATTTCTATTTACTGCTTCTCCTGATGGATCAAATCCCTCAAATATCCATGGATGGAAATGACTATTTAGAATAGATTCAACAACATCTTGCTACAGGTTTGTAACTTCTTCTTCTTCTCCTTCTTCTTCTTCTTCTTCTTCTTCTTCTTCTTCTTCTTCTTCTTCTTCTTCTTCTTCTTCTTCTTCTTCTTCTTCTTCTTCTTTTCTTAATAGATTGTTCTATTGAGGGACAGGAGTACCTAGAGGGTACCACCCAGAAAAACGGAGTGGTGACAGGTGTGGTGGATAAGAAATGTGGAGGTGAGGCTTTTGTGTTAAAAGCTAGACCTGTGGGCTTCTCTCGATGTCTGTCTGTCAAGATCAACATGTGAGTATGAGCTTTCTCTCTCTCTCTCTCTCTCTCTCTCTCTTTCTCTCCCCCCTCCCTTTTTACTCTCTCTCATGTCCTAACATGTGAATGTTATCAATTTTCCCAAATAAAATTTAAAGTTCCTGAAAACCATGCTCTGTCTTCAATTCTTTGTTGAGATAATGTGTGACAAACTTTTGTTTGTTTGTTTGTTTATTTATTCCCTTTTTGTTGCCCTTGTTGTTTTATTGTTGTGGTTATTATTGTTGTTGTTATTGATGTCATCGTTGTTGGATAGGACAGAAAAGAAGTGGAGAGAGGAGGGGAAGACAGAGAAGGGGAGAGAAAGATAGACACTTGCAGATCTGCTTCACAGCCTGTAAAGCAACTCCCTTGCAGGTGGGGATCCAGGGGCTCCAACCAGGATCCTTACCCTGGTCCTTGTGCTTTGTAACATGTGTGCTTAACCCGCTGTGCTACTGCCTGACTCTATAAACTTTTTAAATGTTGGGGCAACAAGTGCCAGTTCCCCTTCCCCCCAGTACAGCTCTAATGAGGAAATATTGACTTGCAAGACTGTTGTCACAGGTGTACAAGTTCCCAGTTCCCTACCTTAGATGGCAGCTCAGCATGCTCCACTGCAATTTGACCTATTCCTCCACCATAGTAGACTGGCCCCCACCTTTTTCTGAAGGCCCCTCCCACCTCCCTACTTTTGAGTTATTATATTTGCTGCAATAAAGCATGTCTAATAAAATGTGCTCTTAATTAATAATATAACTGCATAGCTATTGTTTCACCTGGCCAGCAAAATTCCATCATATTCTTTTGTGTTCAATAATCTAGTCACCACCCCAGTACCAGAGGTTAGCATGAAAACAAATCTGGCAGAATTAAAGTGCCCCAACATATACTCATCTGCTTACAGTAAGCATGTATGTGAAGGGAGACTAGGGAATTTTTCCTCTTGAGTCATTAAATAAATTGGACACCATTTTCTCTTTTATTTAAAACAGAAGAAACTTTATGCAAGAAGATTTGAAACAGAAAAGTCACCTAATGGGGCGCAGCAGTGGCGCATCCGCTGCACATACCGCCACACCTAAAGACCATGCTCAACCGCTGCTCTCCACCTGCAGGGAGGATGCTTCATGGTTGGTGAAGCAGGCCTGCAAGTGTCTATCTCTCTCTCTTTCTCCTTCATATATTTTTATTTTTATTGACTAGAGACAGAGAGATATTTAGAGGGATGGATGAAATAGAGAAAAACATAGCCATCTGCAGCACTGCTTCACCCTTCCTGAAATGTTCTCAATTTCTCTCTGTCTTGTCAAATAAAAATAGAAAGAAAAAAAAAATGGCCATGGGGAGTACTGAGGTACTTACTGAGGTCTATATTTCTTCTTCTTTATTATTTTTTTCTTTTTGGGGGTGATTAATGGTTTACAGTTGACAGTAAAATGAATTAGTTTCCACATGGATAACATTTCCCAGTTTTCCACATAACAATTCAACCCCCACTAGGTTCTCCTCTGCCATCATGTTCCAGGACTTGAACCCTTGCCCCATATCTCTTCTTTTGAGTCAGTAAACAATATTCCTCTAGTACACTCTTTTTACCTGAATCAATTTATGTTGTTATGTTGTTTTTGATCTTTCATCTAAATAATCATATTTACATTTCTCTCATAATTTCAAGGGTTTTTTTTGCCATTTCAATTTCTAAGTTTAGCCCTTTATATCCTGTAGATTTTTATTCAAAGAAATTATACTTAATAGTTTTCTCAGTTTAATAAACTCTGAATTTTTGAAGAGTGATAGGCATGGCAAAGTCATGGATTCATTTTTATCAGAATGAATTCAAATTGCATATTCTCATTAAGGTGTAAATTAGGTTATAATTGGCTATTGAGAATAAAAAGTTATCATAGTCTTTTGGTTTCCAACTCTAGAAAAAAATTACTTGTATTTTTTTGTAAGTAATTTAGTTCACCTTTAGGAATTCATACAAATAATGTAGAAAGGGAGAAGATAATTTCTTATATAAACAAATACATGTATACATATATATACATATATATGGAGATTCTCTTTTAGTATTAACTTTAAATAAGTGAATTGCTTTTCTTTATGAAATAACATTTACAGATTCTCAGAGGATTTCTGGTTCCAGATATTAGAGTCAGAAATTTCATTAAATTCGTCTCTATCTCAAAAATCCATGGAGTGCTCAGTAAAGAAATGAAAGCGAATAAATCTGCAGAGCTTCTAAGAATGACAGCAGAGAAACATCAGCAGTCAAAAGATTAGAATGTATTTCTAGAAGACAGAAGACTGATGGGAGCAGCGTGATGGATATATTAGAATAAGTATAGCTATCACTCAGTATAGTCAACAGAAAGAGCAGCAATGGAGCTAGGGGATATCTTCACAGTGCAGTTCCTAGAGTTAGGAACTGAAAAGAGGGCATGGTGAAGAAGGAAAATATTAATGTAATTGAGGGTGAAGAGAAGAGAAGATTTGGGGGATCAATCTAGAAAACATGAGCATGTCTAGGACAACTTTATTCCTGTGCATCAAGATGTCTATTTTGCTTTAATTTCAGGGACACATCAAGTGGTATGTTGAGGGGAATGTCATACACCCAGATGAAGGTTTGTTAAAATTCATCAATTAATTAAATTGATCATGTTTGGAATTTAAAAGTCTGGATGTATACCTGAAGGTTCCATATATATATATATATATATATATATATATATATATATATATATATATCCATGCCCCAGTAATATAGTACACACACACACTGAATTTTTTAAAGTTTTTAAAAAATTTATTTATTTATTCACTTTTGTTGCCCTTGTTGTTTTATTGTTGTTGTTATTGTTGTTGGATAGGACAGAAAGAAATGGAGAGACGAGGAGAAGACAGAGAGAGGGCAAAAAAGGCAGACACTTGCAGACCTGCTTCACTGTTTATAAAGCGACTCCCCTGCAGGTGGGGAGCCAGGGGCTCCAACTGGGACCCTTTCTCCTGTCCTTGCGCTACGTGCCACCTGCGCTTAACCACATATTGAATTTCTTTTTTATTCTTTTCTTTTTTAATATTTATTTATTTAATCCCCTTTGTTGCTCTTGTTGTTTTTGTTGTAGTTATTAATGTTGTTGTTGTTGGATAGGACAGAGAGAAATGGAGAGAGGAGGGGAAGATAGAGAAGGGGAGAGAAAGACAGACACCTGCAGACCTGCTCCACCGTCTGTGAAGTGACCCCTGCTGCAGGTGGGGAGCCAGGGGCTCGAACCAGGATCCTTACGCTGGTCCTTGTGCTTTCTATCTCATGCAAGCACCAAAGTCCAAAGACCATCAGTGCAGGAAACCCTAGCTATCTATGTAATGCACTTAATACTTTATGTTTATCAACAGTCAATTAAGAATAAATGTATATAATTCAAAACAGAAAGGTAAAGAGGAGAAGATGAAATACCTACACTTGGTTTGAGAAAAGAAGCTATGCGATATACTTTTTTTTCTTTTAATCTGAGAAATGCTCGGTTTTGGTTTCTGGTGGTTCAGCGGATAAAACTTGGGGTATAATACATTAAATCATTTTTGCATAACCATTATGCTATCTCTCCTACCCAACAGTATACCATTTTTAAATAGCACAGAATGCAAGTTCAGATCATAAAATCCGTAAATGTTCTCCTGACAATATTTTCTCTCTTGAGCAGAATTTTTTTTTTTTTAGCTTGCCTGCAGCCTTTTTTTCTTAACTTTTTCTGTTTCATGACTGATAATATATGTATTTTTAAACACACACAATAGCCAGATAAACTAGAATAATTATCTTATTATTGGTTTGGCTTTTGGTTTTGCAAGAGATAGAAAGAAAAGGCAGAAAGAGAAAATGAAAGGGACCACACACCAAAGCTTTCTTTAATGTGGTGGAGCTGTACTCAAACCTGAATTGTGCACATGGAAAAGTATCACACTATCCAAGTGAGCTATTTCACTAGCCCTCAGATTATTTTTTTCCTCATGTATAATTGTGTTTTTCAGAGAAAGAGAGACTAGAACACTGCTCAGTTTATAGTAGAACCAGGGACTGAATCTAAGACCTCTGAGCCTATCTAAAGCTGTTTCTAATATGTTAAAGTCAGCAATGCAACTACTGCATATCTCCCTAGACCACTAAGAAAATTTATAAAACGTATATTATTTGCTATTGCTTCCATTTTAAAACAACAGAAGTTGACAACTATATAAGGCTAATAATGAAAATTGAGGAATATAAGAAAAAAATGTTCTCATAAAAAAAAAACTCCAGGAAGCATTCTCCACTGAAAATCTTAAGTTTTTATCTAAGTCAAAGGGAGGGGTCTATAGTAGAATTTTGAGTACAATAGTGATATTAACCAATCATCCTTTAATTGCTTAGCTATTTACATGGAAACTGGATTGTAGGAGAAAAGAGAGAAGAAAAGAAGGAGTTAATTAGGAGGAAATGCAGATTTAATCAGACACCTTATCACAAAAGAGAGGAATAGAGGGAGAAGAAGAAAGGCTTCATGACACCAAAGTTTTCCCTAGTAAGATGAAGACCAGGCTCAAACATGGCAAACATTCTCCAGTTTAACTATCTTGCTGCAGGTTTCTTTTTTCCACTTTTTCAGGGGACTTAAGTATGCTCGAATCACTAGTGCCTGAAGAATTAAGTCAATTGGCTACACCTTATATCAGTTACACTTATATCCCTCTTAATGCTAGGAAAGAGACTCAGGTGGAACAAATTTAAAATATTATTATGATCTGAATGCATATAGGCAAAAGTGAAAAAAAAAGCTAACATTGACATAATAGAGTGTCTTCTTTGAAATTTCTGTTGACAGTTTTATCCCTGAAACTGTTTTCTGTTGTTATACAATTATACAAAATCATATGTATACAGTATAAGAGATTGTTTCTCCTTTACACACATACATCAACACACTGTCTTTGGCAACTGAAAATATGTCATGCTGATTTGCACTCTGTTATCAAATAACATTAATATCTGAGGTTACCCTAAGGTGAGAAAATAAATAGAAATTGGGAGTGCTGAACATAGTATACAGAGTGATGTTTTACACTTAACTAATAATAAATCTATTTGGAACACTATTAGTCCTTTCAAAAATAGTGAAGAGTTATGTTTGCTTCAAATGCCAGAGAGTATCAGACTTCTACATATATGATAATTTGGGGGAATAAAGATAAATATAAACACAAAAATAATTTCCTTCAAATTATGTATTTTTAAATAGTTTATATTGTGAGAAAATTAACCCCTTATATTTTTATAAATGCAGCTTAAGAACAAATTTAAAATTATTATAATATTTGATAATTTTAATGCTTATAATACTTTTAACTATTTTATTCATAATATACACACATGATAAGGATTTATTACTAAAAATTATATTATCATTTGGATTTATTACAGCAACATACTGGACAATAAATTAAAAAACACATTAAAATAAAAAATATAAAATTAAACTATCCAAGCCCACCCAGGGACAGAATGATCCTTTTGAGATCTTGTATGATTCAGCAAATCCTAACCATGGGATTTTCAAAGTCAACAAAATTCTAAAATAACTTGATTATAATTCTTCTTCTTCTAGCGTTTGCCCTTCTTCCGTAGCCAGTCAACAGCATCAGGTTGAGCCTGATATAAAGTTTCGAGACCTCCTTTGAATCTGGAGAGGTGGCAGTCGTTGACTATGTGGGTCATAGTCTGTCTGGAGCCGCAGGGGCAGTTCGGGTCGTCTCTGGCTCCCCAGCGATGGAACATAGTGCACCGGCCATGGCCTGTTCGATTGAGGAGGGCCCAATCATAACGTGCTAGGTCAAAGCCGGGTTGACGCTTGCAGGGGTCTGTGATGAGGTGTTTGTTCTTTACCTCAGCTGACTGCCAGCTCTGTTTCCAAGAGACTGGAACAGAGAAGTTCAGTGTAGGCGTAGGGGACCAGATTGGGTGACGAGACGTCAAGCATTGAACAGGGTGGGCGAAAATATCGCGTATATTGGCAGGTCCTGTCACTACCTATACCCTTCTTAAACTCTAGAAGATAGTAGGAACCTTTCCCATTCTCTATAAAACCCTTATTATTCCCAGTCCTGGAACCTCTGGGGCATGGCTCCTTTTCCTTCATGCTTCTCTACATCCATACCATTTGACACTGCATCTGCTCATTTCAACCAAATCTATGCAACCAGTACCACATCGACATGGACATGTTTTCACTTCAGAGTGTAGCCAGAGAGGCAGGTGAGAATGTCAGCCCTTCAGCCCCATTACTATGGTGAGATCCTTCCTAGCTCATAGAAGTCTTTAATTCCATTTCAGTGGTGCACTTCCTAACAACACCACAGAACTTAAATACAGACCAGGGCCCATGAGACAGAGCACATGTGCACATGTATCCATAAATTAGGGGAAAATATATACCTTAAAGCAAACGTGTATAATAGTTTGCAGTGAGTCAATACATGCAGAAATCAAGTAGAAAAACCCCAAAAAGACACCTTAAAGTACTAAATTAAATAGTTTCTACTTAGACCTAGATACCTTCCTCTTATACTCCCTATTCCACTTCCCTTATTCACTCCAAGGCTGCCCTTGCGAGACAAAGTAAGGCCTTCAAAAGCTGGATAAAGGCAAGAGACCAGCACATTTTAATGATATCTCTTTTGGCCACTACTAGGCCACCCCATCATCCAGGGCTCAATCAGGCAATCTTGGGATTCCCACATAGATATGATGGGCCTAAAAAATTGAACAGATCCTTCTCTCCACCATCTCCATCAGGAGATCATCTCCTTCAGGTAATCTCCATCAGAAAAATCATCCTGAACCCTTTTGTGGGCCTCTACAGCATCTTGCCCTCAATGTGGATCAACAAGTGTAGGAACTGCCCCATGCTCCGAAGGGAGGTTGGGTTAACATAATTTGCCACTCCAGGAAGATCAGTCCTGCAATGACTGCAGCAAGAATGCTCCTAGTTATGACCATGGAATGCAAGCTCAGTCTGATAGGGATGCAGAAATCATGCAGGTTCCTATCTGACTATAAGTCCTAGATCAAATTGATGGGGTTTACAGTTAACAATATTTATATGCATTTCCCACATTAGGGAGCTACTCTCTTCACTGGTCCAGCTTTCTAGTCCTATTCCCAACTCTGACATCAATCCCCAGACAAAACCTTTAGCTCACCTGCATGTTAGTTGTTGGGATCAGGCAAAAATTAGTAAAGTTGTTGGTCCTTGGAATATACCTAAAATTGACCTACTAGGGTTTTCCAAAATGGAGACCCCAAATCTCATCTGTTATATATATGCCTTTACGTTCCTGATTATTAAACAATTTCTTCTGCTTTATATCTTAATGCTTTTACAGTTACCAAATTGCAGATGCTACCAAAATGCCAACCTGACTTCCCTAGGCAGATGACCTCACCAATGTGCCCTGGAACCCCACCTCTCCAGAGCCATCCCCCACTAGGGAAAGATAGAAGCTTGTTGGGAATATGGATGGACCTGCCAATGCCCATGTCCAGTAAAGAAACAATTACAGGAGCTATACCTTCCACTTTTTTTTTTTTTTTTTGCCTCTAGGGTAACTGCTGGGGCTCTTGCCTGCACCAGGAATCCACTGCTCCTGGAGGCTATTTTTTCCCCTTTGTTACCCTGGTTGTTTTACCATTGTTGTGGTTATTTTTATTGTTGTTATTGATGTTGCCATTGTTGGACAATACAGAGAGAAATGCAGAGAGGAGGGGAAGACAGAGGGGGGAGAGAAAGATAGACACCTGCAGACCTACTTCACCATTTGTGAAGCGACTCCCCTGTAGGTGGGGAACTGGGGGCTCAAACCGGGATCCCTACACAGTCCTTGTGCTTTGCACCACGTTCGCTTAACCCACTGCGCTACCACCTGACCCCCACCTTCTACCTTCTACACCTTCATAATAACTGTGGGTCCGTGCTTCCAGAGGGATAAAGAATAGGAAAGCTTCCAATGGAGGCGATGGGATGTGGAACTCTGGTGGTAGGAATTATGTGGAATTGTAGCCCTCTTCTCCTACAGTCTTGTTGCTTATTATTAAATCAATAATGAAAAAATTAAACCAAATTAAAATTAAGGTTGCATAATTACCAAGAGTTTAAGGAATTTTTCAAAATATGGTTCAATCATTATTAAGACAGATTAAAATATTCTTAGAATTAAATTATTTGAAAAAGTCACACCTTTGGATTCATCACTTTAAATTAACTCCTATGCTATCACAAATTAATTAATTAGCCCTGATTTGTTATGTGTGTATGTACTGCTAAATCTCATCTCTGAATTTGTTCTCATTCGCTCAGTTTCCTTTAAAATAACTGAGAAACATAAAATGTATCACTTTCATTATGCATTCTCATGTATCCCTATGTGTAGTAAATTAGACGTGAATGTAGATTTTTACATATATTCATTAAACAACATAGGAACTGATAAAAAGCGGCTATACTACTACCATTTTTGAAAACTCTACTTCTATTATAGCATTATTCAAATTATAATTCTACTGAGAAGACATTTACATAATAGTTTAGAATAAAGAACAGACTTTTTCATTTACCCATGATTAGTAAAATAAAAACTCAAACTCTAAAATTTCAAATTAGGAATTATCAAAAAGTAATAGAATTACTGTATTTAGAAGATGGAAGACAAAACAAAAATGAGTAGAAAATTATTAGATATTTGGACACTCCAACTACTAAATAGTTCATGTGGATAGTGTGCCTGCATTGGCATCTATACAACCCAAGTCCAAGCTCAGTCCCCTCTGCCTTGAAAGAAGTGTCCATGCTGTGTTATCTTTTCATCTCTTTCTGTCTCTGTGTCTCTATTTCTACCTAATTTTAGTTTTAAATAGCAATAGACAACTAACATACTTAGAGATTTCTAGATTAGAGATTTATTCTGTTCTGTAAACATTCATAAACCAAACATTTAAATATTATTTTACCATTGATACAAATAGAAATATGTGGTTACCTCATAAGAAGATCCTTAGCATCTTCTTTTCTAATTTATATAAATGTTCTCTTGAGAATGTCGAGCCTTACTGTATTTTACCAGCAAGTGACATTTTATTAAGACTTTTCTCCCTAGATAACTTCTTCTTCTTCTAGCGTTTGCCCTTCTTCCGTAGCCAGTCAACAGCGTCAGGTTGAGCCTGATGTAAAGTTTCGAGACCTCCTTTGAATCTGGAGAGGTGGCAATCGTTGACTATGTGGGTCATAGTCTGTCTGTAGCCGCAGGGGCAGTTCAGGTTGTCTCTGGCTCCCCAGCGATGGAACATAGCGGCGTACTGGCCATGGCCTGTTCGATAGCGATTGAGGAGGGCCCAATCATAACGTGCTAGGTCAAAGCCGGGTTGACACTTGCAGGGGTCTGTGATGAGGTGTTTGTTCTTTACCTCAGCTGACTGCCAGCTCTGTTTCCAAGAGACTGGAACCTAGTGTAGGCATAGGGGACCAGATTGGGTGATGAGACGTCAAGCATTGGACAGGGTGGGTGAAGATATCCGCGTATATTGGCAGGTCCGGTCGAGCATAGACGTGGGAAATGAACTTAGATGATGCCGCATCCCGGCGAATATCTGGCGGGGCGATGTTGCTATGAACTGGCAGCCATGGAACCGGGGTGGAACGGATGGTTCCAGAAATTATCCTCATGGAGGAATATAATTTGGAATCGACCAAGTGGACATGGGGGCTACGGAACCATACTGGGGCACAGTATTCTGCAGTGGAATAGCATAATGCCAGAGATGATGATCGTAGTGTGGAAGTGCTCGTGCCCCATGAGGAGCTGGCCAGTCTTGCAATGATGTTATTCCTCGCACCCACCTTTGCTGCAGTTTTTATGAGACGTTTGTGAAATGACAGGGTGCGATGGAGAGTAACGCCAAGATAGACTGGCTGGGCTTCATGCTGGATTCTCGTATCATCAAGCTGCACATTAAGCTCATGCGAGGCCAAGGCATGGTGTAGATGGAAAACAGATGACACCATTTTTGCAGTGCTAGGGATTAGTTTCCATTTTTTACAGTAATCAGATATCAGAGACATGTCTTTCGTGAGTGTTTCCTTGATGATGTCAAACTTGGATGCCTGATTTGCACAGCAGATGTCATCTGCATAGATGAACTTCCTTTAAGAAGTTTCTGGAAGGTCACTGATGTAAATATTAAATAGTGTAGGAGCCAGAACAGAGCCCTGGGGAGGCCACTTGAGACAAGTTTCCATCTGCTAGACTTGTCACCCAGATGCACCCGGAATCTTCTGTTTTGGAGAAGAAACGATATAGTATTGGCCACCCATGGAGGCAGGCATCTTGAGATCTTGACTAGGAGACCACGGTGCCAGACCTTGTCATAGGCTGCTGTGAGATCAACAAAGACAGCACCCGTCTTTAAGTTCTTCTGGAATCCATTTTCAATGTAAGTTGAGAGGGCCAGGACTTGTTCGCAGGTAGATCTTCCTGGGCGGAAACCAGCTTGGGCAGGTGATAGGAATTTCTCTGTAAGAGGAGAAATACTTGACAGAAGCAGCCTCTCAAGGAGTTTGTAACACACGGAGAGGAGAGAAATTGGCCTATAGCTGGCGGCCAGTGTTGGGTCTTTCTTTGGTTTCAAAACTGCTATTATCTTCGCACGACGCCAAATTTTGGGCATAGATTCAGATTCCAAGATGTGGGACAGGAATGTAGTGAGCCACTTCTTTGCCGCAGGGCCCAAGTTAAGAATGAGTTCTGGGGTGATGTTATCATAGCCAGCAGCTGTTCCCGGTTTAACCCTCTTCAAAGCGTCTTCCAGTTCAGACAGTGTAAAGGGAGAGAGTTTTGGAGATGGACAAGATAACCGGAAGTGGGATGACCACTCATGGGAAATTTCTCTTTTCCAGACTGGGTCGACCTTAGCACGTCCAACTTGAGTTAGGTGACTGGCCACTGAGTTTGGAGATACGGGAAGATGGGAGACGGGAGAGGGTTGGCTACTGGCACCCAGACTATGAAGAAGCTTCCAGGCCTTCCTACTTGAGTGGGTGAAGTTCAGACTTTCCATGAGTTGTTGCCAGTGGGCTTGGCGTGCTGCATCCAGGGAGGCAATGAGATGCTCAGCCACATCTGGGTCGCCCAACTCATCATACTGCTTTAGTAGTTGCTTGCATTCAGCATCAAGACAAGGCGTATAGTTAGCATGTCTCCCATGAGGAATAGCTTGGGAAGCTGCTTTGAAGATGGCTTGGTGGAAGCACCTATAGGAATCTTCAGAGGGGATAGAGTTAATTGGAATTGCAGGAATAGATTTGTTGGTAAGATCACTGAACAGACGCCAGTTTGCTTTCTGAAAGTTCCATCTTAGTTTCTCTGAGCACAGAATCAGTGGCAGCTGGAGACCGATGTGGATGACAGCTGGGCGGTGATGACTGTGCGGGAAGACCTTGAGAACTTGTCTCGTAGTGGGAAAGGCTTGGCCGTTGACTGTGCTAATCCAGCACAGGTCGGGTGATGAGTCTTTATTCCATCTAGCACTGTGAAAAGAGCCTGGCTGTTAGGGGTCGTATAATAGGGAGAGGTCATTCGCTGAAGCCCAGTCGGTTAAGATAGATCCGTCAGCACAAGTGGAGGAATATCCCCAGTCTTGGTGATGACTATTAAAGTCTCCAACGT
This sequence comes from Erinaceus europaeus, assembly GCF_950295315.1. NCBI lineage: Eukaryota > Metazoa > Chordata > Mammalia > Eulipotyphla > Erinaceidae > Erinaceus > Erinaceus europaeus. The sequence goes on from NC_080164.1 coordinate 140,377,720, forward strand.
AAACAGCTGGGTGATTCAGGCTAGGCAGGACCTCATTATCCCATGAGGCACTGGGAGGCTTATATATGTTGAGGAGCTGAATAGTTCCAATAGTAATGGAGTCGTAGAAGGTCGAAGAGGCCGTATGGTAAACGTCCGCAAGACACGATTTGGCATAGATGGCTCGGCCGTGTTTAGGATGGAGATTATAGCATATTAAATCGAATCCACTGATGGTGAATGGAGCAGCTTCATCGACTGCTATATGTGTTTCTTGTAGGCAGATAACATCTGCCTGATGCTGTATCGCCAATTGACCAATAAGAATGCGTTTGGCATAGGACAGCCCCTCAACATTAAGTTGGAGGACTCGAAGAGCAGGACCAACAGCTTGAAAGCTGTCAGGAGCTGCTTGTTGCTGACTTTGAAAGTGACTGGGATCCATGTGGATTCAGTCAGCTAGGAAGGATCGTCAGTTTTCCCAATGAATGGGTACTCACGGGATGCACCACGGGAAGGTCGATCCAATGCATCCCAGATAACTAAACCTTCTTCACAAAGTTGTCTGAGACTCTTCAGGCACAATCAGCTGCTCAGAGTTTTTAGTGCTCTATTGAGATACAATCATTTATGCTGTGGAAAGGTTAACAACACACTCACTAACATGATGCATTCTGTTTTTAAAATGTACAAGTTGTCTCTGCAATTTTAGAATCCAAACTTTTACCAGATTACTTCAATTTCCTTCTCCTGTGTCAACCTTCACAGGTCACTTTCATCTGCTTTTACCTACCCTAACAGTACTCATTTATTCTTAGACTCAATTTTGTTTTGATTACTTGGTTCCTGCAAATTTATGCCATCTTTTACTTATTCTCCACCCACAGGCTTCCTATAAATGGATTTTTTTTTTTCAAACAAGAAAAACTTTGTCCAGATGACTAATTCTGGTGACAAGTTGTTAAGATAGTAATTGTTATTGCCCAAAAACATTGACTTGGAGAGATCAGTTTATAACTTAGTTATCAGCATATACTTTGACAAAGATTGGTGATATAAGATAAAGTCATTCTCAGGTAAAGATTATCTCCCAAATAGTTTTACTATTTTAAATTAATAATGGTAAAACGATACCTACTGAAGAAATTAATAAAATTTCTAAACCAGACTCAGTTCATTTAAGGGTATCCTTTTCATTATGCATTTTTTCCTTCTCCCCAATTTGACACTGAAATTAAACTGCATAAAAGCAATTTAGTACTATGTGCACTTAACTGGCCATGCCACTGTCCTGCCACATAAAAGCAATTTAGAATTCCATCTCACAGCACAGTACCATACAAAGGGTTAATCACCTCCAACTTCTGTGAATTTTATTTCAAATACAACAAGAATATTTTTTCATCAATATGAACCTGAGAAATTAATTCAGGTTATTTTGTTAGTTGATGTGTTAAAACCTCCTATTAAAAATAACATTTTTCATTTCTTACCAGAATAGAGTGGCAGACCAGTCTTTTCCTTCTTAAAACAAGCACAACCTAAACAAAATATATTGAATAGTGATGTATAAGACACTGTATATCATGAAACAATAAACAGTGGTCACTAAAACCAGGAAACAGATGAGGTGAACCCAGTGATGCTCACTTCCTTGAGAAGGTTTTTTGTCAAAGCATAAGCAGAGGGACTTAGGCAGAGCCCAAGAATCTGAGTGATTTCCCTTAGTTGGAGTGAAAGAGATGGGGCACTGAGGAGACTATGGAATATGGACTTTGCAGGATAGAGGGTTTAAAAGGAGAAAATTACACTGAGATCTACAGAGAATATTTCTTCAGTATTTCTTCAGTATTTCACGGAAGACCACTAATTGTATGTGTATGAACAACATACAAGAGGCTAGGTAAAGGATCACCTGCAAGTGCTGGTATTACCAGTTTTCAGTGTTCATGATGTAAGACCATGTGTAAGATATCATCTCACCACCCAGAAGAAACAACTGGACCTCATAACCCATGGGACCATGAGCCAAGTGCACAGCATAGTCTTCTCTAAATAATATGGGATGGAGGTAAATAATCCTATACTGGGAACAACTGTTGCCACCTATTAAGTAGGATAACCTAAAAGACTAAAATTGTGTTCGAATAATTTCACTATGTTTTAGGACTACAACCAAAAATACAAAAATAAATCATACAAAAATAAAATTCATGTTATCTTGACTTCAATAAAAAAGTCTCAGGTGTTAAAAATACAGTAACAATTTGATATAGAATGAGAAAAAAGGGTCATCTAAAACTGTAACTTATAAAGACATTAAGATAACCAAACTAACAGAAAAGCATGTATAACTATGTTATAAATGTTCAAAATTAAATACACAAAATATAGTCTTATAAAGGCATCTGAATATACATTGTAGTGATTACCACTGAAATAAAATGACAACAGATCAGATAAAAAAAAAAGGCAGAAGAGTCAGTGCAAAAGGAAAAATTAGGAACTAGACAGAGTAACAAATTATGGAAAATAAATACACAAACTTAAAGAGCAGTGGATACATTGTGAGAGAGACTGATCTCTCTTAAAATTGACAAAATGAGGTTCATTTTAAAAAGGATATAGCGGAACAATAACAAAAACATTTAAAGAGAAAAGTAACTGAATATTTTTGAAATTAAGCTAAAACTCTAAACTTGGTGTAGGTCACTGAATTTGAGTTCATTTTAAAAAGGATATAGTGGAACAATAACAAAAACATTTAAAGAGAAAAGTAACTGGATATTTTTGAAATTAAGCTAAAACTCTAAACTTGGTGTAAGTCACTGAATTTGAATCATGAAAATAATGAAGAAACTACAAGAACAGTAACAGTGCTTACATTTTAGCTTCACTTAGGATACAGCTGAGGATTAAAATAATGGCAATTTTTCCTTTGGAAAAAAATGCTAAAGAAAGCACAGTAGAGCAGTATCTTTAGAGTTGGGAAGAAAAACTATCAAAAACAACAAAATCAATATAGTAATACCATCAGATTCATAATTTATAATAAGGCTATAGTAACAAAACAGAACAGTGTTATAAGGATATGCAAATCAATAATGTGAAAAATAACTGAGAGTTCAGGATCACATGATTTTTAACAAAGTTACAAGGCATTATGGTGGAAACAATATAGTGTAGAACCAGCAGTTATCTCACCTGGTTAGTACACCTGCTTTACCATCCATGTGGCCCAGGTTCAAAGTTAGCTCCCACCATACTGGAGAAGCTTCTGTGCTGTAGTGTCTTAAATTATCTCTTTGTATCTAAAAAAAAAAAATCAGTTCAGTGCAGTGAAGATTAAAAATAAAATGAAAGGTAGTTTATTCACCAAATAATACTCAGGTAACAGGGCATTAGTACTAAATAGAATAAATAAGTGAAAAGTTTTATATATAGAAAGTACTGAAAATGCAATTGTTCAGTCCTATATATGACATACAAAAATTGCACAGATTTTTAAAAGAAAATTAGAAAGCAATTTTATAATGTGGACTAGAATAAAGATCTTTTAGACATAACTAAACAGTACATAAAAGATCAACTAGTAGAATGGGATTCATTAAAATTAGAAATTCTATTTAAATGACACTGTTAAAACAAGGGAGAAAAACACATATTTGGGTATCATGTATTGAATTGAAACTCAACAATAGTAAGCCATTACCCCCCCCATAAACAAAATATTTGAACAGACACTTCACCAATGAAGATATATGGATGGAAAAATAAGTTAATGAAAATTATGATTATTAATCATTATGGAAATACAAACTAAACTGATAAGAAAATACTACTAAATTTCCATTTTACAATGACTAACATAAAAAATTATAGCCATATCAATTATTGCTAACGTATGGAACATTCAGGCTTTCTAGTAGAAGGATAAAATGGTACAACCACTTTAGAAAACATTTAGCAATTTCTTAAAATACCATACACACATTTATCATATAACCAATCAGTTATAGTGGTAGATATGTAGTCTATTGGCTAATAGAAATGAAAGCATATGGGCTTATAAATATTTTTAAATAAGTATTCACAGCAGCTTTATTTATGATATTTAAAAGCTGGAAACAGTTCATATTTCTTATCAACAGATGGATAGATATTTTCCTATATCCCACAGTGATTACATCTCAGCAATTAAACACAAATACATTCTTTGTAACATTAAGAAGAATGAATATCAAAATAATTATGTTGAGTAGATAAAAACAGCTTAGAACTATAATTTCCCTACATGTAAAATTCTATAAAAGTAAATTATGTATAATAATAGAAAACAAAGTAGAGATTCCTTTTGAACAAAGGTCTCAAGACTACAAGTACAGAGCACAAATGTATCCCATCATAATGGAATTAGAAAGTTCTAGTTGATAGCTTTGTGATACATATTTTTGCCAAAATGCACCAAAATATGCACTTCAAAAATGTTTAATTCCCTATCATTTTATTTTGAAGAATATTTGGAGATTATTTTGTGTTCAAAGTTATTCTAAAAAAGCTTATCGACTAGGTTTCATACTAATATACTGGATAAAAATAACATTAAGCATGCAGTAATTATCAAAGATAGAAATAAAAGTATTATAAACATCCAGAGTAGTTATACTTGTGTTATTCAACATAAATCTATTAGAATTCAGGGATGCTTTGAATTTTACAGATATTAAATTAACACTTGAAAAAATAGGCAATTTTATTATGAAGCAAGTATTTCTCAAAGTATACATATTATATGTATTATTATTTTGTCTTACATTGCATTATAAAGTTCTCAGATTTGGGAGAAAATAATTTATGACTTCCCTTCAACTTTTGAGTCAGGTTTTAGCTTAGAGCAAGTTTCTATGAAGATGATAGATAGGATGACAAGTCATTAAATGCAGGCAAAGCAAGCATTGCCACTATGGTGTAACCCAGAATGGCAAGGCAACAACAGTTTAAGAGACTTAAAAGAAATCCTGAACTATTCCCCAGGAGTCATTATATTAGTGAAGTTTATCTCAGTCTTGAAATTCACATAAGTCATGTCCTGAATTGAATTTACTACTAAAGTATCAGCATCAACTACTGCAGTGTCATCTTGCTCTTCTAAATCACCTTATTCTACTCAAAGATAAAAGGCTGCTTTCATTTCTGTAGTGGATAGAATAAACATTAGCAGTCAGAAGCAATTGCTATTCCCTTCAACATCACCTCTAGCCTTCTTACTTACAACACCCTCTCCAGTGATTTCCTGCTGGCTGAAGAAGAGGCAAAAAACATTTGTATCTTAACACATGATTAGTTAATTGTGTGCTGTAAAACACAGTACTATATCAAAGTAGCATATCAAAGTAGTAGGTGAAAGGTAAAGCCATGGCATGGAACTTTGAGAAACTCTAAATTTTAAAGCTGATTTCCCAGGAATCTATGTATATTGCTATGAATAAATCATAGCCAGTAAGTATATGTATAAGATATTAGTGCTGTGTTATCAACCCAAGCATTACGATTTCTTTCTGGAAGTTGAAAAATAAGAACAGAAGGGAAAACACAAAGTAAGAACTGGGACTGGATTTGGTGTATTGAACCAAAGTAAAGGATTGGGGAGGGGGGTATGTGGAAAACTGAGAAATGTTACATAAGTACAAATCATTGTATTTTACTCTCAGTTGTAAACTATTAATCCTCCAATGAATGAAAATAATATTAATATCTTTAAATTAAAATTAAGAAGGAATTCTGCCTGTTCAATCTTTACATAGGTTTCTTATAACTACTGACCTCTGATTTCCACTTTCTCAGAGCATTTGCTTTAGAAAACATGAAGTCACAGTTCATTCTATGTTCTTTTGAGATGTCAATTTTCTCACAGAAATATTACTATTGATGTAAATATGGAGCTGATAACTTCTAGTCTGTATTGGAAGGTAGGAGCCTAATTTGAAAAGCTACAATTAGCAAAGGCATTGATCATAACTGTCCACTAGTACCCTCTAGTACTTCTCGGATTTGATGCATAGAACATCTTCAGCAGCCCGGGAGGTAGCACAGTGGATAAGTGTTGGAATCTCAAGAATGAGGTCCCTGTAAATTCCCTGGTATTTCATGTGCCAGAGTGATGCTCTGGTTCTCAGTCCACTCCTTCTTTTTCTCGCAACCTCCCTTGTGATCCTTTAGAGAAAAATTATACTTTGAAGTATGTTTACCTTTATCTGATAAAAATTTTCATTAACATTGTCCTCAAGAAAATACCTCCTGGGTGGGGGTAGATAGCATAATGGTTATGCAAAGAGACTCTCATGCCTGAGGCTCTGATGTCCCAGGTTTGATCCCTCGCACCACCATAAGCCAGAGCTGAGCAGTGCTCTGATGCTTCTCTCTGTGTCTTTCTCTTCATCTCTCTCAAAAATAAAATAAATAAAATACTTTTAAAAAAGAAAATAATTAAAAAAAAAAAGAAAATACCTCCTTCTGGTGGTCATAAGAGTATGTAAAAAAAATTCAGATGTAATTTGTAGCAAGATAACTTAAACATTTCTTGTATTTCAAAATCACATAATGAATTGGCTAACAGTTAAGTCATTCTGAATTTCGGGTGGCATGACTGATTAACTTATTTTTTTATTATTATATTTATTTATTTATTTAGTAGAAACAGCCAGAAATCCAGAGGGAAATGGGTGATAGAGAAGAAGGAAATAGGGACACTTGCAATACTGCTTCATCACTTGCAAAGCTTTCCCTTTGCAGGTGGGGACCAGGTGCTCAAACCCAGGTCCTTGCACATTGTAACATGTGCTCTCAACCAGGTGTGCTACCACCCAGCCCCACTAACTATTAATAACTTCGGTTAGTTTGAGGGAATTCAAACACTTAGTTTATAAGTTGAATAAGTTCTATAGTTATTCTAGGTCTCTATACTCTATTAAATAATACTCCCTGATTGTATAGGCTAAAACAATTTGTTATTCAACATTTTGTCTTGATTTATTACTAGGAGTCTCTGCAGTTTTTTCTAGACTACTGATAAAAGTATAAGGGAGGAAAGCCAAAGATAATTCTCATTATCAGTATATGTTTTTAATTACTTAAGGTATGTCCAATCTTTAGACACGAGATAATTCAGTATTACAAATCAAAGCCAAAAGGCACAAAAAATACACTAATTACTTTGTTTCTTTTGTTATTATGTTCTCCAGTCCTTATAATATGAGTCTTTTTAATGTGGAGAAAGAAGTGAAAATGGGTGGCTACTGTCACATTTTTGTCAGATAAGGGGTTCTCTTGGCTAATCAGAAGGGCTTATAGAGAACAAGGTGCAGGGAGGTAAGAAAAAGGTGTGCCTGAAACCCAAGTACAGGTCAGAGCCAGAAAATACTGGAGAAAGACAACAGTAAGAGGTAGGTCAAATTTATAGGATGGAGGAAGAAACAGTGCATACTCAAAGGTAAGTAAAAGTGGATTCTTCAATAGAACACATTGTAATCAGATTTTTTCCGTGGAGTCTGGTTAAGATAGGTGGGTTTTCATTGGAAATGCAGCCTAATTATTATCCCTTAAGGTGCCTGGAAACAGTATAATGGTTATGCAAATGACTTTATGCCTGAGGCTCTGAGTTCCCAGGTCAAAACCCAAGCATCACTATAAACTAGAGTTGAGCAATGCCCTGGTAAAATAATAACAACAACCCCTTGCTCTAGTTCTAATTTGCTATTTGGACCTCAAAGGAGTGATAACTCTTGAGTCCAAAATATTTTTTTCTGATTTCTGACATTGATATGGCAGTGGATATGTGTATCTTCCCTAGTGACTAATCTAACTTGTCTCAATATTACTATAAAATAAGAATTTTAAAGTAATATCCTTTCTATATCATGTTCAAAATGACAATTTTTTAGTCTTCTCAGAAACAAAAACAAAGCTGACTTATAGGGATTTCTAGGACATCTGATTTAGTGAAGTTATTCTATGGTTCCAAAGAGTCCTAACTACTGAGAAAAAGTCACTGTAATCTTGTGTAGAGTTAGGGTGATATAATACCTTATACATATTTTGGAGACTTCAAGAAAAATATAATGTATATTTATGAGTGGGAGATATGGACATGTGTAATTGAGGAATGTATAATTTAATTATCATATATCTCATGTACAGAAAATGTCATCAGGGAGAATTTTTTTTTTTTTTTTTTTTTAAGAATGATGAGGATAATGATGGTAGCAGCCTCCAAAGGCCAGTTTTGTCTATCCTTGGGCAGGAGATGAAGAGCTTATCAGTACAAGAGTATTCTTTAGAATAACAATAAAGAATGTCTCCAAGGGGACTCCCAGATACTGGCCTTGGGGAATCCAACCCCCTCCTGATGGCAGAGGTAGAGAGCAAAATGTTATGCAAAGAGACTCATGCCTGAGGCTCCAAAGCCCCAGGTTCAATCCTCCACATTACCATAAATTAGAGCTGAGCAGTAGGGGGAGGGGGGGAGTCAGAAAATGGGAGAGCTCCTACAGAAGAGCATAGAGATTTTTCCACCCCCCCCACCTTTTTTTCTTTGTAAGAGCCAGAACATTGTTCTGGCACATGCCTGCAATGCTAGGGATTGAACTGGAGGCAGCCTGTTTCCAAGTCTAACACGCACATTCTTACTTGCTTAATTGATTCATTTAAATTAGCTATCAGAGTAATTACCTTGGCTATGTGCCTGCATGATTCCAAATGCCCCCCTGCTGGATTCTCTTCTTTCTCCCCAATAGGGATATGTGACAAGGAGGCTAGGCAGAGACTGTAAGAGAGTGATGGACCATATAACCTACTTCAGCAGTCTGGAAACTTCTCCCTTCAGAGGCTGCCATATGTGTGTGTGGGGGGGGGAGGGTGGATTGAGGGTGAGGGCTGCCTCTATGATGTGACCTCACACATTGTATGATGTGTGCTTTATCTGAGCCATCTCCTGACTAGAGGCCTGAAACAGAGACTTTGTGCTTGGTATCGGTATCGTGTGTGTGTGTGTGTGTGTGTGTGTGTGTGTGTGTGTGTGTGTGTGGTGTGGACTGTCTGTGAAAAAACAGGTGCCTGGAGGTATAGCCACCCCATTAGTCTCACCTACTGGGCGTCGAGCAGGGGGGTCTTGGCCTCCAGGATTTTGTTCCCCTGTCATCAGACTCCCCCACCCCACAAGGGCCCCACGTTCTCTAACATACCCGGCTCCCCACCTGCAGGGGAGTCGCTTCACAGGCAGTGAAGCAGGTCTGCAGGTGTCTATCTTTCTCTCCTCCATCTGTCTTCCCCTCCTCTCTCCATTTCTCTCTGTCCTATCCAACAACGAATTGCGTCAACAAGGGCAATAATAATAACCACAACGAAGCTACAACAAGGGCAACAAAAGGGGGAAAAAAAATGGCCTCCAGGAGCAGTGGATTCATGGTGCAGGCACCGAGCCCAGCAATAACCCTGGAGGAGGAACAACAACAACAACAAAAAAAAAACTTGAAAAAAAAAAATAGTTCACTTCCTTGATCCCAAACCAGTTGGTCCCCTTACTCTCACATTTACTAGAAGTCCCTTCACCATTTCCCTGTCTCCTGTTCCTTTGACCATATATGGCTCTATTCTCCCTGCCCAAAGACCCCACCTCTCTCTCTCCTTGTGTGCCTGCTGATGACCTCACCTCCTCATTCCCAAACCAGCCAGACCACCTGCCCATCAATTACTAGAAAAAAACCCCACCCTTTCTCAGCCTCCTGATGCTTTAACCAAATAAGGTGAAACAAACTGCTTCCTCCTACCGCCCTTTGCATCCCCCTACCATCCTTTAAAAACTCTGTTCTGCTATTCAATAAATGGGTTATCAGCTGTCATAGGCCCTTGGGATATCTTTGGTCTAGTCTCTTGCTGCTGGTAGCAAAGGTATCCCAGAGTGCCCACCCCTGCTGTCTCAGGACAAGTTCTTATCAGCACCCATCACCAGTGGCCAACAGGACAGTCGCGCAGAGAGTGCTGGATCTGAGATAGACCCCCCCAGGAGAACCCAGCAATATATGTGCTGTTCACTGTTTTTGGCCACTTAAAAATATCTGCATATAAATGAGAGGAGTTTGTGGAGGGTGGGACAGAGAGTATGAGTGAAAGAGAAATAGAGAGAGAGAGAGAGAGAGAGAGAGAGCATTTTAACACTTATGATATGGAGCATTGTATTTGGCACATCATGGATGTCAGTCTGCTGCTATAAAACAAACAAAAACAATATGTCCCAGCAAAGGGGTCAAAAAGTTGTCTGTACACATTTATTTATTTATTTAGCTAGTTCATTTCCTTTTATTCAAGAAAGTCCATCTAATATTTGACCAGAAAGGGGGCATATTATATAGTTTTAATTATTTATTACATTATAGATTCTCTGAAAAAAATCTGTCATTTGTTTATAAACTAAGTCACTATTAATAATACTGAGTAGGATTATCAAAGAAGGGAGAATGACTTGAACTAAGGAAATAAATAAATATTATAAAAAAGATAAAAAAGAGCACATGCACAATTAGAGATAAATATAAGGGCTTTTAATAAAAGAGAAATGGAAAACTACTGAAACAGTAATTTTATGCATGAAAATGCCATGTTATTTATTTTAATGATTCGCTGTTCAGTGGGTAGTTAATGAAAAGAAAGCAATATAATAGTAAAAAGAGCATGAAGATCAATTATGTAATTATTAAAATAGTCTAGGAAAAAGAGAATGACTGGTCTTGACAATGGCATAAATAAAATGACACCAATTCACAACTTATTTTGAAGGGAAAATTGATAGAATTTGCTCATAGTTTGAAACTGTGATCAGATAAGGGAAAGAGAAAAATTTAAGTATGACTTTGAGATGTGTGTGCACATAGGAAGTACAGTACATATGTTACCATGCACAAGGACCTGAGCTCAAGCCCTCAGTGCTCACCTCTGAAAGGTGAGCACAGGTAGTAAAGCAGTGCCTCTCTTTCTCTCTCTCCATTTCTTCTCCCTTTTCCCTCTCAATTTCTCTGATTCTATAGAAATAAATAAAATAAAAAATAAACCTCAAAGACTATTAATTCTAATATTTGGCTTAGATCCATTAGCCTAAAACTGTAGCATATATTTCACAGGATTTAAAAAAGAAGTCAAATTACATTCTATTTCCAGATGCCTTCATAAATGTTGTAATTATTACTATTATTAATCACATCAATATTTGTGGGTTGTCATAGAACAAAAAGGTTGTTGTGATTTTTCAATTGTGAGTAATAACCCTAAGATTGTAGCAATTCAAAGGTTGTGATCATTTAAATGACATTGCTAAGGCAATGGGTGATTATACTAAAATTGGATATATATATATATATATATATTTTTTTTTTTTGGCTGGACTCCAGAGTTGAAACAGTCTAGCCTAAAACAAGAAGGGATATTGCAGAATAGTTTTGTGTTCTTTTTAGGAACCTGTGGGAATAGTCTCATAAAAAAAATGACAGGGTTTTCTAAATATGTTAAAAGAAGCCATCTTATAATAAGTATCATGCTGGCTATGGGGAGTTGAAGTTAACACTAAATCAAATAAAAAAAATAGTATTTATACCCTATATTCATATGCAGACTCCATGATGTCAGAAATAATGTTTGAATTATTCTTTTCATAGTTTAATACATAACAAAACTCCTGGAACTTGATAAATACTAGAATAAATGAATGCTAGTATCACACTAATTGTGTTTCTTATATTTAAATTTATACAAATTGAGAAAGTACTCATAACAACAAAGAAGAAAAATGGAAGCATCATGTTTCCCAACTTCACTTGATACTAAAAAGCAATTGTCATCAATACAGTGTGGCACTGGGACAAAAATTGTATTGGGACAAGTGGAAAAGGATAGAGACTTCAGAAATAATCCAATAGGGAGCAAACACGACAAAAGAGCCAAAACTGTCCAATGGGAAAATAAGGCCTTTTCGACAGTTACTGCTGGAAAGCTGGATGGATAATCCTATGTACAAAAATGAAACTAAACCACCAGTTACTACTATATATCAGAATTAACTCAAATAGATCAAAGATGTGGATATACATGAAATACATTTAAAAAAGTTTGATGAAACACTGCAGGACCTTAACATCAAATACGTATTTGGAAACTCAACTCTATGGGCACATGAAACTAAAGCAGGATTAAATAAATTGGAATACTTCATATTAGAAAGTCCAAAGCTTTATCACTGTGCCACCTCCCAGACCACAACACTCTTGACCATTTATCCAGATAATATGAAACCCTAATTCAAAGGTATATTTCTATATTCATAACTTCATTATTCACAATAGGGCAAATATGAAGGCCTCCAAAATAACCATCAACAATTGACTGGATAAAGAAATTAGGGGCATATACTCAGTGGAGTACTACTTTAAGTTTTAAAAATATGATATTGCCTCCTTTATAACAAAATGGATGAAATTTGTGATGATTATACTCATTGAAATATGGAATTGAAAGACAGGTAATGACTGGTTTCATTCATACATGGATTATAGAGAACTGAAATATATGAACTTGAGAAAAAAAAAACTAATCAGTCTCCAAGACTTTGGGAGAACTACAGTGGTTATCAGTGAATCACAGAACTTTGCTGGTAGGAGTAGTATGGAACTATAACCCTATTATCTTATAATTTTGTAGATCAGTATTAAATCACTAAAAAAATTAAACCAAATAAATTTAGGCTTCTGGGGATACAATTGCAATATAAACTAGAAAGCATTAAAGAACAATTATTAGGACAGAAGAACATGGCAGTATGGTGAAATAAAGATGGATCGGATCCCTTAGCAAGGAGTGGAGAGATCCAAAGTCAGGAATGTATGGAGAAATGTAAAAAAATTATTTTCCTGGTACAGAAACAACTTGATTATTATAACCTGAGTGAAGCTTGCCCAAGATAAATGTTTTATTAGCAGGGGGATTTGTATAGAGACATATAGGTAAGTATTGTTATTTCATAGTTAAAATGGTGAGAAGGTGAACATTAATGACACTGAAGTCAGATGTTGGATTTTTTTTTTTTTACTATTTAAGGAATTTTTTATTGAAAAGAAGCTGAAAATACTTGCTAAGAGTATACTGTTTTAAACTATGGGTTATTTTCTAAGAAGTTTGAAAAGAAAGATCCATAATTGCAAGCACTGTCTTATTTATAAGCACACATATGGGAAAATGCTACTTTAAAACTACTAAGAAATCTTGGTTCTATTTAACAAAATTAAATGAACATTTTTTACCAGTCTACACTGTAACTCAATTGTGATCTTAACAATAATAACAACAACCTAGGTCCTAAGCTATTTTAATTTGGTCAAAGAATGTATGGGGATGTTTTTGGTGATTTTTATTTCCCTTGTGAAGTCAAAGACATCAAAAGATTCCAAGACCACTACAAACTTTCAAAAGAAGTAGAGTTTGTGGTAGCTAGGATGGTGGAAAAGACTAAAGAGTAGCGTTTACAACATGATCTTTTAAAATGTATTTGCTTTGGCCATTCTGTGTTATAATAAGTAGCATCAGATAAAAAACTGCAATTACCACATAATAATTGTCAAAGTCATGTGTAGACAGATGGTAGCAATGTTTGGGAGTGATGATAACACTGAATTTTTAACAAGTGACAAAAAGATTGGCATGGTGCAAACAGAACACCATTGTACTTGGCTGGCAGCCATGCAATTCCATGTGTAGTCACCCTGCCATCTCACAAAAGGATTACATGTAACATGAAACAATACATTCTCTCAGTCAGAGACTACTCCACAGAATGAACAATAATCAGAAAGCAAGGAAATGGTTGCTTTATGAATTCTAATTTTATTATACTACTTCAGTATTATTTTCTGCCCATGATGGGCAGCAGAGACTCTGGTTGTTAACTCCTTGCATTCTGTTAAGGTTTTGAAACCGTGGTATAAATCTCTGCTCTCCAAGTTTAGTTGTGTGACAGTCAGCAAGTGATTTTCTTAATCTGTTTTTCCATTTGAGTACTGTTGAAATGTTAACAGTAGAAACTACTAGTCTTAGTATAATTAACTAGAAGAGTTGAGAGGATGACACTTGTACAAGTGACTTATAGAAGGAGTACACTAGAGAAGACAAAGGGGCAGTAGGAAGCCTTATAGAGCTGGACAAGTAACAAAACAAGTGAGTGGTCTTTGTTATTGTTCTTCTTATTGGCCCACACTTCCCCCTAAAATTAATGGCATAAAATGATATCCAGTTTATCATCTCATGGATAAGAAGTTTGAAAAGAGAGATCCAATTTATGGATCTTAAAGATCGTAAAGATCCATAAATTGGATCTTTCCGTGGATTAGGTAGAATATTATGAAATGAGTGTAGTTGATAGAGACAACAAAGTGGAACCACAAGCTGTGGGTCCTCATTTCAATGTTGCATTCATTGGGGTTGGAATATCAATGATAGTCTCTTCATTCTCATCCCTGATTTATGGACTGGGAGTGCTGGACTACCTGGAATTGACCAAATCAGCTTGATCTTTACCCAAAATATCCACATAACCTATGTTCATCATAAAATGGCCTTCACAGGGATGGATATGGGATGATCTCACTTATAGCCAGAAGTTGAAAAATAAGAACAAGAGGGAAAACACAAAGCAGAACTTGGACTGGAGCTGGTGTATTGCACCAAAGTAAAAGACTCTGGGCTTCGGGGGAAGATTCAAGTACTAGAACTGGAACATGATGGCAGAGGAGGACCTAGTGGTGGTTGAATTGTTTTGTGGAAAACTGAGAAATGTTACACATGTACAAACTATTGTATTTTACTGTCAATTGTAAACCATTAATGCCCCCCCCAAGAAATACAAAATAGAAAAGCATGACCTTCAAAGAATAGCCCTCTTTTCTTTCTCTCTCTCTCTCTCTCTGTCTCTCTCTCTTTTTGTTTTTTGCACAATAGTTTGCCTTTCCTATAACAAATATCACAATAAGATGCTGGTTCTGCCATGGGAACATGGAGCAAGCCAATAATTTTGTCTGGAGTATGTCTTTGAGCTCACAGAGTAGACATCATGAGCAAGACTCATCCTCCTGAATTGAAAAAAAAAATATGTACAAGAAGTTGTCATTGAAATTAAATGGCAGTAGACATGCCCAAGGAATTCTGTAGGGATTTGACCCGTTCATGAACTTGTAATAGATGAATGTGTGGAAATGGCAACTAGTGGACAACAGAACAATATTGGAACGGTGGTAATATATGGAAATAGCATCATCATGTTAGAAGCCTTGGAACGAGTATAAACACAATGTTCAACAGGAAGACTGTTCAACATGTCCCCTCTTCCAGTGCATCTTTTCACTTTGATATAAAAATTAGTTATGTACATTTTCTTACTCAGTTTTTATAAATAAAATTTTGTAATAGTAAAAAAAAAATATGAGACAAGAGTGAAAACTTTAGAATTTCGCATAGTCTAACTTCAGTGATTTGTGGTGTCATTTTAATCACTTTCCGTTAGTTATGCAAGGCCAGCCCAGATTCATAATAGATTAACACGCAAAGGAGCTAGTAAATTAGGCTCTGAGGTAAACCATATTGGGGAGCAACTAACCATGACTGGAACCCACCTTAGCTTGAGTCTAGAGAAGAGTTGGCCCCACCATTATGCCAAGAGTTACTCATTTCACCATCAACTGTAAGAAGTTTCAATCTAAAGGGAAGGTCTTCAGAGATGGAACAGTGAGCAGTGAACACTAGAAGTTGTTAGTATACAAATAGAGTCAGTTAAACTGATCAGGGAAATTTCAGCTATTTACTTTTCTATTTTAGGGGACTAATGTGAAGAATAAATGAATTAATATATTTCAAATTCCTTATAATACTAGCAGATGCATGTTAAGAGACTGGTTAGATTTACAGTTCTCAGATCTAACAGGATGCTTCTTCTGGAATATTGATTTTATAAGGATATTAAGAAAGCATATCTGGGAGTCAGGCGGTAGCGCAGCGGGTTAAGCACAGGTGGTGCACAAGGATCCTGGTTCGAGCCTCCAGCTCCCCACCTACAGGTGAGTTGCCTCACAAGCAGTGAAGCAGGTCTGCAGTTGTCTTTCTCTCCCCCTTTCTGTCTTCCCCTCTTCTCTCTGTACTATTCAACAACAAAGACATCAATAATAACTACAACAATAAAACAACAAGAGCAACAAAAGGAAATTAATTAATTATAAAAGAAAGCGTATCTACAGATTAATAACTGTTGAATTCGTATAAATTGCAAAACTTCCTCCTATTGTACATTTAAATTACTTAAAGACACAATTAGAAACCA
The DNA here is from genome assembly GCF_950295315.1 of Erinaceus europaeus. Classification (NCBI taxonomy): domain Eukaryota; kingdom Metazoa; phylum Chordata; class Mammalia; order Eulipotyphla; family Erinaceidae; genus Erinaceus; species Erinaceus europaeus. The sequence continues at coordinate 140,394,101 of NC_080164.1, forward strand.
TCTATAGGGCATCTTGAACATTTGGCTATTTATATAAAGCAATTTCTAACAAACATGGTAAAATAATTAAACAACTTTAAATGGTATTGCCTCTGAAAAACCAACTTAACTTGTACTCAGTTTTCAAAGGGATTAGAATACAATCAGTAGCTCTCTTACTGAACCCCAAAGAGTTATCATTATTCTAATATTATCTTAGTAGAACTTATTTATCAAATTTCATAATGGCTTTATATGCATTGATTTTCCTTACCATAAAGTTGCACAGGTTAAAACTGAAACAATCAAACATATCTTTTATGCATGTACAAATATTCTTTATTAAATGTATAACAAATTTGAATTTATGCCTGAGTGTCTTTAACATACAGTGTCACATCAAATCAAAAATTTCCAGCACAGCAAAAAAAAAAAAAAAAAATATATATATATATATATATATATATATATATATATATATATATATTATTAAGGGAAGAAATTTAAACATTTACTAGACAAAGGGCTAATATCAAAGATACATGAAGAACTCACAAAACTCAGCAACAACAAAAGCTCATACAAAAATCAAATAATATATATCTCGCTAATAACAAGAAAAAGACAGCCAAATAGCCAATAGACCAACAGACACATGAAAAAATGTTCTATCATGGAAATGAAAATCTAAACAAACTGAGACAGCACTTTACAACTGTCTAAGAGTTGCCTGTATCAACAAGACAAGACGCAAAAGTTGGCAAGGATATAAACAAAAAGGAATTCTTGTACACTTTTGGTAGGAATGTAAAATTAGTCCATGTTGTATGAAAAATAGTATAAAGCTTCTCAAAACATTAAAAAATGGGCTCATCACTTTGCATTTATGTATCACAGGGAGATGAGAAATTGTACCCATGTGTCCAGAACTGTATTATAAACTGTTAGTCATTAAAGTGATTTTGGAAAAATATTAAATATTTCAAAAGTTAAAAAATATTAACTCATCATATGACACAGAAATTCTATTTATCCTCATCCAACCCCACAAACAAACACATAACACATGTCCAAAAAGATAAATTCAAACTTATGTTCATTACAGCACAATTTACAGAAACCCTGGTATAGAAATAATTTAAGCACCCATGACAAATGAATGGATTAAAAGGACATGGTATATTTATAAAATGATATACTACTCAGATGTAAAGCCAAAGTTTTGCCTTTTTCTAGAACACTGATGGCACTGGAAGACATTTTGTTAAGTGAAATCAGCCAGGAGAAAGTCAAAATAAATAAAAACTGAATAAAATTTAAATAAAGTTTATACAGTTTTTCTTTTTTTTTCTTTTTTAAGATTTTATTTATTTATTAATGAGAAAGATAGGAGGAGAGAGAGAAAGAACCAGACATTATTCTAGTACATGTGCTGCTAGGGATTGAACTGAGGACTTAGTGCTTGAGAGTCCAGTGCCTTCACCACTGAGCCACCTCCCAGATGACCAGATTTTCAAACTAATATTGCTCAATAAAAGGAACAGATTAAAATAAAATTCAGATTGCCCATGAGCCCATGATAGCATACAATTATTCATGAGAAAGAACCCATAGTTTTTTTTTTTTTTTTGCTTTTTTTTTAGAAGTTATTAGGGTGTTAATGATATACAGTAGAATTGCTGACACATAGATTCAACCTCTCATATCCCTATGATAGGTGTCTGGCAGTGTCCATATGGAAAATCAACTAGACACTTCTTTTTAAATTTCTATAGTCTTCTAAGATTATTTGTCCAGCGCTTCTCCATTTAAACACAGGAAGATTCTGAATCAAATGAATAGCCAGAGGAAACGTTGACTATTCAGAGAAATACAATAACTCAAAGAGAAAAATCTTTAGTTCCTTAATGAGTCTATTGATATAAATAATGGCAGTGTAGCTACTGTATTCTGACCAATGAATTATGGTGTTATCACAACCAATACAATTTCCATGTTTTAACTTTTTAAAAAGAGACTGAATAATTGTTCTTATTACTACATCATATAAATGCTAGTTCTACTAAGCCACAGATATATTACCAGCATAAAAAAATCATTGACTTCCTCAACCCTGCCATTTTTCCAGGGCATGGGGTTTAAAATTCAAGAGGAGAAAAGGAAATATACTCTCAAATTAGTGTGTTTGGTTCTATGCTTTCAAAGTTGCCACTTTGATATGATACAGTATAAATTTTTTAAAATTACTCATTAGCATAACTTAACATGTTTAAATTAGATTAGTAAGTGGCAGTAAATGATGACTATTTAGGCAGAGGAAATTTTGCTTGTATATAGTCTGTTGGAGGCAGAAGTTATAATCTCTGTGCAAGTGAGTGTAAATTAATTTGACTTATATTAAAGATAGTATATATGAGCACTATCAAAATAAATATTAAAGTGAATTTATTTTATGGACATCTATAAGAGTTCATAAGCAAAGAACATGAGTAAAGCCTGAGCCAAAACCACAAATGAATAGAGGAACCCAAGATGATGTTGAGAGGGGTCAAACTGAAATACAGAACAGAACAGACAATGTTAACACAGGTATTTTAAATATTTTCTATTTGGAGAATAAAGACACCCTCCTAAATCCTAATGTTTTCAAATGTCTCTTCAAAGTCATGATAAAAAGGAATTACACTTGGTTCATGGTTTCAGCATCATTAGATAATAGAAAATATCATAAGTTTGAAGGCACTCTTAAGTAGAGTAATAGTTTTAAAAGCTTGTGTGGAGTTGTATCTCTCTTATCCTATGGTTTATTCAATATTTCCTTTTTATAAATAAAAAATTTTAAAAATAAAATCCAACACAGAGCTAATGCTGAGCATCCACTGTGATTACAAACTTAAGTGTTTTCAAAAGAGGATTTCAGAGACTGAGATAAAGAGGAAAGCAGAACAGAGATCTTCAGTGTAGCACATAAGATTTTACCACTCAGAAGAAAAATCCCACCACCAATATCAGCCAAAGAGTCTGAATTTCAGAGCCAGGAGATATTTTACAAGATAGACTGTATTCTGTACCATATGTGTGGATCTGAGTTCAAGTTCCCAGCCACCACATGGGAGTATCATGCAGAGAAGAATTATGAAGATTTATGAGCAGTGGAGCAGTACTGTGGTCTCTCTCTCTCTCTCTCTGAAAAAATAATTTATCAGGAGTGGTAGAATTCTGCAAACACAGAACCCCAGTGAAACACTCAGAAGGCCAAAACTTAAATAAATAAACTAAATTTTACTACACAATCGCAAAGTTAGAATGCTTATCAAAAAAATACCCTGGGATAAAATTATTAGACAAATTATGCTTAAATCATATATAGTCATTTTCAGAAAGTTACATAAAAATTTATATATGTAAGAGAGTAACAAATGTGAAATATGTCTATTTAATTTTATGTAAATAAACAAGAAACATAGCCCCCCCAAAATCAGCAAAACTATTGATATAGAGAAAAGTGAGTGTGAAATAGCATGAAAGGAATAGGTGAAAAGTGATACTTCTTTGAGTATGACATTTTTTCTATTTTGTCTTTTGTAAACATGCTGTAGTACTACACATTGAAAATAAAAGCAAGTCAACAAGAAAAAAAAAAAAGACCTTCAGATTCCATTCAAAAGTCAATGGTAATGAATTTCAGGAAACTGAGTTGAAGAAAGAAAACTGGTCAGCTCTGAATATTCAGAGTTCATTTCAGCTGTGGTGTGGGGAAGTTTATAATTAGGAGAATCAAATAGAACAGAGACACACTCTATTATCTTTCTGGAAGACACCTGTAGATGTGCCATATGGTAAAGCTGAGAAGGAAGGACCCCATAAAACTGATGTTTTCTTGAGTGCAGTGAAGGCTGCATTTAAGCCTAGGTCTCCTGTGTGGTAGTCCAGGCATTCTACCAAATGCATGTAAACATTATTAATAATTTAACATTGATTTTCAAAATTATAAGATAACAGGGGTATAATTCCACACATTTCCCATCACCAGAGTTCTGTATTCCCATTCCCTCTACTCAAAACTGCATTAGTTCTCCCAAGATCACAGATATGGGTTGACTGTTATTTCTATAATTATCTAGCTATATTAAAATATATTTGCCTATTTCTCTTTTTCTCTCTCTTTTGCCCTTGTCCTTATTGCTGTTGTTCTGTTGGACAGGACAGAGAGAAAAATCAAGAGAGGAGGGGAAGACATAGAGGCACAGAGAAAGACACCTGCAGACCTGCTTCACCTCTTGTGAGGCAACCTCCCTTGCAGGTAGGGAGCCGGGGGCTCAAGCCAGGATCCTTGCGTGGGTACTTCAGCTTCCCACCACATGTGCTTAAACTGCTGCGCTACAATCCAAGCCCCTATTTGCCTATTTCTCTATGGTCTTGCCTTTTCTTTCTTTCTAAGACAAACCTACTACTAGAGTGACCATCCATTCCTCTCTCCTTCTCCCTCTTTCTCTCCCCCTCCCTTTCTTACTCTTTCTTCCTTTCCTTCTTTCTTTCTTTTTTTCTTTATTTTTTCTCTCTTCTTTCTCTGAGTCCTGATGGAATTGGAGTTCACAATCTTTTGTTCATATTCCCCTAGCCAAAAGCACTATTTTATCAACCAGAGAAAGTTGAATCTTGAGGTAGATTTCAGAGGCCCTTAGGTCAAATAACAGAGTAACTGGAAGGTCTCTTAGAATAAAGAAGCAATATAGAAGAATATCTGCATCAGAATATACTAAGTCCACACAAAGCCAGGAAATAAAATCTGAGACTAAGGACTGATTTCGATTTGTTAGTGAAAAAAAAATACTAAAAATATATAGTTGTAGCTGAAATTCTAGAATCTAACTGGATGGTCAGAACACACTGATAGTTACCATGATACATAAATGAGAGGATAGAATATTATTAAAATGGTTAAGAGGTAAATAAAAATAGAAATATGATTCTTTACAACACTGGTTTTTAATTAATAACATAAAAGATGTTTATAAGCATATAAGTAAAATAGAATTTTGATTTCATATCTTCAGAAAATAACATTTCCCTCCTTATGTATTGGAAAAATTGCATAGTTAAAATAAAACAATAAGTCACCATAAATCAAAATAAATGTTTTGATGTAATTATGTATAATCAATGTTGCTCACTTAAAGTGAGTTAGGAGTCTTGCAAATCAATGAGTGGCAGATCATATGATTTAGAACATGACTCTTAGAAGGATACATTTGAAACTATTTAAAACAGAGAATGAAGAAAATCATTTGAACAGAGCTATTTCAGCCATACTACCAAGTGTTAAGAGTTCAGATATATTGTTTCTTTGATTTTTTTCATCTGCTAACATGGATTAGCATTATTAGTCTGACAAAGATAATTCTAAATTTTAGATGAAAGCACTTGGAAGATATGATAAAATTATTCTGTACTCATTTCTCTAATCTAGTAGCACAATTAGAATAATCAAAGTAAACTCAAGCTTTATTGTTTGTAAAAAAAACAAAAAAAAGTAAATTATGATGTTAAAATTCTATTCCACATAATTTTACACATAGCCTCTTTAAGAAGAATAACCAAAAGTCCAGTTCTATCCTTCACTATATAATTTAATCCTTTACCCAGTTTGCCCACCTCTCCTCTCATCTTCCTTTTGGTGGCCATTACTTTTGTTTTTATATTCTTTTTGGTTTTTATTGAAACCAGGATTATCGCTGGGACTCAGCAGCTGCATATCAAACCCACTGCTCCCATCAGCCATTTTTCCTTTTTATTTTTCTTCTTTCTCTTTCTGTTTTATTTGATGGGGCTGATAAAAATACAAAGTGGAAGGGGATATATAAAGAGAAAAAGAAAGACAGACATTATCAGACCTGTTTTACCACTCATGAAGCTTCCTCCCTACAGGTGGGATCAGGGAGCTCAAACTTAGGTCCTTCCTTCCACATGGTAACTAACGTGTGTTGTACAGGGTGGACCACTACCACTTGACCTGTTCTTATATTCCAAGATTTGGTTTTTACTGTTTTTATGTTTTACTATTTATTAGTTTTGTTTTTCCCACACAACATGAATAAAAATAGAGCTTAAAGTATTTTTTTCTTTCAAGTAAGGCCATATTTTCAAAATATTGTCAAATCTTCTGAGTCCTATAATGAACAATAAGGAGAGTGACTTGAGTTTGCACTTTGAAAGGAATGGTGGGTGATTCAACAGAGTAGAGACAAAGAAATTTACGACACGATGGCTAGAATGTTCTTCTTCTTCTTCTAGCGTTTGCCCTTCTTCCGTAGCCAGTCAACAGCATCAGGTTGAGCCTGATGTAAAGTTTCGAGACCTCCTTTGAATCTGGAGAGGTGGAAGGTTCTAAAAAGTAAAAGCAAATATTCAAAAGATAGAAGGCTAGGGTATGGGGCCAGGTGATGGCACACCTGCTTGAGAACAAGTCTCAGTGAGCAAGGACCCAGGTTCAAGCCCCTAGTCTCCACCTGCAAGGGGAGAGCTTTGCAAGTGGTGAAGCAGGTCCACAGGTGTGTCCCTGACTCTCTGCCTCTCTACCTCTCCCTCCTTTCTCTACTTCTGGCTGTCTCTGTCCAATAAATAAATAAAGACAATAAAATTTTTTTTAAAAAATCCTTTAAAAAAAGGTTAGTTTATATGAAGCATAACCACCATCTTTTCTTGGGAATTCTCAAAAATGTATACAGAAAAAAACAAATTGGAAAATATAAATATCTACAAGCCTCTAGGGTGAAGCTTTTAACAAATATTACTTTGGCATTAGAGGAAAAGATGGCTGTTAGAAGTTTGTGAAATTTCCAAGTTTCAGATAACTAAACAATCTCTAATTACAGACATGTGATTTCCTGAAAACATATTGAAATTCCTGACATATTTTTCAATATAAATATTTGTAAATGGTGTCTGGCTTTAAAGTAGTTGACAATATATCTCTAATTTATGACAGCTTTGAGTATTAATGCTTATAACTCAATTTCCCTAATATATATCATAATAATAACAGCTATATTAAGTAAGTATTGTGCTTTCGTTTCTAAGATAATGAAATTGATACACATAACTGGTTTAGAGTGGCTTGGTGTTCCTTGGCTATTGACAGTTCTGCTTAGATATAAACCCAAAATACTATATCCCATAACTTAAGTATTGAAGTTAATATAATAGTATCTCATATTATTAGTGCAAATAATAGTGTGTATATTTGTGTGAGATAGACAAAGAGAGGGAGACAAAAACAGCCAAAAATAAATCTGTTTAGGGGGTCTGGCAGAGTAGATTCAGAGTAAACTGCTTTGTGATACATGTAATCCAGGCTCTAGCCCAACACTGGAGGAAGTTTTAGTACTGTGGTTTGCTGCTTCTCTGTCTCTCTGTCTCCACCTGAACATAGGCAGCCCAAAGCAGTGAAGCCCCAGAGATAACAACAACAACTAATCAGTTTGGGTCTCAGTTAGCATCAATTAGTTTTGAAAGCTAATAATAAACAATTACCTTGGAAACAAGTAGGAATTTTACTGCATCAGCAATCAACCTACACACATCTCATTAGTTTAAGACAAGACCAACCAAATAATCTACTATTTTTGTAAAGATTTTATCAAATACAATCACACATTTATTTACATATTTTTATGATTACTCTCACATTAAAATAGAGAGAATATTGATAAAGAGAGCATTTTATTCCCACAAAGCCAACAATATTTACAAGTTTACTACAGACAGCATAAGCTGATCACTGCTCTAAAACAACATTTATTTCTCACTCTTACAGTCTTTGTATGTCTGAATGCCTCTCTGGGGCAGCTGTGCTCCGCTGAATGGCTCATTATAGCACCTTCAAATCAATAAGCACTTTTGTATTTGTCAAGACTGGAGTACAGGAACTGATGACTGTACTCTGCTATTAAATAATTCTGACAAGATAGGGAGGTGGGTCAAGGTAGAACTCTTGTAATCCATGTGCGAGGCCCTGTGTACAATCCTAGCATCATGTAAGATGGATGAATGGTACACTGATACCTATCCTCTCTCTTTCACTGAAAAACCTTCTGCATCCCACAATGAACTTGGGTCCATAATCCCAAAGGGTTAAAGAATAGGAAAGCTATCAGGGGAAGGGATGGGATACGGAGATCTGGTGGTGGGGATTGTACCCCTCTTATCCTATGATTTTGTCAATGTTTCCTTTTAACAAATTAAATTAAAGAAATCAAAACAAAAAATATTCCTAAGTATGATATATGTCATATTCCTAGGCATTTTACTGACCAAAATAAACCAGTCATACACAAATGCCCAACTGCAATGTTTCAAGGGAGGGTTTCTCTAATGACAATCACTTTTTTAGTTTATTCTTTAATCCAGAACTATTTATGAGTGTTTCAACATAATAATTTCAAAATGATTCAACTTTACACAGGCTACTTTTTATTAGCTTTATAGCTTTATAGCTGTCAAAGCTCTTGTAATTATTTCTGCTGCAATTGTGACTCCTATGTTCTTTATTTTAAGTATTAAAGTGCAATTCTGTATAAAATCTGATGATAAAAAATCTACAAGAGACAAACCACCTAATTCTTGTGTATCTGTGCATATAAAATATACTAAACTTAGTGAATAATCACCATTTAAAGGGAAATATTTCTACTATGAAAAATAGCCTACTGTTTTTTTCTTTTTAATTGTGGTATTTGTTATAGCATCGTTAATTACTATGTTTTCAAGTATTCAGTTATAGTAGAGGAGAAAGTTTATTTTTTTTCCTTAGTAGCATGAAAATGCAGTTTTCACTTTAGCCTCTTGGAATATACCTTAAATAGACTTCTTAGCTTTTTCCAAAACAGAGACCCAAATCTCACTATATGTGTGTATAATAATAATAATAATAATAATAATAATAATAATAATAATATATTTTTTAATTTGCCTCCAGGGTTATCATTGGGGCTTGGTGCCTGCACTATGAATTCACTGCTCCTGGCGGCCATTTTTTTCCATTTGTTGTTGCCGTTGCTGTTGTTGTTGGATAGGACAGAGAGAAATTGAGAAAGGAGGAGCGACAAACACCTGCAGACCTGCTTAACTGCTTGGGAAGCAACTGCCCTGCAAGTGGGGACATGGGGGCTGGATCCTTCTGCTGATCCTTGTGCTTTGCACTGTGTGCCTAACCTGGTGTGCTACCACCCAGTCCCCCCTGCTATATTCTTACCTTTAAGTCCCTGATTATTAAACAATTTGTTCTGCTTTATCTTAACTCTTTTTCAGCCACAAAGTTTCAAATGCTACCACGACACCAGTCTGACTTCCTTGGGCAGATGACCTCACCAAAGTGTCCTGGAACCTCTCCAGAGCCCTGCACCACTAGGGAAAGATAGAAATAGGCTGGGAATATGGATTGACTTACCAATGCCTAAGTCCAGAAGAAAAGCAATTACAGAAGCCAGACCTTCCACCTTCTGTACCCCATAATGATACTGGGTCCATATTCCCAGAGGGGTAAAGAATTGGGAACCTTCCAAGGAAATGGATGGTATATGGAATTCTGATAGTGGGAATTGTATGGAATTGTAACCCTTACCCTACAATCTTGTCAATCATTATTAAATCAATAAAAATAATTTCAAAAAAGAGGTATGAACAAATCCCTTTGAAGAGTATTCAGGAGAAAACATATAATGGAAAAAAATGGATTATTTCACTATCTATTGGAAAAGCTAGTATTCTGTTGCTGAAAAATCAGATTCTGGGACCAAATAATTCATAGACCTGGCATTTATTATTGCTGAGTAAGTGTTGGCAGAGACATGTCATGGATGTACAAATTATTTAAGCTATTCTGCACTTTCTTGCTGTCAATCACTGCTCATACCAATCTAAAATGCATCTTAAATATATTGTAAAGACGATATTATTCTTTTGAGCCTATAATATTTGTTCAAAGGTTTGGGGATTTTGAAAAATATTTATTTTATGTTTGTCATTTTCCTGTCTTTACAAAATTGCAGAGCGTGATAAATTTCTCTTATATAAGCATACCACAATTATTATCTTGAAAAAATATTCTCATTTCTTCAAAATTTGCCTATGTAACATCTCTGGTGAGCGTTCATGTCATTGTCTAGAAAGATATAAATTATATATGCATATATATATATATAATCAATAAAGCAACTGTTTCATTTCAATATGTAATAAGGCAAAACACACATATCCATACTTATTCAATGAGCAGAATTAGCAAGAAGCAGCATCTTTAGAAATTACAAAATGCATGATTACTAAGACAACACCCCATGTTAAGCTTTTATTTGGCTCTTTTATATATATATGTTTTTATATGTTTCTTTTATTGGTTCTTCTTTCCAGGTCATAAAAATTTCAGTCTCCTTTCAGTTTTCTTCAGGTCTTAATTGTGGCGTGTGTGTGTGTGTGTGTGTGTGTGTATGTGTGTGTGTGTGTGTGTGTTAAGCAGAGCACTGCTCAACTGGATTCAACCTGGAACTCTGGAGCCTTAAGCATGTAAAATTTTCATGTAACCTTTATGCTATTTTCCCTCACCCTATATATATTCTACTCTTAAGTGAATGTAAAAATCTTACTTAAGTAATTTCATTTTTTGGTTACTAAGGTTTATTCTTCTCTGAGGAACTCTTTCAGGCAGATAGAGATAGATAGATAGACAGACAGACAGACAGACAGACAGACAGACAGACAGATAGAAGACACCACCACATCACTGAATCTTCCTCCAGTGCAGTGAGGGCTAGGGTAGAACTTAAGTCACATGCATAATAAAGCAGGCATAGTTCCAAGTGACCTGTCTTGCTAGTCTTATCTATATTATTTTTTTTTGTAAAATACTTATTGAAAGAACACTATTTATCTTTATAACTTGGAAATTCCTATGTGTTGCTTCACTGACTGAGCCTTAGCTCAGTAATCCTATTAATCAGAATGCCCCATTCACTAAGAGTTCTGTTTGAAGATAAATAAAAACTAAAGTACTTAGGAGATGATGGTTTACTGCTATTGAGACTGCAATGAATTGTCCTATCTGACCCTTTTACTATCTCTCTTTGTATATCTCTCTATCGCTATCTCCCTCTTTTTTGGGCAGATGACCAATTTTGTAAACTGTTATCAGACATTAATATTATGAAGTTGTAAAATAGCATACAAAAATTTTACTCCAGTATGCTTATTTCACTATCTTTCTCTTTCTCTCTCTTTTTGATGTCGTTTGTTGGTTTTTGTTATGTTTTGCATGACCAAGGTTTTGTGCATGAACACCTCCATCATTCTCAGGCAAACTTTGTAATCTATTTTTATTTTTGATTTACATAATTATAAGACAATACCATATAGTTCCACACCACTCCTACCACCAAAGTTCTATGCTACCAACCTCCTCCAATGATAAAACTACCATAGCTCTCCAAAGGACTTAGATATGGGTTGACCATATATATATATTTTTTTTTTTTTCCAATTTCTTATGTTTCAATTCTCTATATTCTACATGAGTGAAATCATCTGGTAGCTTCCCTTTACTTCCTTCCTTACTTCATTAAATACAATCCCCAGAAGTTTTACCCATTTTTCCCCTAAAGAACATAATAGAGTCTTTTATAATTCATAACTAGTACTCCATTGAGTATACATCCCATGACTTCTTTACTTTTTTTTTCTCTCTGTAAGACTCAAATAAGCTAATTGTATCCATAGTTAGAGGCTTTTTCTCCTTACTCTATCAAAGTATCCCTCATGGAGTTTTTTTGCTTTTTTTCCCCACAGACATTTTACACTTTTTTTTTCTTTTTCTTTTTTTTATTTATAAAAAGGAAACACTGACACAACCATAGGCTAAGAGGGGTACAACTCCACACAATTTCCACCACCAGAACTCTGTACCCCATACCCTTCCCCCTTGATAGCTTTCCTACCCTTAACTTTCTGGGAGTATGGACCTAAGGTTATTGTTAGACGCAGAAGGTGGAAGGTCTGGCTTCTGTAATTGCTTCCCCGCTGAACATGGGCTTAGATAGGTCGATCCATACTCCCAGCCTGCCTCTCTATTTCCCTAGTGGGGTGAGGTCTTGTGGAATTGAAGCTCTAGGACATATTGGTGGGGTTGTCTGTCCAGGGAAGTCTGTTTGGCATCATGCACAAACCACAACCAGATTTCTGTATCCCATCCCATCCCCTTATAGCTTTCCTATTCTTTATCCCTCTGGGAGGGTCATTGTGACCCAGGGTCATTATGGGATGCAGAATGTGGAAGGTCTGACTTCTGTAATTGTTTCCCCCCGAACATGGGCGTTGACTGGTCGATCCATACTCTCAGTCTGCCTCTCTCTTTCCCTAGTAGGGTGGGTCTCTGGGGAAGCAGAGCTCCAGGACGCATTGGTGGGGTCATCTGTCCAGGGAAGTCTGGTTGGCATCATGCTGGCATCTGAAACCTGGTGGCTGAAAAGAGAGTTAACATATAAAGACAAACAAGTTATTGACCTAAAGGCTGGAGTGGGGGGGGGGGGAGGGGTCTCCATTCTGTAGATAGCTAGTAGGCATATTTTAGTTATATTCCAAAGGGCCTGTGAGTATACTAGTTTTTTTTTTTTTTTCCCTGAGTCTGAAATCTGATTTGCAGGTGGATCCTAGTTTTATTGTCTAGGAATAATGATATAAATGGCTGGAAATATAGATATAGATATAGATAGCTGGATCAGGGAAGAGAGTAGCTCCCAAATATGGGAAAGGTGTATAAACATTGATGATTATAAACCCCATCGATTTGATGTGATCTGGGGCCCATAATCAGCTTAGGAGCCTATATGACCTCTGCATCCCTGTAGATCCAACCTCACATTCTGTGGTCATGAGTAGGAACATTCCAAGCTGCCCTAGTAGCAAGACCCATCTTCCTCAGGTATAGTATAGAGCATGTTGTCCAACTTCCCTTCAGAGGATGGAACATTCTCTACCGTTGTTGATCCAAGTTGAGGGCAAGATCCTATGGGGGTCCACAAAGGGCTCTGTTTTGTTGTTTCTGATAGTGATGACTAGTAAAACTGGAGAGAGGGATTTATTTGAGGTTTAGGCCCATCAAATCTGTTTGGGAGTCTCAGGACTACCCAAACAGGGCTACAGCTGATGGGGTGGCCTGATAGTGACTAAAGAGTCATCGTTAAAATATTCCAGTCTCTTGCCCTTATTTAGTTTTTGCAGTCCCTGCTTTGATAAAGACAGTTGGGGAGTGAATGAGGGAAGTATAATAGGATATAGGTGAGGAGGGTATCTAATTCTAAGTAGACTTTTAACCATGAAAATGAAAGACACATGATAGGCAGATTTTTCATCTATTTTGCTTCAGACATATAGAAACAGAGATGTAAGGACACAAAACTATATTCGAGTTATGGCACTCGAATACAGCTCTGGGGTTCAAACCCAGGATGTGTGCAAGAAGGCATAAACCTCATTTGGGGAGCGGTTATTTAGTCCTTTTATACTGCTTTTGTCATATAGATCACGTGACTTACATTGTAACATCTGTTTAGTAATTATTGGTTTATGTAGGTTTCTTTACAATAATACAGACACTAATATAAATAAAATGTTTTAACACTACATTTAAGTGTTTATTTATTTAACACTTGTGCTGCTATCTTTATTGATATTCACTATTTCCTCATGTGTATTCAAGTTAATATCTAGTGTCCTTTCATTCCAGTGATATAGATTTTTGTTAGTATTTCTTCTAAGACAGGTCATCTGGCAACAGATTCCTTACATTTTTATTTAACTCTGCTTTCTCATTTCCTCAAGATCTTTATCATGTATTTTGTTGAAAACCAGACATTTGAAATAGTATAATAACGCCCTCTCCCAGGGTGTCTTGTTATTTTTATTATTATTGTCTGTTTACTCATGATTTTTAGAGAATATGTATTCTTTGCATGGAAAGGTCACTAAAGTCTCTACTCATTTTAACCTGGTTGGTAGATAACGATTACATTTTCTTATGTACGGTAGATAATGATTACATTTTCTTATGTACTTTGAGCTACTGTGTTTTCCCTTCCTCAGTACTCTAACCTCTGACCACTGAGAATAATTTTATACCTTTACTTTCTCATTAACTGCCTCAAGGTTAGTGAGAAGTGAGGAATTAGGATCTTTGAGGCCTCTCCTGTGTGTTCCCATAGCCTTGCACCTATATGTAGCCTCCTAGATCCCCACGCATGTTTTTGACATTTTTTTTCACATCCTCAGTAGAAATATATTCTTCATATTTCATACGCAGTGGCTTAAACTACTTTTTCTGCTTTATCTGATGTCACTATCCTAGGCAAATGCAGAAACATAGAATTGCTACTGGTTATTATTGCCAAACACCCAAGAGGTAGATTTATTCTTAACTGAGAAAGAGCTAAGTTTGTGTAAGCAGTGGTTTATACAAAAGACTTTCATGTCTGAGGCTCAGAGGTGCTAGGTTCAGTCCCTAGTAACACCAAACAGAGCTGGCCACTGCTCTGGTCAAAAGAAATAAAATAGATAACACCATCATCATATTCATCATTATCATAATATTCTTCAAAAACAAAAAAGTTCTAATTTTTAAAAGTGGGCAATTTCTGTGAATATTACTTTTCCATAGGATTTTCCTGACAAGTTAAATAGTAACATTTATATAGAGATGAGCCTTTGTTGGGAGCTACTGACACATTCAACCCTTTGCACTGACTGCCAAGCTACTTGTTTTCACGAATACCTTGACTGTAAGGGTACAAAAATATGGTATTTGGGGGGGGGATGAAAACAGGTAATTTAAAATATCAGAAAATCACAGTTCTACTGAGATTTAGCTGTCAAAATATAAAAATAATATTCAGATTGTTACCAGATTTTTAAAATTTTCTAACTTTATGAAAATGATTTTATAATTTTTTCCAGTTTCCTCACTCACTTTATAAAGAACATTTTTAGAGGTCTTTACTGTACTGGAAGTGTTTCTCCCACCTGCTTTTGAGAGTAATGGTACCATTAGCCATGATGTAAAATAAAAGTCCAGGAATAAAGAGGAAAGAAGCTCAAAATAACAGAAGAGGAAGGATGCTATCTATGAAAGGTTTTTCAAAGTAATACAGTATTTTTCTGTTCTAAAATTGAATGTAATTTATAATTCTCTGAGTATCTCAAAATATGAGTTGATTTTATGTTCAGATTTTCAAATACAGAAGTAATGTTTTTATACTATTGCTTTTATGCTGCCAATTAGCTTAGTATATATATATCTGAAAAAATGTATTATCTATAATAAATCAGCCCTGTTTAAAGAGAAGGGAATTTATGGAATATATTCAAGGGAAATGAAAAACTAAGCTTCATTCATCTTCAATTTCTATTTCCCTTAAGTTTAACTGAGGAATAACAGAACAGATAAAATGTGAGGATGGGGATTCATGCAGTAGCGCAGCGGGTTAAGTGCATGTGGCACAAAGCACAAGGACCAGCTGTAAGGATCCCGGTTAGAGACCCCGGCTCCCCATCTGCAGGGGAGTCGCTTCACAGGCAGTGAAGCAGGTCTGCAGGTGTCTGTCTTTCTCTCCCCCTCTCTGTCTTCTCCTCCTTTCTCCGCTTCTCTGTATTATCCAACAACAACAACTACAACAACAATAAAACAACAAGGGCAACAAATTGAATAAATAAATAAATAAATATTTATAAAAAATTGAGGATGACTGAAAATAGTTTAAGGTGGTAGGAATTCAGAAAAAGTAAAAAAGGATGCACAGAATAGATCATTGATCATTAGATAATTCATTATTTTCAAAGACAATTTTCAGTATTCAAACACCAAAAGTTCTACCAATGAGGCTTGCACCCACTTCTGAGGAGAGTGCCCACAGTTCCCTGATTCACTAGAAGGCGCTCTTATTACATGATCAGAACAGCCACTTTGCAACACAATTCAAGAGCAGAAAATTCTTCGAAATTTAAAGGTAATGAATTGACTAGAGAAATGTCAAAAAGAATAAATTAAAATTGTACTCATTCTCAAAGTTATACCTTTTTTGACTTCCCTATGATTTTCAGACCACAAGAAAAGAGAGAAAAAATTGTCATAGGAATAATGACTTAAATTCATTCTACTATTCTTCCTAATAGGATAAAATGTCAGGACACTAAGATCAAATCTCATGGCGAGGAACAGATGCACACAGGCAATGGTTAATTTGACCTATCAAAGTTGTGAGATGACTTCCGGGACAGAACTATGCCTAGTTCATCACAGAAAATTGACTCTCCTCCAGTAAACAAATATTAAAACAAAATAACTCAACAGATTTTATCAGAGAACATCTGGGTAAAGAAATGAACATCACTATGTAAAGATTAGAGATTGTGCATGGGCAAGACCAGGAGGGGAAGGAGAGAAAGGTTCAAGCAGAAACACACTGCATTGCTGATGGGCACCATATATGCAGCTGCTTTAAATCCATTTAGCAGAATTAAAGGGCTCTGAAATTTCTCAGAAACCAAGTGGCAAGGGTGGTGGTGGTGGTGGTGTTTGGGCTATTGTTTAGAGCTACAGAAACCACAGGATCTAGGGGCCAGGCGGTGGCACACCTGGTTGAGCGCACATGTTACAGTCCATAAGGACCTGGGTTCGAGCTCCTGGTCTCCACCTGCAGGGGAAAAGCTTTGTGAGTGGTGAAGCAGGGCTACAGGTCTCTCTCTCTCTCTCTCTCTCTCTCTCTCTCTCTCTCTCTCTCTCCCCTCTATAATAAATAAAAGCGATAAAATATTTTTTAAAAAAGAAACTGTAGGCTCTTGTGTGAACCCTAGAGAACCATCTAGAGGAGCCAGGGAATGGAATACTATACTTTGTTGGCACTGGAAGTCTACCAAAGTGTAAGGTGTCAAGCTGCCAGTAGGAAGCTGGTGAATGGAATCAGACTACCCTACAGGAGTAAAGAATAACTTGGAGCTCATAGCAGAGTTCCTACTTTCAAGAACCAGTTTGAAAACAAAAGAGCTGGGATTCTCTGGCTCCTGCCTGAGGTCACCGAAACTAGGGCTCTGTTTAAGGGACATCAGGGGCCATGATACTTCATAGTATCTTAAAAGCTCCTCCCTTCTCCCTGCAACTTACACAGAACCCAGTGCCACCTATTGGTCAACAACAGAAACCAAAGAAGATCAGTAAAAGTAGGAAAACCCCAACAATGGTAAAAATCAAGATGGTTAAGCATTTAATGATGCAGATCTGGAAGAGAGACCTTAAAACTACAATGTCAGGGAACTTTAAAAACTACAGAGCTCTTAATTTAATATGGAGAAATGGATTAAGGAAAAAAAAATCCATGACTTCAGAGTCATGTGATAGGAAAATGGAGAAATTAAAAACAGTTATGTGGTGTGAAGGACACTTCTATTGCATTCTAATCTCAAACAACAAGCCAAGGAAGTAGATTTCCATGTTGAAGGGATATTCAAGCAAAGAATGGTGAGACAAAACTGTTTAGAAAAGATTCACTTAGATACATCCGTATAAATATTTATGCATGAATTGTACGTATTATATATATATATATATATATATATATATATATAACTGAAAGGCATAGTTTTCTATGTCTTAAATGATGTCATTTTTCTCTCTAGTACTTTTTAATCTTTATATCTTTTTTGTTTGTTTTTCTCATCCTTCTTATCATATATAATGCCTTGAGGTTCTTTAATTTGGTGTTTGTGTTCATGGACTTTTGTTGTTATAGTTTATATCTGTTACCAAAATACCTGAATTTCTCTGAAAGACAACTGCCATATGGTTTTGCTCACATGTGAATTATAAAGAACTAATGTACATGAACTTGTTAAAAGAAAATGGGGGGGTGGCACATCTGTTTTGAGTACACAAACTATAGTTCATGAGGTCCTGGGTTGAAGACCCTGGTTTCTACCTTTAAGGGGGAAGCATATTAAGCGGTGAAGCAGTGTTGCAGGTATCTTTGTCTCTCTTCCTCTCTATACCCCTCCCCTCTAAAGTTCTCTCTGTCTTTACTCAAAATAAATAAATTTAAATTCAAAAAGAAAACCATGGTGTTTATCCTAGGGAAGAAGGTGGAGAGCCAGGGGAAGAGGAAGAGCATAGGATGCTGGTGGTAGGTGTTTTATGGAACTATTACATTGTAATTTTATAATCCAGTAAGCCATTATTAAATCACTAGTAAAAATTAAAATAAATAAAAATTTAAAAAGAAAACTCTATGAGATACCATGAATTGAGATGTCAAATTCTAGGCAACATTTTTTTTTAAATTTATTTTATTTATTTATTCCCTTTTGTTGCCCTTGTTTTATTGTTGTAGTTATTATTGTTGTTGTCGTTGTTGGATAGGACAGAGAGAAATGGAGAGAGGAGGGGAAGACAGAGAGGAGGAGAGAAAGATAGACACCTGCAGACCTGCTTCACCGCCTGTGAAGGAACTCCCCTGCAGGTGGGGAGCCGGGGTTCGAACTGGGATCCTTATGCCGGTCCTTGTGTTTTGCGCCACCTTCTAGGCAACATTTATATGCCATTGGGCTCCCAATAACATCCTTTTACTGAGACTGACTTAAGCATCCCTCAATTGATGTGTGCTGACTTATGGTACATACTTGTCCATATTCCAGAGAACTGTCATTGAATACAGGAGAGGAAGTCACATTAGCCTTAGAAAAGCAAATTCTTTCCACGTCCTTTCCTCTACTTATACACAGAGCCAATGACTGGTTATAGCAGAAACAGAGATAAAAATGACTGCTTCTTTTGCTTCAGTAAACAGCTTCAGATATGGTACTCTCAAGCAATCAGACAAAGTTTAAACTTGCATTGTTGCTTAAAGCCATTCCATCTGACTCTGCCTACTTTGACTGCTTTGTCCTCAACAGCAATTTCAGTCTGCTCTTGAATCCCACCTCAGGCTTGCTTTTTAGTATAACTAAGACAATTTTGATCACTGATTAAATATGATTCTTAAAAAAGTTCATATTTTTAAACACTGGCAAAGCCCTACCTAGTGCAAGCAGTACTATTATCCTCATTGTATATTATCTAAAACAATCAGAATTCAGTCGTCAAGTTCTATTCACTGATTCCTGATACATAGAAATAAACTTATATAAATACCAAAATTTCAAAAATTTATAATAAAATATGTTAATTATTAAAAAATTATATAAAAAATTGTCTCCAAGCCTTTTGTGATATTGATACCAATGTCTCTGGTTCTGGTACATTGGTAAAATGACGTGCTCTGGAATCAGACCATTGGTTTCCTTTCAGCCCTGCTTCTTTCACTGATAGTCTTTGTGACTGCAGGCCATCTAGTTAACTTCTCTGTGCATTAGTTTTAGCATTTGTAAAATAATATCTTACTCAATTTTATTTTTGTCATGTTTAAAATTGAAGAGGCTGAATGAGTCTATGAAACAGATGACCTTTTAGAAAAAAGTTACATACTGTGATAGAAATGAAAAAGAAAACAAAAGCAGAATTTTTAAAAAATGAGAAGTCAAAATAAGGATATAGTAGATAATTAATAGTTTTCTTGATAGTGAATTCCCCATGTTATTTTTTTTTTTCAATCAGGAAGTTGTAGCTGTAGCATATAGACCTTGCATGTGTCAAGACCAGGTTTGATCCTAGGCATCACATTTTCTGTAGTATCCCTCCAGCCTTTCCCAGTCTCTCTCATTTCTACTGACTTATACACACACACCTATGTCTTTAAAAAGAAGTTTTGTAGTTTATAGCAGTCATTAGATAAAAATAGTGGAAATTTCCTCTCTCTGAATATAAAATTTCTATGTGCTAAATAACATGGAGGTTTACACCAACTAGTCTCTGAGTTATTTAAAACAGGAAATTTATTTCTTTTTCTCTTTCACTGTTGAGTATTTAATAAAATGTCTAAGATAAAAGCAACTTTTTGAAAGCAGGTTGTAAAAGGCAATTTGGTTCACAGAAAATCAATGCTCTAGAAGTTATAATTAATGGTGAAACCTGGTACCATAATGTACTAGAAATAAATAAAATTTGACATTCCCAAAGGTGAAAGATCATCAACAGTTATTTTTTATCATTGTTAACCAAACTATTTCAAATATATAAGTTAATCTGCTCTTTCTTTAGAAAAAAATATCCACAACATAATCTGTTCTTTACTATTTTAATAACATCTTTAAAATACAAATATGCTTCCCTGCGCATATTTTTATTTTTTTAAGATTTTATTTATTTCTTGGTAATAAAGATGGGAAGAGAGAGAAAGAACCAGCCATCATTCTGATACATGTCCTGCTGGGGATTGTACTCAGGACCTCATGTTTGAGAGTCCAATGCTTTATCTGCTGTGCCACCTCCCAGACCACCCCAGCTTATGTTGTACTCAACTACCTTCAAAGTAATATAATGTTTCAACTAAATCATAAGACTCAGAGCAGGAATTTCCCTAGATCATTGTTTCCCAGGGTATGCTTGCTGCAGATTAATTACATCCAAGAGCTAGTTTTAAAAACTGATGGATCTCATTCCTCTAGAAATTGATTTTTTTTACTCATTAGTTAAGTAATTAGTTAATTAATTTCTTTTAGAAAAGATGCAGCAGGGATTGACAGAATTTTCCAAGTATACAGCATTTCCCTAGGTATTGGTACAGTGGCAGACAAAACCTGTGGTGATTCTCTGAATTTACATTGTTAGTGTGAGAAATTTATATCAAACTAATAAATGGTCAAATGAGATAATTACAGCCTGTGATTCTTTCTATAACATAATAGATTATGTTATAGAAGTAACTGGAAGATGCGGAAAGTTCTAGAAGGCTACCTTCAAGGACCTGGAATTTGAAGGTTAAATTTGGCTATGAGGAAGAGCCGAGAGATCTTTCCATAATCTGTGAACTAAATATATTATGTTATAGAAGTAATTTGAAGATGTGGAAAGTTCTAGAAGACTGCTGCAAAGGCCTGGAATTGGAAGGTTAAATTTGGCTGTGAGGAAGAGCCAAGAGATCTTTTCAGACAGAAGAAATAGGCAGTGTAAAGATGCTGAAGTTCAAAGTTGTGGACATCATCAAAGCCCATGAAGCATAATGAGTAAGAGGAAAAAATATGAAGCTATAGAGGGAGGCAGGATCTGTTCTATGCTGGTTCATAGTTTGGTAAAAGATTTTAATCTCATTAAAAGGGTGCTAAGCAGTCACTGAGGTTTAAGTAGGGCAGTGACATGATTTAATTTAAAAATTAAATTAAAAACAAATTTTGTATTTAAAACTGGTTGGAAAATAGTGAGAATAAACTGAGGGATACATGGAATTGAAAAAAGAAGTCTGAGAAAGAGATGGTAACAACTTGGAAGTACATGATCCCAGTAGAGAGAAATAGATAAAGGATATTTTGGTGCTAAATGAAAAGGAATGTTTGTAAGGGCTGAGGTAAATACAGTTATAAAATAGATTTGAAGCTAAAACAGTGCTGAAGTCACTCTTTAAATTTGTAACATAATAGAAGTGGAAAGATGAAAAGGAAAAATAGAGAATTTAACTTTGATAATACTGAAGTTGAGATGGTTCTACCTAACATTCAAGTAGAGCTTTTAAGAGGTCATTTGAGATTACAGTGTCAATCTTGAGAGAGTATTCCAGGCTGAAGATAAGAGAACTGGGAAGTAATGGCACATAGATGGATTTTTTTATTTTTTAAGTTTTGACAATTGAACTATGTCATCTAAGACAAGGCTTATATAATATAATATAAATATACATAAGAAATCAAGTGAAGAGTCTGTTTCAAGGAAAAGATATCAATTCGGAATGATCTTAGCTTAATACCAGTTAGCAGATTACAATATAGGCATGTCTACTATTTTTTAGAACATTGGAGTTTGGCACTCTCTGAGAAAGTAGACAGAGAAAAATTAAAGGCATGAAGAGCCAAAGGGATCCATAAAGAATAAATTAGAGAACTGGGCAGATAGCATAATGGCTATGTAAAAGACTTGCATGCCTGAGATTCTGAGGTCCCAGGTTCAGTCCCTAGAACTGCCATAAACCAGAGCTGAACAATGCTCTGGAATATCTCTCTCTGTGTGTATTATTTCACTCTGTATCTCTCTTTCATTAAAAACAAATTTAAAATATTTTTATTAAAAAGAACAAAGGAAGAATGAATGTGTAGAGACATATTCGTAAAAAAAGATTTAAATAATTTTATTGGGAAAGGATAATGAGAAATAGTTCTGTGATTGAAATAAAGGGCATACAGTGGCTTGTTTTAATGTCAGAAACATTAGTGTACACTATATATAAATGCAGATAAAAGAAAACCAATTCTTTAAGACTGATAACTAGGTAAGAGCATAGTCCTTAAGAACATGAAAATATAAACATGATGATTATAAATAATTGAATTTAGGAAGGATAGACAGGATAATTTCTTCCATTTGAACAATAAAGGACATAAATATTTAGTAGAGGCACAGGTTTGGTTTTATATCAATATATTTGACTAACAGAGATGAGAAAGGTCATTTCTTAGTGGAAGTTATAAAATTAAAGAAGAGGTAATATTAGTTTTTGTTTTTCCTTTTTTAAGTAGTAAGTTGGAGTTGGCTAGAGAATGAGGTGTTGTAGTAATAAAAAGATAACCAGGAAAGTCACTGATCCACTTGAGTATGTAGTACTTACAACTGACATTATTATTTTACTCTCGGAGTTTTCCAAAGGAATAAACTTGGGCCTTAGAGATAACAGTGGTAGAACACAGAATTTGTATGCCTTAGGCCCTAGGCTCCAAGTTGGACCACCAGAAACCATATACCTAGGGCAGAACGTGCAGTGTCGTTTCTCTTTCTCTTTCCTAATATATTAGTAAGAAAAAAATATTTTTCAAAAAATTAGAGTCCTGGGAACAGGAGATATCTCACCTGGCAGAGTACACACTGTATCATGCGTGGAGACCATGATCCTAACCCTTCGCAACAAGTGGTGGAATAATGCTATAGTGTCTCTCCTTCTCTATATGTGTCTCTATTTCCCTCTCTCTCTCTCTGGATAGAGAGAGATAGACACAGAGAGACAGAGACAGAGAGGAAGAGAGAGTCAAAGAGGGAGAGAGAGAGAGCAGTCCCCTCTCCCCCCCGGAAAAGGTTAAATGTAGTCACAAAGACCCAGAATAACACTGATGATAAAAGCTAAGGGTAGAGGACTGGGCAGTAGCACAGCAGATGCACATGGCGCCAAGCACAAGGACCAGCACAAGGAACGGAGTAAGGACCCCAGTTCAAATCCCCAGCTCCACAAGCTTTACAAGCAGTGAAGTAGGTCTGCAGGTATCTATCTTTCTTTCTTTCAATCTCTGTCTTCCCCTCCTCTCTCGATTTCTCTCTGTCTTATCCAACAACAGCTATAACAACAATAACAATAACAACCACAACAAGGGCAACAAAATGGAAAAAACAGCCTCTGGGAGCAGTGGATTCTCAGTGCTGGCACCTAGCTCCACTGATAACCCTGAAGGAAAAAAAAAAAAAGTTAAGGGTAAAATCTGATAACAGTGTGAAAGAAATCTAGCAATATTTCAGCAATACAGAGGTATAAATAATGAAGACTCTAGGCTTATTTTGATATGCCTAACATTTATATTTTTGTGATTCAATCAATAAATCATCATCATTTTTGAGAAAACACCTTTTTTCAATATCTCTATAAATCCACTACTTAAAACTTTTAAAACTCAAAAACTTCTTTGGTGAAAGCATTTACTTCTACTTAAAGAATTAAAGAAATTCCAACAGTAATATTTTAACCAGTCAGATCCATTGCATTAATATTTAAGGCAAATATGATAGCACTTGTGCATATATGAGATACAACACATTCAGAAAAATTAAAATGTGTGACTTGATAAATTACTGTAATGCATGTGTCTATAAAGTCAACATTCTAGCCAAAAGGAAAATTTATTTTGGGGTGCCCAAATGGCCCTTCCTGATAATTCTTATCCTCCCACCTAGAATCAGTTTCACCTTATATCTTTTTCTTAGCTTTATTTTTTTATATTTTTGAGATATAGTTACTTTTGTAATCATTACATTAGGGAAATGACGATTTACATGACAGTTCGCATATGGGTACAATTTCTCATCTTCTGGCAATAAGTCTCTGTTCTCCATTCCCACCATCCACCTAGGTCTTCATCCAACATGGTTTTGCTTTTGAGTCTTAAAATCTATGAGTAAAATCACAGAGTATTTATTCTACTATATTTGAATCATTTTGTATACAGCTATTTTCTAATATCCATTTCATGTTGGTTTGGTGTTTCTAGAGGTAATTCATTCCCATCGTTATATGATACTCTACTATACAAATAAGTATTCTCTTATTTAATCATACTACCATAACATGAAACATTTCAAGTTTGGGGAAATTATAGAAAAACAGGCTATAATCATTCATATATATATATGTGTGTGTGTGTGTGTGTGTGTGTGTGTGTGTGTGTGTGTGTGTGTATGTATATATATATATATATGCATATTCTTGAGAAACTAAGCACACATTTCTGTAGTATATAAATGAGTAAACAGAGGCGTATATATTTTAAATCATAGTAAATAAAATCAAATTCATCTTAAATAGACTTAAATTTTCAACACATTTAAAAAAAAATCCTAATGTTCTGCATGTTTATTTATTGCTAGCACTTGCTTATATATAGCATTTTCATTTAATCAAATTTCATGTGTGTGTATACTAGTACCTTATTGCTATAACCTGTATTTTCCTAGTTACTACCAAAATGTGTGTGTGTGTGTGTGTGTGTGTGTGTGTGTGTGCATGTGCACACATGCATGTGTATATAGGGATGACTATTACTGGTATCTTGTCATTAAAGGGCATAGATACTGCTAAAAATGCTTTTTGCAGGACAGTACACACAAAAATCATTTGGCCCTAAATGTCAATAGCATTGCAGTTAAGACAATGTGATCTAGAAGACTCAACACTTTTCTAAATATTAAACTCTAATACTAAAATATAAACTATCCTAAATTAATATGTACTATATGCATGGATGAAACTATTTGTGTTATTTTGATTTAGAAAAAATCATTAATCAAAATGCATGTACTGGCAGACTTGGCAGGAAATTTAGAAATCTAATTCAACATTTTCATTTAACTGTTATGGAAGCATGATGTTTAGAATGATTACTCTATTTGCCCACATACATATTTGCTTCCTTCCTTATGGCAATGCCTTCCATTTTTAAAGCTGCAGTAGCATCCTGTGTCACCACAGTGTAGTATGCTAGATAGCTTTATTGTTTTTGAATACAAAACAAAGATAAAAAGAAAAAAAAAGGAAGAGAGAAAGAAGGAAAGGAAGAAAGAAAGGAAGGAAGGAAGGAAGGAAGGAAGGAAGGAAGGAAAGAAGGAAGGAAGGAAAAAAGGAAGGAAGAAAGAAAAAGAATGAAAGAAAGAAAAAAGAAAAACTGCTTCCTTTCTGAATGATAAAGTTCTCATGGGAAATCAAGAGAAAATAATTGGTCTTCGGTAAACGTTGCTTGATAATTATGAAAATGAACCCTCACCATTTCACAAAACAAATGCCCTTATATTCTTATTCACAAAAATTCAGTGAAGTGTAAAGGGAAGATTAAAAGCAAAACAAACAAACAGAAACCTTGACCTGAAAAGTCAATTCCACATATATGAATAATCAAGCTTCTTTATAACATAAATAACTTCTTCCCTAGTTTAAACTTAATGACCCTAGCTCATTTTCAAAATTGTCAAGAGCTTCAGTTTTTACTTCAAAAGAATGACTACATAGCAACTATACAAACTATTTATTAGATATGTATAGGGAAACAATACCAAAAAAATGATTCTTGAAATATTTCTATAGGATTATGTAAACCTTCCATTACAAACGTTTATTGAAGTATTCATCAATCAGCCAATGGATTTTAGGTATTTGGGGAATTTTGTGCTTCCAGAAAGTTCATCTGCATTTATGATTTTTATGTAGTAATTCAAACTTTCACTAAAACTGGAAATGAAATGATAGGGTTTTATTTGACCCTGATTAAAACATAATCTCCGATTATGGACTGGGAAATTTATCAGTAAAGTCTGACCCAGATTAAGAATATCTTTGAGTTCTGATATTTTGGGGAAGAATTTTGTACAGCTCTATGTTTTTTAGAGATTATTTTCCAAAAGGGTGAGAACAGCATGACCTCCAAAATTTCCTAATGGCTAAACAGGGATTACATAAATTTGATATAAATAGCTTCTATTTGCTTTTATCCCACATGACACTGGTCCTAACTGCAGAAGTTTGTTTTGAAAAGTGCTTATCTATTTTAAATTTATACTGACTACAACTTACCCTATGGGTTTGTTTATTTTAATCAGTGTGATCAGTAGCCCTCTCTTGCTGTCTACCCGGAGAGCAGTTATTACTTCCACCACTGAGATCTGACACTGTATATCGTCTAAATGGGACAGATGGAGCTTGTCTAAGGTTGTGTTTCATCAGCCATATCCTTGGCAAGCCTCCCACAGGCTTCAGAGTGAGGCAGACTGATGCCCGATCTGTTATTTATAAAAATGATTTAATATTAAATTACAAAATACTATTGACACAATTCTAGGAGAGAAATTAATAGTGTCAAATTCAGTTTCTCTGACATCATAAAACCATCATCAACTATTCATGTATCAACATCTCACAAGCAAAACATGAGAGCGAGGCCCCTTGATCTTATTAAGTAACAAAGCATTTAAGGAGGCAAGCATAATGGTGTGTTCCTGGCTCTTGGAAGTGTAAGTCAGGGTTGAAAATAATGACTTGACTGCAGAAGAGAACTTTCAGTGGCTGGACTCACTAGTTCTGGGTATTAAATTTTACAGAGTGACAAAAGCTACACATGAATAGTGACAATAGCCATACTTTTCTATGAAAATACTTTATTAGATCTAATATTTGCTGCTCCTTTTTCAAAGAACAAAGTGTTTTCAACTTCAATGCAAATTTTTTTAAAAAACAGGACTTTTATAAATACATTTGTAAGAATGTTCAAAGTAATTGATTCTGTCATGAAAACGAAAAGGATATAAAATCTAACTTTAGTCTTCTGAGGATCTTCCATTGTTTGGCAATGAAGATTTCTATGTATTTGGAAAAAAAAAAAACAATTCTGCACAGCTACATATCTCCCTCACCCACATCCCTATTTATCCTGCTTGCTATTGAATATACTTCTACATCTCCAAAAATCCTTCATTCTTAATTTGCTGTTTCACTCAATTTGGCATTTCCCTCAGGTTTAGTTTAATGTAGTCCTGGTGTTTTTGAGAAATGTAACCTCTGTCTCTCTAAAAAGTAATAAAGGGGCTGGGAGTGATGCACTTGACTGAAAGCACATATTATCATGTATAAGGATACAGCTTCAAGCTTTCAGTTTTTACCTGCAGTGGGGTAGTTTCAGGAGCAATGAAACTGTGTTGTGGGTGTGTCTCTTTCTTCCATTCTATCTCTTTCTTCCCTCTTTATTTATTTTTTTAATTTTTTTATTATTTGCATGTATTTGTTGGATAGAGACTGCCAGAAATCGGGGGAGGGTGGGGGAGTTAGAGAAAGAGAGACACCTGCAGCACTGCCTCACCATTTGCAGTTTCTCCCCGGTCTTTTTGCATGGCAGCATGTGTGCACAACCAAGTAGGCCACCACCTGCCCCTCCTCTTCATTTCTCTGTTTCTAAACATAAAGTAAAAACAGAATAATAAATTCCATTGAGGTAAATATTCTTCTGGATTTGCACCAAGGAGATAAATGAGGATAGTAATAGTCATTTATCATAGCTATGGCTTGTGGTGGTTGAGGGGATTGAATTTAGAACTTCAGAACCTCAGACATAAAAGTCTTTTGCCAATGTTTACAAAGTGTACAAAGGCATCCCAAAAGAATATGTACACAACTATGTTAAAACCTGCTTCTGATTCATATCTATCATAAAATACACATAATTCCCTAAATATAACCTTGGTATATTCATTTTATTATTGTATATTTTGGATAATCTGGCAGAAGTCATGTCAGAGATTTAATCACTTTTGTACCAGATTTTTTTAAAAGAATTGGGTGTGTATTTATTCTTTTACTATTTTTATTTATAAAATGGAGATATTGACAATACAATAGGATAAGAGATTTTTACAGAAAAAGTATTTGCAGTATTTAGTAACTATATCAGAAGAATATTCTACTGAAAAATATAGACGTTAAACAGATAATATAGCTTATCAATATACCAGTATCTGTCAAAAGAATTTATTTCTAGTATTGGGTCACATGAAAGAACAACTTTCAGAAACACTTATACAGTAAGGAAGGACTAAGAAGCTTAAATTGAAATCCATTTCTAGACAAACATAATTGAGCTTATGTGAACTGCAATGAATCAGCAATAGTAAAAATATATATAATCCACAAAAGATTTATTGGCATAATCTCCTATGGTACATCTGGAACCTTTAGATAGCTAATAGAACTGATTTACCAGGAATCGTCAAAGCCTTAAGAGAAAATGACTCCTGACAGATGCCACCTATAATCACTTTCTGCTGGTTCTAATATCTGTCTCTCTCTAGATGGCCTCAATCCATTCTGGCAGACACAACACAGAGAACAATGTCAGTAGACATTAGAAATGAATGGGAAGTATAAATGAAAATACTGCTTAGAGTAGGTCACATTGCAAACTCAACATATGGAGATTTAAAAGTAGTAACAATTTAAATCCATTTGCTTAAATGCCACAAAACTAAAATGTTGCGTAATACAGATGACTTTATAAGAGCCTTTGTGGGGCTGGGTGGTAGCACACCCTAGTCAGGTGCACATAGTACTAGGCACAAGGACCCCCTCAAGGATGCAGGTTTGAGCCACAATCCCCACCTGCAGGAGGGGAAGCTTCACAACCAGTGAAGTTGGTCTCTATCTTTTAAGCAGGTATCTATCTTTTTCTCTCCTTCTATATCTCCACTTCCTCTCTCAATTTCTCTCTGTTCTATCAAATAATAGGATGGTGGCTAATGGCTGCCAGAAGCAGTGGATTCATAGTGCTGGTACTGGGCCCCAGTGATAACCCTGATGGCAATAAAAATTAATTAATTAAAATAAAATTAAAAAATAAGAGACTTTTAAATCCCACGTGTAAATGCAATGTTCGTAGTCTGGTGAAGACACCTTTTAACTCTTTTATTCTTTTTTATTGCAAAAAAATAGTCTGTATTCCATACCTATTAAATATCTACCACTTGGTATATTTCACAAAAGAAAAAGACTCTGGGGTGAGAGGTGGAGGGTTCATGTCCTGGAACATGGTGGAAGAAGAGGTCATAGAGGGTGTTAATTGCTATATGGAAGACTGAAAAATGTTACATTTGTACTAACTACCATATTTTACTGTTGACTGTAAACCATTAATCCATGTTTTCCTATTTTTTATTTATTTTGGGGGGGATTAATGGTTTACAGTCAACAGTAAAATACAGTAGTTGGTACATAAAGATAAAATAAATAAATAAATAAATAAAAATAAAATAAATATCTATCACTGTACCAGTATATTTGAGACATTCAAAAACGAATCAGACAAGAATATTGATTTGAGAGAACCTGACATAAATTGATACAAATGCAACCAAAGGTATGTGGATGGTAGATCACCCAGTTGACAGCACATAATAACATGTGCAAGTTTATGGAGACAAGTCCCAGGTCCCCACCCATACGGTAAAACTTCATAAGCAGGGAAGCAATCAATGCTACAGTTATCTCATTCTTTTTCTCTATATTCTACTTCCCTCTCAATTTCTCTCTGTATTATCAAATAAAATAAAATAAAACACACACATATAATATAATATAATATAATATAATATAATATAATATAATATAATATAAATAATATAATATAATATAAATATATCTGCTGTCAAGGCATATATATATATGTATGCCTTGACAGCAGAAATCTCAAGTTGGATATTGTTTTATCATAAAGATTTATATGGTAGCAGCAAAAGATGTTAATATGCGGATGATAATCAAAACACAGTTCTAAATGAATAATTTATAGAAATTTAATGACTCAATATATTTTTTCATGTGAGTCCAGAAACAAAGTGTTTTCATGAGTACTAATAAGGGTCTAATATTTCAATATTTCAGAATTATATGTGTCAATTATTTGTCTTTGAAATCCTTTCTCATTATTATTATACTGACTAGGATGAGCACTAGGAATATATATGACACCATATTCTCTGACTGTTTCTGTTTTCTGAATATTATTTTGATTTTGATGTTGCTTTCTTTGTGGGTCATTTGATGTGTATGGATTTTATATAAACTTTCTATTTTCTATATTTTTGTCTCAGAAATGAGCACAGGATCCTCAAGTGGGAAACAAAGTCTAAGCCCAGTAGGCATGTCAGTGTGAAACATGAGAATAAACTGAGGTCAAACATGGAATAGACTGTCCAGTGAGTAAAACATATAAGTATTAGAAGATTGTGTTCATCTGCCAACTGACATATCCTCTTTATACATATGCCCATAATCCTACACTGTTTATATTTAAGTTTCCATAATTTTAGTCATGTAATTCTTTGGCAGGACCCTTTTAGAAAAGGACATATTTAGTATATTCTGTAAAAAGGTTATTCTAGGCGTGGGTGGTGGCGCATGGACCTGGGTTCGAGTCCCTAGTCCCCACCTGCAGGAGGACAACTTCATGAGTGGTGAAGCAGGGCTGTAGGTGTCTCTCTGTCTCTCTCCTTCTCTTATCTTCCCCTCCTCTCAATTTCTGGCTGTCTCTATCCAATAAATAAAGATAATATTTTTTTTATTTATTTAAGAAAGGAGACATTAACAAAATCATAGGATGGGGGGGGTACAACTCCACACAATTCCCGCCACTCAATCTCCATATCCTATCCCCTCCCCAATAGCTTTCCCATTCTCTATCCCTCTGGGAGCATGGACCCATGGTCGCTGTGGGTTGCAGAAGGTGGGAGGTCTGGCTTCTGTAATTGCTTCCCCGCTGAACATGGGTATTGACTGGTCAGTCCATACTCCCAGTCTGCCTCTCTCTTTCCCTAGTAGGGTGAGATCTTTAAAAAAGCTATTCTAAATTTACACAATAAACTTTTGATAAAGGTATTATCACACTATTCTCTAGTTTTCTACCCTTCTTGGATTTGGATTAGCAATCTTGGACCTAGGTTCAAACCTCAGCATACTGGGAAAGATGAGATTCAACCCTGGAGCCTCAGGATTGCCAGCCCAATGTTCTATCACTCTGGTTCTGCTGGCAGGTGCTTCGTCTTTCCCTCTGATGATGTCTGGACAGGTGAGAGAAAGGTGTATAGGTGGTGCTTCACTTACTGACCTTCATCCAGATGGAGAAAATGCTAAATCTAAGAGAACCATTCTCATCTACATCTTTTAGATCATATCATGTAAACAAAAGTCAAATAGGCAAAGTTTGGAGGTGGGGGGCACTTGCACAAATAACCTAATAAAAGTGTTTGCCCATTGTATAACCAACAACAGAGCAGCAAGGTTTTAATTTCTGTTAAGGTATTAAGCCAGTATGTCTCCCTATACTTTTAAGACTCCATTTAACACAATGATTACATACTAATGATGATCACTGACCAATCTGCTTTTATACCTTGCACAACATAGTCAAGTACTTTTAAAACTTATTTCCAATTTAACTTGTCTCTAGAATTATATGAAAAAATAAACTTCAATTTTACTTTCAACTCAATAGACAGTAGAAAAGCTTGAAAGTTTCAATACAAATATGGGGAGTCTTCCAGTGGATTTACTCATTGTTGTTCACAATAGGCAGCTTGATAGAAAAAACAAAACAAAAAATAAGATCTTTCTCATCTACAGATTAAAAAAATGTACACTGAGTCAAAAAGAGTTGGGAATGGGGAGAAAATTGTAAAAATCAATTAGCTTACATAACTCACTTTACATTAGGGAAGGTTAAGCCAGGAGAAGATTTGTGATTTTGTGTCATGTGTAATTTCGAATATCAGCCCTTCAAGTACAATGCTTTTTGTAACATTCTACAAGTTGTGTCAGTTTAATGTCTACCGGTAGGCTCTCTCTAATCCAGCAGTCCCATCTGTTATACCTTGCATAGAAAACTGCTAAATTGGAACAGGAAACAGAAAACTATAGCTGTAGGTCCAATATTCATGTGGGTTATTTGTCTTCATATTCTGTACTCCTCACTTTAGCAATCAGTTTGACTAATTCATAGAACAAGGCAAAGTCAGAAAG
The DNA here is from genome assembly GCF_950295315.1 of Erinaceus europaeus. Taxonomy (NCBI): domain Eukaryota; kingdom Metazoa; phylum Chordata; class Mammalia; order Eulipotyphla; family Erinaceidae; genus Erinaceus; species Erinaceus europaeus. Next base: position 140,426,554 of record NC_080164.1, read on the forward strand.
AAAGCTAGGTTTGCTGAAAATAAACTCACCTTTAAAAAGGTGCTAGTGTAAAGGGGGGTTAAAGATGGACAAAAGAGATGAAGCCTAATGAGCTAAATTTTAAATAGCAATTATATTAACAAAAGTGTTAAAAATAAATGCAAATGAGCCTAAATTGGCCAAAGTATGCATAAACAAGCATTCTCCTAAGGAGGCATGTGGTATTGTACCTAGTTAAATGCACACACTATGGTGAGAAAGGACCTGAGTTCAAGCCCCTGGTCCCCACCTGCAGGAGGAAAGCTTCAGTAGTGGTGAAGCAGGGCTGCATGTGTCTCTCTGTCTCTTTCCCTGTCTAGCTCCCCTTCCCCTCTCAATTTCTCTCTGACCACATCCAATAATAAATAAATAAAATAAAAAGATTAAATAAAAACAATCATTCTCCTATAGTTATAAGTATAGTGTACTTTTAAAGAAATATCAGGGGTGGGTTGGGGGGGCATGGAGTGACACACTTGGTTGAATACATGTTACCATAGAATGAGGTTCAAGTACACAGTAACCACCTGCTGGGAGGGGTGCTTCACAATCAGACAAAGACAAAAAATATTTTTAAGTTCTACTCTTCCCTTCCCTGTTCACCCATTTCCCTTCTCCTCTTTCTGCTGTAGCTGAAGCAAACATTCAATATCCTGAATTTGTTCTTTAATTTTGGATACAAAGAAATTATGCTGCATCATCATAAAATAGAGAAAACATTTTTCTAACCTGTCATGACTCACATGCTATAACCCAGCCTGGGGATTCATATGCAATAAGTAATTCTGAGTTCTCTGGAGATAAGACATTTTGGTCCCTACTCACAGCCACTCTCTCCACAGAGTTGTAATGTAGAAACATATCCATGCCCCTTCTTTGGAAGTATGTAAAACTCACTTTCAAATAGCATCCTGTGGATTTCATTCCTGGAAAAACATCTCTGGACATATAGGGAACATCTTAGACTAAAGGCAAAATCCTCACTTACACAAAGAATATATCAGACAGAAAATAAGATAAGATAGTACTGAAAGTGCTTCCTTGGTTTATTGGAACTGGATGTGCTTTACTATTAAATAATGCAATGTGTGCAAACTTGGAATAGTGGCAATACCTTTTGTGGTGATAAGAGTTGGCACCATTTATCAGCAATTGGATTCCCATTTTCTTGTGACATGTGGTCACTATAATGATTTGGGTAATTTGAACCATGAAGGTTCTTTGAGCATTGCTGTTACATCCCAGTGCTTTTTATAGGCTATAATGTAATCTCCCTGCTAATTGACTGCATTTTCTTACACTTAATCAAATAAATATTTACCAGTAACAACAGCATGAAACATATACTCTTGAGGTCATAAAAATATCTCAGGTAGTTCACTTTCTAACAAAGTCTCATAACCTAGATATACACCAGTTTCTGTGAGAGAGAGCTTATGTGCACATGTATCCATAAACTACTGCAAAATATATACCTGAAAGCAGAAGTACAGTAGAGTTTGCAGTGAGTACCGCCCTAACACTTCCTCTCCACTACTCCAAGCTTTGGGCCCATGATTGCTCAACAATTTGTTTGGCTTTGTATGTTAACTCTCTTCAGTCACCAGGTTCCAGATGTCATCAGGATGCCGGCCAGGCTTCCCTGGATTGACCACCAATGTGTCCTGGAGCTCAGATTCCCCAGAGACACACCTTACTAGGGAAAGAGAGAGGCAGACTGGGAGTATGGACCGGCCAGTCAACGCCCATATTCAGCAGGGAAGCAATTACAGAAGCCAGACCTTCTACCTTCTGCAACCCTCAACGACCTTGGGTCCACGCTCCCAGAGGGCTAGAGAATGGGAAAGCTATCATGGGAGGGGGTGGGTTATGGAGATTGGATGGTGGGAATTGTGTGGAGTTGTACCTCTCCTACCTTATGTTTTTGTTCATTAATCCTTTCTTAAATAAAAAATTTAAAAAAAAATAAGAAGTTAAAAAGACATATAATTCTTGCCCTCAAATGGTTCACAATTTTGTAAGAATATATTTCATAAAATATAGTTAAGTTAAACTACTCCACAGGTGTCTGTGTGTAATTATTTTCAGAAAGTGAATTTTAAAATTATAAATATGTTGTTTGATAATAAAATGGTACATACATATACTTTCTTTTTGCTACTAAAATTTTACTGCAGCTTGGTGACTTCACTGTACCCAGCAAATATTTTGAGGGAGAGAGACAGAGAGATAAAAGAGAGAAGTCAGAGAAGAAAGACACCTGCAGAGCTGTCCCATTAACTTGTCAAAGCTCCTCTCACCCTTCCACAGGTGGGGACCAGGGTCCAGATACCAGATTCTTGTGCATGGTGTGTGGTAAGTATGTACACTGCCAAGTAAACCAGAACTTGATCCTGGGGAGATATTCAGTTACAGACAATGAAGAGAAAACAGATAAAGATGAACCAAACACTTTTTGAGATGTTTGAAGACAAGTGCAGTATCCTACACAAGTTCAGCTATATTTACAAATATAGATATGCTTTCAAGTATAGGCATACACAGGAAGTTCTTAGATTTGTTTATAAAAGGATCCTGCTATGTGGTGAGGAATTAACTTTATCCAAAGAGAGTTCTAACATTTGTCTTAGACTACTGAAAGGTGATCTCTGGGTTCCTGAAATATCCTTTTTGTTAAGAATGCCTGTTTTCCTGAGGGTAGAGAGTAAGTTGGGGGAGACTTGGTCAGTAGGTGGTCTTATGATGTGAGCTTTTAAACAGGCCTTATCAATTATGATCTCCGGAGGAACTGGAGACCAAACCTCCAAGAGGAACTGAAAACTCAAGGTCAGCCATGTGAAAAATATGTGATTGAACGCTTATAAAAAATTTAGAATACCCTACGGTCAGATCAGCTTTGCCATTTCACAGTGCACAGAGTGCTGTCATACTCTGTAATCAGTGTATGCTGTGAAAAAGCTCACAAGGTAAGGGTGACCAGAAATGATGTTTGAGTATTTTAGGCCTTGTTCTATGCATGACTTCATACTATTCATTCTGACCTGTGGATTTTACTATATAATATTTTAACTGCCACCATAGCACTCTCCTACATTCTTCATATCATTCTAGTGAATTGCTTTAACTGAAAGTAAAAGGAACCCACAAATCTTTAGCCAGTTGTTTAGAGTGAAGATGATGTGTAGACACATGAACCAGTGCCTATGGCTGAAAGAGGTCACTTTTCTGGAGGACTCTGCTCTTAATTTTGAAGTATGAGTCAACCCTGCCTTGTGGCTTTCAGAAGTTACTGCATTTGCACATTGTTAGTAAGCAAAAGAAAAGGAAAATGGAAGGTGGATAGGACAATATATCAGCATCAATTTTCAACATATTTAATATAGGAAACTTATTTCTGCAATTATGGTTACAGTTTTTCACTTACTAAAAGGTACTCAAAGGATTTAAGAGTAAAACCTGAGAGGAGAAACTCAATCTACTGATTTTATTTTTGCTAGTAGTTATTTCAGGAGTTCAGTGTCTTCATGACTCCTCTGTTTGCAGTGTTTGTTTTAATTTAGTCAGAGGACAAGAAACAGAGAGAGGTACAGAAGGAAAGAGGAGAGACACTATGTATTGCTCAACCGCTCTTTACACTTCCCATCATCTGGTACACCCACGTAATTACCATTAGTCTCCTAATAAAGAAATTTTGAAAAACTACCACCTTGAAATAAAGCACTTGATGTTGCTATGAAAAGGCTCCTAGATTTTTCAATTTCAAGTCCTGTCAGTGGTTGCCGTGGCAAGACTAGGTGAAATGATTTCACAGGCTGTATGGCCCACAAGACCTGAACTAAACATATGAAGAATTAATTTTGTATCTCCAGGTGTTTTAACACACACACACACACACACACACACACACACACACACACACCTAGTTTTACAGCTCATCAAAATGATTGAACCTAATCTTTTTTTTGCATTTTTTATTATCTTTATTTATTGGATAGAAACAGCCAGAAATCAAGAGGGAAGGAGGAGATAGAGAGACACTTGCAGCCCTGCTTCACCATTCGCAAAGCTTTCCCCTGCAGGTGGGGGTTGAGGACTCGAACCCGGGTCCTTTCGCACTGTAACATGTCGCTCAACCAGGTGCACCACCTGGTCCTGAACCTAATTTAATGTATATGATACATATGCCCAAATCAACAGTTTATAGCAAACTTAGCTCTTGTGTTAGCATAAACACAACCTAAAGAAAACCTGTGGCATAATTCTATCATATTAGAAACAGAAGATTATAACATGGTGAGTACACAAAAATGGGGGGAAATGAAGTGTCACTGATACATTATAGCTTCCATGATGCTCAAGGCTTTCAGTTCACCTATCAGAGTAAACAATGATTCAGTTTATCAGATGAGCACTCCTGTAATTCAAACATCCATTTCTCCTGAAAGTAAAATTAGGTCTTAGAACCTTTGTTTCATGGTCTGGAAGGTGGCATAGAGATAAAGTATTAGACTCTCAAGCATGAGATCCCAAATTCAACCCCCAGCAGCACATGTTCCAAAGTGATGTCTGGTTCTGGTTCCCTATCTGTCTGCCTATCTATCTATCTATCTATCTATCTATCTATCTATCTATCTATCTATATCTTCTTCATGAATAACTACGAAATATTTTTTTAAAAAAATGTATCTGGCCAAAATGTGATTGAAATTTGTTGTTATTATTGTTGCAGGTACTTAATTGCTCCAAGTTCCCTTTCTCAGACTTTAAAAGAAAGACAGAGAAATAATAAAAGACACCACACCACCAAAGTTTCTCCATTTTAGTGGAGCTCTGTTCAGATCTGGATAACATGTATGGCAAAGCAAGATCATTCACAACTAAGCTATCTCACTGGCCCAGGACAGGGCACTTTGAGTCATATATTACAGATAAAGATGAAGTACAGCCACATTCTCAAAGTTCTACTAAATGGATTCTGCAACTAGCATATATTATTCATGTTTTGGTTATGTGATGTTTAATGTCAAGAAAAAATGAACAAATATTCTTGGGATATTATGTATACAACAAAATCTATTATTCTTAATAGTTTCTACACCATAGTATTATCAGAAAAATTCACCTCTGTTTCCTTTACCTCTCATTTGCCCCCAACTATGTAAATAGAAAAGAAAAGAAAAGAGAAAAGAAAAGAAAAGAAAAGAAAAAAGAAAAGAAAAGAAAAGAAAAGAAAAGAAAAGAAAAGAAAAGAAAAGAAAAGGTGATCTCAGGTCTGGGGAGATACGCAGAGGTAGCACATGACATTCATAGAAGAGGTACCAAGTTTGGTCTCTGCACCAACCAACAACTGTCAGAGCTTAGATAATTGGTACTCTGGAAGAGAAACAGAAGAAGGAAAGTAAGGAAAGAGTGATGAAGAAGAGAAGAAAGGATGATGGAAAGGAGAGATGGAGGAGGAAAAAGAAAATCACCTTAACTGGCAATGCAAGTGAACTGGAAATAGAAAATTTAATCTTCCTAACAAAGTCCTGGAACCTAGATATAGACCAGGTTCCAGGAGATAGAGCATATGTTCACAGGTATCCATAAACTAGGGCAAATATAAACCTGAAAGCAGTAGTACACTAGAGTTTGCAATGAGTACCCCCCCTCCCCCAACACTTCATCTTCACTATTCCAACCTTTGGGTCCATGATTCTTCAACAATTTGTTTGGCTTCGTATGTTAACTCTCTTTTCAGCCACCAGGTTCCAGATGCCATCAGGATGCCGGCCAGGCTTCCCTGGACTGAAGACCCCACCAATGTGTCCTGGAGCTCAGCTTCCCCAGAGATTCACCCTACTAGGGAAAGAGAGATGCAGACTGGGAGTATGGATCGAACAGTCAACACCCATGTTCAGTGGGGAAGCAATTACAGAAGCCAGACCTCCCACCTTCTGCAACCCACAACGACCCTGGGTCCATTCTCCCAGAGGGATAGAGAATGGGAAAGCTATTGGGAAGGGGATGGGATATGGAGATTGGGTGGCGGGAATTGTGTGGTGTTGTACCCCCCCATCCTATGATTTTGTTAATGTCTCCTTTCTTAAATAAATTTTAAAAAATAAAGAAAAAAAAAGAAAAATTAATCTGTTCCAAAGATGAATTAATATACTTACAGAATGATAATTCATCATTCCTGGAAAGAAATACAGTATACTCCTGAGCAATTTTTCTTTGAGGACTCAAGACACTATGTAAAATAGCCTTTCTTCGTGACTGTACTTACAGTTGCCCATTGGTAGCTTGTTCACAGAACAAAATATAATTCTCTTAAGGTGAGACTTCAGAACATTGTAGTCATTACTAGATCTGATTGACACTTCAGTCTCTACTGAAACTATAAAGTGAATTCACATCCATTCTCACCCACTATGATTATGCACAGATGAGAAAACAAAGCTTTTAATTTTTCACTTATTATCCTGTACCCATCACCTAACTAGAGCAGAAAAAGGGCATGATCTGTGTAATCTCATTTCATCACTGTCCTAAAGAAACAATACTGAAGAACTCTGATAACCACTTACTTTCAAATTGTGTTACCAAGAGAAAAAATACTGGAAAATATAAGCATGGTTTCAAGTGGCTTCTCAAATAAAGTGTTTTTAAATGATTTGATTACATTATGTCTAGCAATCTTCTATCACCTAATTAGCAAGAGTTGGTTTTTATTAAAGCCAAACTGTTTCTTCTTATCCTTTTCATCTTACAAAAAGCAGATCATGTTTATATTGGACAGTCCTATACCATAGTTGTAAAACATTCAAAACATTCATTTCTGTTGCAGTCAGTGGAAAATTCAACTTTAATCAGAATTTTCAGTTTAATTTATATTGAAATTTTTGAATCTCTTGTAGGCACCAGTGTGCTAATGCATTTAATCTACTTTATTTATTACCCTAGAAATTTCCAATATTATGAAAATATCTGACATGCAAAAGTCATTTCAGAATCTGGAGTTAAGTGGATACACTGACAATTAATATATGTGTGAATTAATAACCCAATAAATATGCTTTTTTTATTTGAAGAGAATCTTCATTGTACAAGGTCCTGTCTGCATTAAATTCTGATTAAAATTGGCACTTGCCTTCTTTTCTTGATGGAGTTCTTTGCATTGTATTAGCATGAAATGGTTTAGAATGCACAGGCATTTGCAGTGAAAATATCCAGACTAAATACCTGTTCTAACTTCTTTGCCTAGAAATAGTTTCATTATGAGTATATTGCTTCTTTTGTATTTAAATGTTGTACTAACTTAGCAAAGCATGACACAATTAGCTGTAGGTGTTAAACAGTTCAAATATTTTCCCCCTAATAAGTGTCTTATTTCTGTTTGTATACAAGTTATTTTACTTCATATTACCTTCTAAAGAGATGAAAGTTGGAAATGTGTCTTACCCTCTGAGTTTCATAGCAAAATGTATCACAAAAAATAGATCATCCTGGACAGTGAAAACAATATTCTTTTAGGGACTCTCCTTGCATAATACAGTAGAAAGTAAATGTTTTAATTTTTCATCAGAATCTATTGTTTTAAACCATAAGCAGAAATCATTATATTCCTGCAGAAAAATCAAACTAATGTGGCATCGTCAATTTGCAAACTAGAGGGAGCCATTCATCATGTTCAGAAACAGAAATTGATGTTTCTTTAATCAAATGGGCATGAATAAATTCCTAATCTGTGATATAGATAAGAAAAGGGACACTAATAAAATCCATTGCCAGAGTCAAATGAATGGCTTAATCATTATTATCATTATTGTTCCATTTGCCTTTTTCATCTTTAGTAGGTGTATACTGGAACACCCATCTAATTTTAAATCAGTCATTTTATAGTCAGCATCACAGTAAAAATTATACTGAGATAGGATTTCCCTAAATGCTTTGCATACATATATCCATTCAAAATAAACACATTTACAAAGAAATGCCGCTCCAGATATCATCTGGCATATACATTTTTGGAAAGTTCTTTCTATTAGTTAACCCATTATCTAAGGAAAATAGAAAGACTTAGAGTCAAGACAAAACTCTTAATTTCTTTTTTTTTTTTACTCCTGTAACAAATGTGACTAGTACTTACAAGGCCTAAAAGTGTAACATTTAGAAGCACCTTTGAAGTAGCATGAAAACTAGCACAGACGTATTCCAATGGGCTTGCCCCATTTTCAAAATCTAGGAAAACTTAAGAAATCCCACATACTGCTAAAAGCTCACTAACAAAATGAATATGAACATAAGATTTCTGAGGACAGGGAGGTAGTTCAACTGGTAGAGCACTTACATTGCATTTTTTTGATCCTGAGTACTGCATAGAACAGAATGATCCTCTCACTCTCTTATAAAGGAAATAATCATGTTGTTTGGAAAGTATGGATACCTATTATAAGCACTTAAAATATTAGCTAAAAAGTCTTCATTTAGAAAATGCTCAATTAGTGGTAGTTCTAATTCAACAATTTCAATATTATCCTAAGAAATGTAGACATTTGTAGGTGAACCTTATCATGATTCTAATACTCAGTTTTTTGACACCAAACTTCTTGAAAATCAGCATAAATAAGGGACTTCCATAACTGACATAGCTATCTATAAAGTAAAGATATAACCTTTTTTTCAATACTTTTTCATTCCAAAGGTAAGTTTACTTGAGATCATAAAGAGTATTAAGTCTTAGAAGAATGAAAATTCATTCTCTTGATCATTTATATTGACATTATGAATAAGGATAAATCAGATTAGATCACATATTAATTTTAATATAGTATTTTAGGATATTATTAATTTATAAAACTCTTACTATTACAGATGTACAATTTTACACTTTTCCATGATGAATATCAATAAACAAAGCACAAGGACCAGCTGTAAGGATCCCGGTTAGAGATCCCGGCTCCCCACCTGCAGGGGAGTCGCTTCACAGGCAGTGAAGCAGGTCTGCAGGTGTCTGTCTTACTCTCCCCGTCTCTGTCTTCTCCTCCTCTCTCCGCTTCTCTGTCTTATCCAACAACAACAACTACAACAACAATAAAACAACAAGGGCAACAAATTGAATAAATAAATATTTATAAAAAATTGAGGATGACTGAAAATAGTTTAAGGTGGTAGAAATTCAGAAAAAGTAAAAAAGGATGCACAGAATAGATTATTGATCATTAGATAATTCATTATTTTCAAAGACAATTTCCAGTATTCAAACACCAAAAGTTCTCCCTGGACTGAAGACCCCACCAATGTGTCCTGGAGCTCAGCTTCCCCAGAGACACACCCTACTAGGGAAAGAAAGAGGCAGACTGGGAGTATGGACCCACCTAAATGCCCATGTTCAGCGGGGAAGCAATTACAGAAGCCAGACCTTCTACCTTCTGCAACCCTCAATGACCCAGGGTCCATGCTCCCAGAGGGATAGAGAATGGGAAAGCTATCAGGGGAGGGGGTGGTATATGGAGACTGGGTGGTGGGAATTGTGTGGAGTTGTACCCCTCCCACCCTATGGTTTTGTTAATTAATCCTTTCTTAAATAAAAAAAAAATTTTTTAAAATTAAAAAAAAAGTTTATGTTAGGGGAAGATGACCAGATGGCTATGAATTCCAATCCCATCATCCTAGAGAGAGAAGAGGGGGAAAGGTAGGACATTAAAAACTAGTAAAATGTATACATGTGAGCAAGCAAGAAAGAAAAGGCAGGACCATAGAGAAAAATGAGTAGATATTTATTTATAAAAATAATAGTCAACCTACATCTGTGACCTTGGCAGAACTATTGAAGTTTCCAGTGGAGACAATGGGAACACTCTGGTGGAGTGGTAGTGTGGATTTATGTCCCCATTATTTTATAATTTTACAAATTAAAATTAAATCACTAATTTAGAATGATGAAAAGAAGTTTATCTCTTAGGTTTCCATGTCATTTGAAGTTGCTGCTCACCTTTTTTGTGGCACTATTGTCACAAAGATTTTGAATTTGAAATAATTTCTCCATTCTTTAAGAATATTCACTGGAATTAACCTGTTCATTCTTCTCATTTATTTTGCATTATGTGTTTGTTTCATACATATATAAAAATGAACTATGTTTTTCTAAAATAATTACTTTTAAAATAATTGTTTTTTTCCCTTTATTTATAGGAGAGAGAGAAGTTGAGAGGAGAGATGAAAATAGAGACAGAATAGGAAAGATAAGCACCTACATACCTACTTCATTGTGAAGCTTCCCCCTGCAGATGGGGAGTTAGGGCTCAAACCCAGATCCTCGCGAATGGTAAACATATTTGCTCAACTAGGTACACCACCAACTAGCCCTAATCATTATTAACGTTTAAAAAAAGATTATTATTATAATAGTTTATTTAATCTGTCACTTCTTTTGTATGCATATAATAATGATTTATGGCATGGTTTTCCTTTCTAAGTCTTAAAAATAGTGTGTAGATATTCTTAGATGACAAAAATAAAAAGTCAGATTATAATACTTTGAAGACTTAAGATTGAGAAAGGAGTGAGGGACAATTAGTAGCAATTAAGAGAAAAGAGCAACCTTATATCTGTAGGGAAATGTTCAAAAACAGTAGAAGCAGAAAGACAGTGAAAAGTTGGTTATCATCACTCATCATATGACAAGGCAACCAGACATCATCAAAGATGATATATGAACTTCAGATAATTGCACAGATGAGTTCTAAATTTAAGACAATGAGATTTGATGAATTGAATTTTGTAAACGTTTTAGGCATTTAGTGAACAGATTATTTATGACTGTTAAAAAAAAACATTGTGGTCCATTTGTTACTGAGACAGGAAAACATGAATAACTTAATAAATATACATAATCCAAATGAGATTTGAGCAAAATACCTCTGCAACACAAGAAGATGCTTTATGTAGACCTTGGTCAAGTGTCATTAGAATAAAAACATAATTTTTGATCAGTGAGGTGTAATAGAAACATATTTAAGAATATGAGATTTTAAGTGAATTATTATGATCCATACCCAAGGACTCTGTAAATGGTGTTTCCTGAATGTTTACCTTTGATGTGGGAGTATTGGTAGAAAGCAGAGAAAAGCTTTTTACCAGCCAAGGAGTTTCTCTTACAATTATAATGCACATATATGTCAAAGTTTAAATTAGCTTCATACTATAAGAAGTTATTTCTCCAAATAGCTCTCCATAGTTCACACAAGTACAATTTAATGAGATTAGTGATAACTAACCCAAATTTGATAGAAAACCCTGGTTGCAAAGTCAAAAATCAAATTTATGAAAGATGGTAGTGAAACTACTCTGACATTACAACAGTAGATACATGGTATAGATTCTATATGTCCATACCCATGGAATGTACACCACCAACCAATGGTGAACCATACTGCAAACTGAGGTCTTGAAGAGAGAGTGTATGCCCATTAGTTACATCAATTGATAATGCCCGATGTATACATGTGTGAGATGGGATATGTGGATAATCTCTGTACTTACATTGTTTTCACTATGAACCTACCACTGGTCTAAAAAGAAAAATTATTATTTTAAATTTTCAACCCAAGTGTATTTAGACAAACAAACTGAAAGAGTAACTATAAATGGTATGTAAGCAAAATAGATAATGCTGGATGGACTGTTAAGACATGCCCAGAAAAAGGGACTAAACTATAACTAGCCTCAAGTTCACTTTCTTTCACCATCCCTCACCTCTACCTTTTTTCCTTCTGTCCTTATCTCTTCACACCTATGAATACTATCTTGATTATTATTATTTATTATTACTATTTTTTTTTTACAAAGTCAGACTTTTTTTTTCTAACAAATCCAGTCAAGTCAGAGAGCAACTGCTGCAATATATCTCTCTCATGACTAGATATTCTCCATTCCTAGATCTTGGATCTCAGACATGTAGCTGAAGATCCTAGCTAGACTGGAAAGGTAATTTGTATTAAATTTAAATATAGCAAAAGTCTTAGGGTCAAATAAGAATAAAAAATGTCTAAAATCATGTGATCAGAATGAGGGATATAGATTTTCCCAGAACACAGAAGAATGAATTACAAACAGATCTGCAAACCGTTTTTATTTGGCTTTAACTCCTCCTTAAATTTAAAAGGAGAAGAACAGCACTCCTGGAAATGCTGTTACAAACTGGCCATGCTAGATATAACATTTATCCTTACTGCTTTTAGTGGGGTTCCATGACCTGCTCTGATTGGTCATCTTCCTGCCTGGTTTTAAAAACATAATTGCTTATGAAGCCATCGGTTTAGGGAAACTTCCAGCAGGATTCTGTGAAATGTTAGCTTTTAAACTACTGAACTATGCTAGAAGTGCTTGAATAAAGGTATTTAAGTAATGAATAATATAGAGAATCAGCTTACAATGCATGCTGTCTTCTTTCTTCAGATCAAAAAATCAAAGCAAGAAATTAACATCATATGCTGTTTCTTTCAGCAAATTGTTGTTATAAAGCCAAGAATCTCTAGTCTTTCTAAAATGATCTTTTCCAATTCAAAATGAATAAAATTATCTCCTGTTCAATGTTTCAGATAGAGTGAATGATGCATTGGGTAATCATCTATGACTAAAGCAAAATTTCGTTTAAGTTAAGCATTAAAAGTACTGGCATTTACACTTAGTCTCTCTAGACTAAATGTTTAATTCTCTATTAAACATCTATGAGTTGGTCTCAGCATAAGACACTTGAAAAACAAACATCTCAGGGGTTGAAAATATAGCAGATTAGTTAGGGGACTTGCATTTCTGTGTGCATGACTCAGATTTAAATCCTGATGGAACATGGTAGGTGTTATGTCAGTGAAGGAAGCTATGATAATCTGGTACCTCTCTCTCTCTGTGTGTGTGTGTGTGTGTGTGTGTGTGTGTGTGTGTGTGTGTGTGCATGTGTGTGCGTGTGTGCGTGTCTATCAGAATGAAAAAAAATATGTCCTGTAGTCATTAAATCACTCATATTTGAGACCTCAGTTACATGAAAATGAGTATAAAAAAAAAAAAAGGAAAGCAGAAACAGTTTATCATATTGGAGGGAGCTTCAGTGTCCTGTCTCCTTCACAACTGAAAAAAAAGTCATCCTGGAGCAATAAAGTCTGCACTAAGCCCCCAAAATTATCTCATGTAATTTTCTTTTTTTTTTTTTTTTTCCTCCTCCAGGGTTATTGCTGGGCTCGGTGCCTGCACCATGAATCCACTGCTCCTGGAGGCCATTTTTTTTCCCCCTTTTGTTGCCCTTGTTGTAGCTTCGTTGTGGTTATTATTATTGCCCTTGTTGACGCAATTCGTTGTTGGATAGGACAGAGAGAAATGGAGAGAGGAGGGGAAGACAGAGAAGGGGAGAGAAAGATAGACACCTGCAGACCTGCTTCACTGCCTGTGAAGCGACTCCCCTGCAGGTGGGGAGCCGGGGGCTCGAACCGGGATCCTTACGCCGGTCCCTGTGCTTTGTGCCACATGCGCTTAACCCACTGCGCCACACTGCCTGACACCCTCATGTAATTTTCATACATATAAAGTTTCAAAAACAATTGAACATATAGTTTGTGTATATATTTCACATACATAGCAAATGGTCAAATCATATTAGTTTTATCCATTCAGTATGTTTCTTAGGTGGTTGATTACTATTGTATTATATATATGCATATATATATATTTATATTATTTCCCTTCTCTCTACTAATTTCAACCAAATGGTAATCCATGTTGACTGAGCCACTTTGTTTCTTTACTAATTTTGCATTCCCTTGATTTATTTACTCTCATTCAACAAATATAAAGTAGTTATCATATACCACACGAGTCATAGATACTATGGAGATAAATCAATAAAAATATAGTCCTTTGCCAAGGTCTACATTATAGGAACAATGATAGACATTAAATTTACTTAGCTGCAGAGTGATGAGCGTTATAATGCACAAGATGCTAAGGGAAAAAAAAGCAGCAGTTTATGCAGCCAAATTCCTGAAAGTATGTAACAGGGGGGGCAGAGGCAAGATGGTAGCTTGATGACACCTCCTGACTTTCTCTCTGCAAAGCATCTGCTTAAAACCAGGAAATTCTGAATTAGGGCAAGATTTCCAGGCCAGTGGTGCCGGAAGCATACAAGAGAGCTTGGAGTGGAGTCAAGGAAGAGAACCACAGATTACACAGAGGTTGGAATGGCTACAAAAGGACAAAGCACATTGAACAGAGTTTCTGTGAGTTAAAGTTAGCATTTTTTATGTCCTAAGACTAGACTCTCTCACTCTAGAGGGGTAAAGGAACCAGTCACAGAAAAAAAGTTCTCCTGTAAAGACAACTTCATCTCAAGACTCCAGACTCAGCAAGTAACCATCAGAAAGAGCTGGGTTAGACCAAATATTTAGAAGAAAACACTGGTGGAACACTTTCTCACCTAAACCACAAGGGCATCTTTGATGATACAAACCCAATTGAAA